>NC_090390.1:53594759-53903152 GCF_036365525.1 Heterodontus francisci
AATGTAATGCCCCTATTCAATAAATAGAGAGACAGAAAACAGGAAATTTTAGGCCAGTTAGCCAAATACCTGTCATTGGGAAAATGCTGGAATCCATTATTAAGGAAGTAGCAGCAGGAGTTTTAGAAAATCATAACAAAACTATGTTGACTCTGCCCAATTATCAAGCATGAATTTCCTTTCGTAGAGTTCTTTGAGGATGTATCCGGCAGAGTGAATAAAGGGGACCCTGTAGATGTGGTGTACTTGGATTTCCAAAAGGTACAAGATAAGAGCTCATGTCGTTGGGGCTAATATATTAGCATGGATTGAGGATTGGCTAACCAACAAGAAACAGTCGGGATAAATGGGTCATTTTCAGGTTGGCAAACTAACTAGTGGGGTGCCACAGGGATTAGTGCTGGGGTTTCAACTATTTACAGTCTACATCAAATGACTCAGATAAAGGGACTGTGTATTGTAGCCAAATTTGATGTTGATACAAAGATCAGAAAGCAAGTTGTGAGCAGGATACAGACAGAGTCTGCGGAGGGATATAGATAAAGTAAGTGGGCAAAAATTTGGCAGATGTAATATAATGTGGGAAAATGTGAGGTTATCCACTTTGGCAAGAATAGAAAAGATAGATATTTTATTTTTTTTTTTTAAAAAGGAGAGACTACAGAATGCTGTGTTACAGAAGGATCTGGGTGTCCTCATACATGAAACACAGTTAGCATGGAGGCACACCAAGTAATTAGAAAGGCAAATGGAATGTTGGCCTTTATTGCAAGGGGGAATGGAGTAAAAAGAAGGTTTTGCTACAACTGTACAGGGCACTGGTGGGACCACACCTAGAGTACTGCACAGGGTTTTGGTCTCCTTATTTAAGGTGGGGTGGATGTATTTGCATTGGAAGCAATTCAGAGAAGGTTCACTAGGTTGATTCCTGGGATGAAGGGGTTGTCTTACAAGGTTGAGCAGGTTGGACCTACACACATTGGAGTTTAGAAGAATGAGAGGTGACCTTATTGAAACAAGATTCTGAGGGGGCGTGACAGGGTAGATGCAGAGAGGACGTTTTTCCTTATGGGGGTAATCGAGAATTAGGGGGCAGAGTTTCAAAATAAAGGACCCTCCCATTTAAGAATTATGTACCCCAGAGAGTAGTGGAGACTGAGTTAGACAGATTTTTGATCTACAAGGGTTACGGGTTACTGCGGGAAGGGGGGGCAGGGAGGAAAGTGGAGTTGAGGCCACCATCAGCCCTGCTCTTTCTTATGTTCTTAAATTCAGTAGCCTGTGTCAAGTGACAAGTGATCTCTATTCAACCTCAGATCTTGCTACATTTACCCAAATACTGGGCAGGTAAAAGCACATGAGTTCATAGGGGACAAAAGGTCTAATTGTGGGAGTGACTTGCAATGCTGAACCCATGAAACAGAGTAGGCATAAATGGGTCATTTTCTGGTTGGCAAGATGTAATGCGTGGTGTGCCACAGGGATCTGTGCTGGGGCCTCAACTTTTTACAATTTATATAAATGACTAGGAAGGAGGGACCGAAGGTATGGTTGCTAAATTTGCTGATGACAAAGATAGGAAGGAAAGTAACTTGTGAAGAGGACATAAGGGGGTTACAAAGGGATATAGATAGGTTAAGTGAGTGGACAAAGACCTGGCAAATGGAGTATAATGTGGAAAAAAGTGAAATTGTCCACTTTGGCAGGAAGAATAAAAAAAACACATTATCTAAATAGTGAGAGATTGCAGAGGGATCTGGGAGTTTTAGTGCATGAATTGCAAAGGGTTACTATGCAGGTACAGCATGTAATTAGGAAAGCTCATAGAATGTAATCGTTTATCACGAGGGGAATTGAATACAGAAGCAGGGAGGTTTTGCTTCAGCTATACAGGGCATTGGTGAGACCACATCTGGAGTACGGTGTACAGTACTGGTCTCCTTATTTAAGCAAGGATGTAAAAGCGTTGGAGGCAGTACAGAGAAGGTTTACTAGAGCAATCATTTATTTAGTCTTTTTTGTGTTTCTAGGTTGTATTGACAAAGGGAATTGCTTTTTGTAATAACAGTCCAGAACTTGCTGGAAGTGGCCCATACATGGAATCACAGCAGCACCCTTTTATTTTAAATTCATTTGAAAATAGGCTTAGTACAGTAAGCTGATTTTTTTCACATAATGGGTAGGCTGTCTTACAAGGAAAGATTGGACCGGCTAGGCTCATGTCCGGTGGAATTTAGAAAAGGCAACTTGATTGAAATATACAAGATCCTGAGGGGTCTTGACAGGGTGGATGTGGATGTTTCCCCTTGTGGGAGAAACTCAAACTGGGGATCACTGCTTAAAAATAAGGTGACGCCTATTTAAGACAGAGATGAGGAGAAATTTCTTCTGAGGGTCGTGAGTCTTTGGAATTCTCTTCCTCAAAAGGCAGTGGAAGCAGAGTCTTTGAATATTTTTAAGGCAGAGTTAAATAGATTCTTGATAAGCAAGGGGGTGGAAGGTTATCGGGGGCAGGTAGAAATGTGGAGTAATCATATGATGATTCATCAGATTTTAAATAAATGCAAATTGTTTTCACATTCTCATTTTTCCCCAAAATATTCTTTCACAAATATATCAAGGAATTCTGCACATTATTCTTGAATATTGTGTATGAGAAAAGTGTGTTGAACACAAAAATGAAGTTTAAAAACAAACCTACCTAGGCATGCATTAAGGAACAGCCAATCAGATCTTTTCATTCTGTTCTTTATTTGTTTGAGTCTTTTAAAGTCCACTTCCAGCTCTTCTTTACTGCTTACAGCCCCAGGAGCCAGCTCAATCCTCTGAAAGTCCATTTTCATCTCAGATTCATGCTTCGGTACTGGAGAAGACCTCCTCTGGCTATTGCCTCCACTGCCACTGCTCCTCCATCGAGCCCTGTCCTGCTCATTTATCAGTGATGAAGCTTCCTCAGACTCTGCAAATTCAATTGCTTCCAAATTGTTAGGTCTAGGATAGTCACAGACTACACACTTGCGAGACTTAGGACAATTCTCATATGTGCAAGCCGTGCATGTCCAAAGCAGTGTTTTTGCGTTCAGTCTATTTCTGTCATTATATTCTTCACAAGGGTCCTGAGAAGCCTGAACTGGTCTTGAAATACAACCAGACGACTGGGGGGACTCCGTAGGACTTCTGGTCCGACGGTGGGACAAACACTGAGTGCATCTTATTGCTCTTGGCCAATTCAGATAAGTACACATGTGGCATGACCACTTGCTTGCACTTTCTGAATTGTAGGATGATTTAACCCTTGGTCTAGCACTAGAGTCTGGACAAATCAGAGGGCTGCTACCACCCTCTGTACTTGTGGTATCCCAGTCTTGATTCAAATCACTTGAGCTGCCCCTGATTGGATCTTCAGTAATTATAGTGCCATTAGGTCTAGGTGCACGACACATGGTGCATTTGATTGCAGATGGCCAGTTTTCATATGTGCAATATTCACAGGCCCACTTTATTCCATATTCAGTCATCGTTGCTCACACCAAGCACCAGTTTTCAATGTTGGATTGGTGTCTGAAAAATAAAATTAAAAAGTATTAAATACAGGAATTCTCACCGCCCCATTTAGGCAGAACTTATTGAAAACAAGCATTATAAATGATTCTACATTACTTTATGTAATGAGAAATGAGAAATACAACACCCTTATTTATTTTAACAGGGAACACAATGATATCCAGGTCCAGACAACTCTACAGTTCCCCCCCACATACCCCAAAACATGTCAAAATAATAAAATTTGCATTTAAATCAGTAAACTGTCAAATGGAACAAAGAACTACCAAATCCAGTTAGCCTGAGCCTGTACTATAGTAGAGCTAGCTTAAAAATGGTGTGCTTGGAGAGACTTTAACATTTCAGCCATTAGTAACTGGATGGAAATTTGATGGTTTAAACTTCCACCTTCTGGATACACCATTCAAACCTAGAGAGCTTTTAACTTTTCCTACAATGAATGGATCAAAATTGAAAGAGACTTTGCAAGAATCAACACCACAAAGGTGCCTAGGTTAAATCAATTTACAATAGTATGGAACAAGCATAGAACGAAGCGGACTGGTATTAAGAGGGCAAAACTAAAACATAGTTCTGTGCAACTATGTCAAAGCAACTATATATTCATTTTCCATTTCAAATTAACTTAACTGGTTTCCAAGCCAATTAATGTGACCACAGCATAGCACATACATGTTTGTTATCTCAAACTGGTAATTTGGTTACCATAAAAAAAAAGGAAAGTTGGGTCATTTGTGAAGTCCTCACAAAGAAAAAAAGATTAATAGTCCCCATTATGTCCATCATATTTACAACTTCAAGGCTTAATGCGTGTTCTGGTACAAGTCAGCTTTGATTACACCCAATGTGTGCCATTTTTTAATATAAGCTTTGAAAACAAATCTAGAACCCACTGCAAAATCCATTTGTTTAGAAGCAAGCAAGACTTGTATTCTTACTCCCCAATTAATGTTTCAAACAAACTTGGCATGCATATGAAAAGCTATTTGGATGCAAATTACAAGTTTATGTACTCGTGGATCATGTCTTCAAGTGAAGTGCGACTTATCCTTTAGCATAATTCACATAAATCTTATTTTATTAACTGATAATGTTCCTTACATGTTACCATGACTGTTTGAGAATTTGAATTAATTTTCTAAAATCCAGCATCAATAAAAAAAAAAGTGACCTACTGGATTGCCAGAAAAACCTAACAGCTTTACTAATGCCCTTTAGGGGGAAGGAAACCTGCCCTCCTTACCTGGTCTGGCCTATATGTGAATCCAGTTCCATACCAACTCTTAACTGCCCACTGAAATGGCCTAGAACATCACTCGGTTCAAGAAGGTGGCTCAACACCACCTTCTCAAGACAACTAGAGATGGGAAGATGCCAGCCTTTCCATTGATGCCCATATCCTGAGAATGAACAATTAAAAAAAGAGCACTGAAAATTTCTATTACAAATGAAGAACCAAGAAAGTCCAACATTTCCAAGATGTACCATCAGACTAAGGTTAAGCTTAGCAGCAGTCAAGTGTTGTGCTCATTTCATGGACTTTCTGCGTATTCAGCAGGGCCAAACCAAATAAATAATCATAGAAGCATACAACACAGGAGCAGGCCATTCAGCCAATTGTGCCTGGGACAGCTCTTTGAAAGAGCTACTCAATTATTCCTCCTCGCCCATTCTTTCTCTAAAAGATATAAATTATTTTTTTCCCTTTTGAAGCATATATCCAATTCCCTTTAGAAATTTACTGTCAACTCTACATCTACTACTTCTTCAGGAAGTACACTGCAGATGATAATTACTTAAGGTTTCTAAGTGGAGGTCAGAACCTAGATTACAAAAAGTTCAAATTTGTTACATAAATGTCTGAAGTATTCTCCACTTTTATTTGAACACATATAATTCAAGATACAGTAGTTGAACCAGATGCCCTGCATATTTAAAGATAAAACTGCACGGCAGAAAGTGTTTTAGATATTCAACAAGACAGTCAGTGCTGCAAAGAGAGAAGAGGTCTAGTTTTACAGCTGTACATCCTTGTTTGGAGTTGGAAAATTTGTTTCCATTTCTGGAAAAGGATATATACCCAAACATTATTTTTTGTTTGTATTTACAGATGTTGACTGACCCAGTTTTACCAGCATTTTCAGTTGGCATTTTTACTATATCCTCTAGAACAAGTTTCCTCACATTCCTCAACTGTATATACATTAGTGATGTCACTCCTTGGAGTGGAAAGCACTGTAAACATCATATCCAATATGGATAACATAACACCCTCAGTCTAGAAGAAAAATTGAGCTCCAAAATAATGGTTCTCAAAAAATACCTTCCAATTATACATAAAAATGGATACCTGCCTGTGAACACATTTGATCCCAAGACATTAATTTTCAAAAAGACAGATTCTTCCAGAAATTAGCTAGTGTAAAGGCAGATGCATTTGTGGGTTCTGATTTCAGCTGATTACTACTATATAATTTGAGAGATTCAGCATAACCAGTGGCAAATGGTAGAGATCCACTGCAAGTACACAAGAAATGCATTTGCATTTGAGCGCAGAAAAAATAATCTAATTTACAGATAATTTTTCCATAGATATACATGCCTATTTCAAAACCACATGTAAATTTTTATGGCGTAACTTTTCTTTTGAATCCCATAATATACTCCAAAATTCTGATCCACATGAGCAAAAATAATTTCTATAGAAACTACACCACAACAGGTTGTAAGCATATAAAAATTCTCCCTTTTACAAAGGACAATTACTACTATGCATTTGATTTAAAATCTTTCTACAGAAAGTAGTTAGAAATTTAACTGCAGAGACTTTAAACAGGCTAAAACTCTTAGGCAAAAAGAAAATCAGTCAAAAATTAGTTTGAACATTTAGAGTAGATCTTTCAAACATTGTTAGTAAATGAACGCACCAATGGTGACTATTGTTTCTGAAAAGTATTTTTTCACTTAAAGACCAAAGAAAGTTTAGAAATCTATTTTTAGATTGTCACATATCCTCAGCGTTAATATGTCACAGCATACATTAAGGCGCACCATTTAACAGAGTCGATAAAGATCTTACTAATTTAAAACATTGAAATTTAATATATGAAAACCTTCCATACACATTAGACAATAAGCTACAATCTCAACTTGCATTTTGCAAGACTCTGCACATGGAGGAAGCCTTAAAATGCCTAATATTGAAAAGTGAATGCATGAAAGAGGAGATAGAGAAGACTACAGAGATCAAAGGTTTTGATCATTACTTTGGAACCACGGAAGAAGGTAGGGAAGTCCAATCCCATCTTCACCCACATTCACACATGCAATTTCCAACAGGAGTCACAATACTGATCAGCAGGAGTCCCACTTTTCATTTTTCCCCTCTCTGGTGAACAAGACAATTGTAGCACCCACTGCTCAGCTAACAAAATTTCAAAATTAAACCTGAAGCCTTCTTAGACCATACAGCAACTTTTAATCCAGTATAATCACTATACACAGAACATGCTACATAGATCATGGAATACTCCAGGTCAGCCCTTTAGTATGGAACCTTAGGTAATATACAAATTTGAAGGGAAATAGTTTTGAGTAAAGTTATCTATAATATTGTAATCCCAGAAAAGAGCACCACACTATTCTGTACAAACATTTATATATTTCAGAAATTCTTAATCACCTGAAAACATTATACCTTCCGATTAGAATAGAACCTATAGGGAGTTTAATAGCGCCATGATAGAAGTATAAGCTTCACTACCTAACAAAGTGGAGTTCCAACAAGGCAGAACCAAAGGATTAATAAATTACCACCAAGAAGCTGTACATGTCTTATTTACTACAAGACATTTAATGAGTAGAGAACAGTATTAGCATTTACTCAAGAATAAAATTACACCATCTGGCTACACGATCTCAACTCCTTGGTCTAATCAAAATCACTAAAAATAGAAGTGAATACCAAGCAAGTTCTGTCTAATTTACCATCAGACAGTATACAGTCTGCATTTGAACTCCATTTTTGTACAAAAAAATCTGTACTATCCAATAATTTGAATTTAGCAATAGATAGCAAAGTGAGAATTCAGAGTTAAATCAGATAATTCAAAATTGCTTAATTCAGATTAAGAGGAGAGTGCATTGCAACTCTGGATTTCAACAAATTTGGATTAATTGAACTGTAATGCTGGATTCGGGGAGGGTGGTGGGACAGCCAAGAGGATGTGCTAGATTAAGGTTCAACAAACGTGACAAAAAGACTCAAGTTTAATAACAGACGCACTGGACAACAACAAAAAATCTCTCAAGACTACAACTGTAAAAGAAACAGTCGGTAATAAACGGAACTCTAAAAAGACATCATTTATAAACATTTGCAGACCTGACGTTAAACTGGAATATTGTCCAAATTGTGCAAGATTCACCAACTGTTACAAAGTCATACATTTACAATTTTTTTCCTTCTTTTTGGCCACCGAGATTGTATCAAAAAACAGGAGTTTCAGTTATAACAAGGTGGCAGAATGAGTGACGTTCTCTTGCTGGTACAGTGACCTGTTTGCAAACACTTGAGCTGTTCAAATTAAGTAAATCTCCACAAACGTGGCATTAGGTCTGGAGCAAAAGCAATTGGAAACAGAACCCCAGAGGAGGCCAAGTTATACCAAGGTAGGCACGTTTATTTTTGTATCTCAACAGATCGTTGTTTTGTTTTTAAAATCACCTTAAGTTTGAATGATTATCCAGAGTCTCTTGTAATATCGTTACAACTCATTTTCTGAAAAATCCGCGATACGCGAAAACAAAAATCTTCCCAATGCACAAAAAGTAGCAAACCAGGGTTTTCCTGATATTGCACCAAAATCGCGACTCTTGGCGACAAACTTTTGAAAACTCCGCTGAAGCCGACACTTAAAAGCTTTGTTTAGACTGCACCTAAACCAGCACAGCAGGTCAGCGGAGTCTGTTTCATTTCTTTCTCCCCCAAGCAGTTGTTACAGGAACGAATGTGGATCTTTTTAAAACAAACTTCACCCTTGGAGCTTTAAAAAAAAAGAGCAGATCTGACCTCACGCTGCGCCCGGCCGGGCTGCGATCAGGTTTCTGTCACTTCGCGCAGCATAATTCAACAGCGCGGACTAAGCTGCGGATTTTTCGTTACTGACAACCAGCAGTTACCTAATTCCAGATCTCGGGCACCGGCCTCACATTCTGCTGCGCTGGGGCTGCACTTCCACTCCGCCGCCGTCGCTGCCACCCCATCTTTACCTTATGTTTACGTTAGTGTCAGACGGGCCGCATACAGACAAACAGACCTTCTCCCCCGCGCGCTCTCTCTCTCTCTCTCTCTCTCTCACGTCTCTTCGCCGCTGCCGCCACCGCCGCCGCTCCAGTCGATCTCGCTTCTTTCCCCCCCCCCACCCTCCCCGCCACCCCCGCCGCTCTTTTCCTTACATGGTGGCCGGGTCAAACCAAAAAAACCCCGCTCACTCCCACCGCACCTCAACCCGTCCGACGTGCGACCTCCAGCTTCCACCCCCTCCCTCCCCAGCCTGCTTCCCTTATGACATTTTTTTTTTCCCTGAAGCTCCTCCGTTCGACTCTAATGGCGACGGCAAAGACAACATAAGACAAAGTTTGCTGGGATATTTAAAACGTCACACCGCACCTCGCGGCCGCCCGCTCCCTTGATTGGCCGCTGCCCCGACTCAGGTAAAGGGCCAATCGCAATCGCCGTCCTTGGTATTTTGGAACGGACGTCACCCGGAGTAACCAGGCTGTGACGTTGCCGCGTAAACTAAATACGAGGGGAGGAGCAATCCGCCGATCACGTGACACTCTCCAGCTCTGCTTTTGATTGGCCCATGATTACATCACACAGTTTGGTCGAGTGGAATGCACATCAGCTGATTAGAGGTTTGTGGCAGAGTGTCCTGCCCTGGAGTTGGACTTTGCCACTACTATTGAAACTTTAAATGGAGTAACTCACCTTACATTTACTGGGCTAGTAAAATCTTCTAAATCCAACTAGCTCGACACGGACAATCATTAAAATAAAAGCAAAATACTGCAGATGCTGGAAATCTGAAACACAAACAAGAGAAATGCTGGAAATACTCAGCAGGTCTGGCAGCATCTGTGGAGAGAGAAGCAGAGTTAATGTTTCTAAACAATCGTTCCAACTGATCTGGTCATTTCTGGTGAGACCTAGCAGAGAACCGAAAAACTTGTTTTTATTGCAAAAGCATTTTTAAAATCCCAATCTTGTGCAATTCCATCCTTCCCAACCCATCCCCCTCACGCCATCCCCACCCCATTCCTTTCATCCCTTTCATATCATCCCCATCCCACCCCTCCTTCCTATGCCATCCCCATTCCACACCTCCCTCCCATACTGTCCACCTGCTCCCCAGTCCCATGCTGCACCTCCCCATGCCATTGCCCCCTCCCATGCTGTTCCCCCCCCCCATGCCACCCACCTTGCTGTCCCCTCTCCCTCCATGCCATCCACCACTCCCTCCAATGCTATCAACACCACCTCCTGCCATCCCAGGCCCTCCATGCTGTCTGCCCCCCACCCCCCGCTTTTCCAGTCCCATGCCATCCACAACCCCCCATGCCATAGCTCCTTCCCATGCCATCCACACCCTCTGCCACTTCCATGCAGTTCACTCCCTCCCCCAGCAACTGAGGCTGGGGAGCACTGAGAGCCAGAGCCCAGTAACCAATGCCAGGGAACAATGAGAGCACGAGCCCAGCAACTGAGACCAGGGAACAGCATGAGCTGGAGCCCAGTAACTGAGGCCAGGGAGCAGCAAAAGCCAGGGGCCAGCGCCCAGTAATGAGGCCGGGGAGCAAAGAGAGCTGAGACCTGGTGCCCACTAGCGAGTTCAGGGAGCACTGAGAGCCGAGGGCCGGAAGTTAGCGAAGCCGGGGAGCAGTGAGAGCCAAAGCCCAGTAACTGAGGCTGGGGATCAGCAGGAGCCGAGGGCTGGAGCCCAGTAACTGAGGCCAGGGATCAGTGAAAGCTGGGGGCCAGAGCCCCGTAACCGAAGTCAGGGAGCAGTGAGAGCCAATGCCCAGTAACTAAGACCAGAGATCAGCAAGAGCAGAGGGCTGGAGCCCAGTAACGAGGTCAGGGAGTAGTGAGAGCCGAGGGCCGGAACCCAGTAACCGAACCCAGGGAGCAGCAAGAGCTGGAGATTGGAGCCCAGTAAACAAGACTGGGGAGAAGCGAAAGCTGAAGCCCAGTAACCGTGGCCAGAGAGCAGTGACAGCAGGAGTCCAGCAATGGAGGCTGGGGAGCAGCAATAGCCTAGGGCTGGAGCTCAGTAACAGGCCAGGGAGCAGCAAGAGCCAGAGCCCAGTCTCCGCTCACCAAATCAACCCATGACTGATTTGAAAATGTGGAGGCAAATTATTATTATTATTATATTATTATTATAGATGTTTAATGGTCAGAATTAGACGTACAACCTAATGGTACCATTTTTGGGATCCGGGGGAAGAGAAAGCAAATGTTATTCGTGGATTAACAGAAGCATGTTCTATAGAGTATGCAGGGACAGAGGGATCTTGGGGTTCAGGTGCAGAGATCCTTGAAGACATTGAATGACTTCAAAAAGAAATTGGATGGGCACTTGAAGGAAATAAACTTGCAGATCTACAGGGATAGAGCGAAAGAATAGGACTGACTAGATTGCTCTACAGTGAGTCAACATGGACTCGATGGGCTGAATGGCCTCCTGTGCCATAATGACTCTATGACTCCAACCCTCTGAGATACCTGCACCCATCTAATTCTGGCCTCCAATTCCAATTTTAATTGCTCCATCATTGAAGGCCATGCCTTCAGCTGTTTGGGGCGCCTTGCTGAGCGTAAATTATCTGTTGCATCTCTTACATTGAAAGTACTTCATTGTTTGTCATGTGCTTTGGACCGTCCCACAACCATAAAAGGCATTATGTAAATGCACGTTTTTTTCTTTCTTTTCTGTCTCTTAATTTGGGGATGAAGTACAACTAAAAATCAGCCCAGAAGTTGGGGAGAAATGGAGTAAATGCTGGACTTCTGCACCCTTCTGGCCTTTTAGTTGATATTCATGTAGTTGATACAAATTGATTAGCATGTATCTGTTGCCAAACAGATTAGGGGGAAAAATTGGCTGCTTGTATCTGTTGTCATGCTCACGCGAGGAACAGTTATGAACTAAAGTGAACTGCAGCAATTACGAACTGTAAAAATGAACTGATGAACTAAACTCCAAAAATTGAGGGCACACTTTTGCTGCGGACAAGATGGAGTAAGAGGTCAGGTAACCTCTCCTGTACTAAAAATATACTTAGTGACTTAGTTGGAGACTAAGTCCATCATCGCAACTGAACGAGTCCTGGAGAAGGCATATTAAAATGCTATACAACCCATTCAATGCTAAATGGCTCCTATCTTCAAGGACTGGGTTGTCAAAGCCCTTTATAGACAGGGAGACTCAGGATTCAAAGCCAAGATAATGGGTGATAATCAGTGACGCTCAGTTTGGGTTCCGCCAGGGCCAATCAGCTCCTGAGCTTATTACATCCTTGGTTCAAACATGGACAAAAGAGCTGAACTGAAGAGGTGAGGTGAGAGTTACTGCCCTTGACATCAAGGCAGCATTTGACCATGTATGGCATCAAGGAGCCCAAGCAAAACTGAAGTCAATGGGAATCAGGGGAAAACTCTCCGCTGGTTGGAGTCATACCTAGCGCAAAGGAAGATGGTTGTGGTTGTTGGAGGTCAATCATCCCAGCTCCAGGACATCACTGCAGGAGTTCTCAGGGTAGTGTCCAAGGCCCAACCATCTTCAACTGTTTCATCAATGACCTTACTTCAATCATAAGATCAGAAGTGGGGATGTTCGCTGATGATTGCACAATGTTCAGCACCATTTACGATTCCTCAGATACTGAAGCAGTTCATGTAGAAATGCAGCAAGACCTGGACAATATCCAGGCTTGGGGTGATGTGGCAAGTAACATTTGTGCCACGCAAGTGCCAGGCAATGACGATTTCCAACAAGAGAGAATCTAACCATCTCCCCTTGACATTCAATGGCATTACCATTGCTGAATCCCCCACGATCAACATTCTGGGGGCTACTATTGACCAGAAACTGAACTGGAGTAGCCATATAAATACCATGGCTACAAGAGCAGGTCAGAGGCTAGGAATCCTGCGGCAAGTAACTCACCTCCTGACTCCCCAAAGTCTGTCTACCATCTACAAGGCACAAGTCAGGAGTGTGATGGAATACTCTCCACTTGCCTGGATGGGTGCAGCTCCAACAACACTCAAGAAGCTCAACATCATCCAGGACAAAGCAGCCCGCTTGATTGGAACCCCATTTACAAACATTCACTCCCTCCACCACTGACGCACAGTGGCAGCAGTGTGTACCATCTACAAGATGCGCTGCAGCAATGCACCAAGGATCCTTAGACAGCACCTTCCAAACCCACAACCTCTACCAACTAGAAGGACAAGGGCAGCACCACCTGCAAATTCCCATCCAAGTCACACACCATCCTGGCTTGGAACAATATCGCCGTTCCTTCACTGTCACTGGGTCAAAATCCTGGAACTCCCTTCCTAACAGCACTGTGGATGTACCTACCTCACATGGACTGCAGCCATTCAAGAAGGCAGCTCAAAACCACCTTCTCAAGGGCAATTAGGGATGGGCAATAAATGCTGGCCTAGCCAGCAACGCCCACATCCCATGAATGAATTTTTAAAAAAATACCATGGGAGAACATCTCTGGTCATCTGACCGAACCAACCCTGCTAATTTTTTTTTCTTAAAAAAAAGAGCCCTCTGAGAAACAGAATCAGAAAGCCAGCCAGCAAGGAAGCAGTGAGATCTATTACACCCAGGAAGGAGACCCTGCCTGTAACAGTGCACAGTGGCGCAGTGGTTAGCACCGCAGCCTCACAGCTCCAGCGACCCGTGTTCGATTCTGGGTACTGCCTGTGTGGAGTTTGCAAGTTCTCTCTGTGTCTGCGTGGGTTTCCTCCGGGTGCTCCGGTTTCCTCCCACCTCCAAAAGACTTGCAGGTTGATAGGTAAATTGGCCATTGTAAATTGCCCCTAGTGTAGGTAGGTGGTAGGAGAATAGTGGGGATGTGGTAGAGAATATGGGGTTAGTGTAGGGTTAGTATAAATGGGTGGTTGTTGGTCGGCACAGACTCGGTGGGCCGAAGGGCCTGTTTCAGTGCTGTATCTCTAAAATAAAATAAAAAAATAAAACATCTTTAAACCACAGAGACAGAGAGTGCAAGGCGACCTTGAAAACTCCTCACCTGAGAAATCATAACAGGATTTCACGCCACTGACTTTGACTGAGTCTTAACCAGAGAGTCTGTAATACTTCAGTGACCCAAGAATAGGAACACCAGCCCTGCACCGCTGTTTAAAAAAAATCCTCCTGGAAAACCAAGAGGGTTTCAAAGTGAACTCTATTAACAACAATTGGGCTTAAATGCATACTATCCTCTGATCTCTATCTCTTTTGTGTGCATGTGTGAGTGGGTGAGGTGAATATTTTTGGGTATTGTTGAATAAATAATTTATCTTTCTTTTAATCCTATGAGAATACCTGTTGTTTGTCTGTTTATTTGACCTCTAAAACACTCAGACTAGAACAATATTTTTTAAAAACAACATATATGGTCAGTTGAGAGGTGAAAAGTGGAAGTCATCCACCCCATCTCCCCCTCTGTCCATTATGCTGTCCTTTGCCAATCATCAGAATGCTAACTTTCTGAACGGATACTTTCAAAGATGTTATGAAGTATTTATTCTCCATACCCCTTAATTGGGTGTGAAGACTTTGAGAAACTGTTCAGTGGTAGTGATGGTTGCATTGGGCTGTAGTTATAGTGTAAATGTAGTTGGAATCAGGCATTAGAGCCTAAGCTAACACTGGAGCAAAACACTTGGAATTAGTCTTAACACTAGGGTTGCCACCTTTGGTTGAAGACAATCCTGGATGCTTGATCACATGATGTTTCAAAACATGAAAACTTTAAAAAAAAACTTTCTCAAAGCCATTGTTTGGCCAAGCTTTCTATCACCAATCCTAACTCTTGTCATTTGCTCTTTTTGTTACTATTTTGCAGTTTTTATTTCCTTACCTGCCTCCCGTGGGGCATTTTTCACATTAATGATGCTTATACAAATGCAAAGCTGTTGTTTAGCCTGCAAATACTCATACTATTTTAGTACAGAAATATTTTCACCTAAAACAGTGAGAAATACTGACATATAAATTAAACTGGTTGGGGTAAGCATATTCCAGTGTTCATGTTCATGATCATTGTAATTCAGAATTTATTGACATGTAGAATCTACACAGTTTTTAAAAAGTATCTTGAATCAACCATTGAAAATAATTGATTATATTTTGTAGGAAAACTAGCAACATCTTGGATACATTTGCAGGAAGACTTGGCATTCTGGAAATAATACAGGAAACTTGAATAAGCTAGAAGGGTTAATTGATGTTGTTACAGCCATGTGAGGAAGGGGTCTCAGGCTCCCCTCTTGCCCCTTCCTCTTATTTGACCGCAGTTTGAAATGGTGGTTGGTCTTACCACCACTGTGAGTGTTTTACCCTTTTCCTTTACTGAGATTGTGAAAGAACTAATCGGAAAGTTTTTCTTAAGTTTAAACAAGAAAGAGGTACGTTTATTATACTTAACACTCTAACCCAATTTAAAAATGCTAAAAAAATATACGACACATTCACACACACATTCACACAAGAATCACACACGCACAAATAGATTACAGGAGGAAAAATAGACTTGGTGGTTGGATTAAAGTCCAGAATAAATGGAACTTAAATACAGTCTGTAAACTGGGTGATCCAGTAGTCCTCAGCTGAAGCTGTATTTTTGACGTTCTTGGTTGGTCAAAGTGTATTTTGGCTGGCTTGCTTCGCTCAGGGTTTTCCTGAAGTCAGAATCTGTAGTTGGCTCTCTTCCCCTGGTTGCTGGCTATAGCTGTCTGTAGGCTTGGAGGATCCATCAGTCATGGGCGGTTTCACTCAATGTTTTCTGGTGAGAGAGAAAGACAGCAGCCTTCTCAGCTACTGTCCATTTGGTTACTGCCTGTCTGCTTGTCTGTGTAACAAGACTTGTTTCTTCAGTGAGGAACAAGCAGTCACATGGTTCTTCTCAATCCCCCTTGTTTCTAATGAGGCTTTTCTGGAATCTTCTAATGAAATTCAAGGTTCTACATGCCCTATGATGTCCATTCACACCAAGAGGGGGTTGGCTCTTTTAAAGTCAATGGGTGGGGATGGCCTTGATGGCCATGCTAATGAATCCATTCTAGGTAATTCAATCACTTAGAGCAAGCCATTGCTCTGGCTGGGCTTCTTGTTAGACTTTTTGTCTCTAGACCAATCTCCTGGTATTTCAGATGTAAATGGCAGTGGCTATCTTAGCTGCTAGTTTTTTAAAAGTTAACTTATAGGATTTTTTCCATTAAGAGTCTAAGGTAAGTTTCCAACTAATGAAATTAATATGTGCTATTTGGCATATAGGGTTTTCCTGACAATGTCTTTTTGTAAATTGTAGTAAAAGGGCCCAAACATCCTAGAACTGTCTGATATTTTAATTAAAACTTGGTGACAACACCAATTTGGATCTGATTGAGAGTGCAGACTAATAAACTGATTGATTTACTCTGGTCTGTGGATAAATAAGTTTAATAAATTTCAGAAAAACCTTGAGCTACACTGATATCAGAAAAGGTTTCTTCAGAGTGATTTAGGCACTGGCAATGAGAAGACATTTAGTGCCTATTTGGAGATATGTCAGTCATCAAGCTAAATAAAACATGGCAATTACAGTTTCTGTCTCTGCTATTCCCAGCAGAGCCAGAGATGCCCTCTAATTCTCTTTGCACCCGCCCCCTCATCCCTGCACCCCCCCTCCCCACAACCCCCTGCCGCTAACAAGGTTTCTTTCATTCACCAAACAGGTGTGAAAAAGATCTTGCTGCTTTTTTCTCTCTCTCTAGCCAAATCATTATCCCGAGGGGGTTCCTCCTCCTTTTGAAATAAGTCTTACTCACATTTCTCCATTTTCCAGGTCACAATGCTGCTGAAGTCAAAGTAGAAGTTCATTCATTTGTGTGTGTGGATCTCTTCTATTTGGCTATCAATAGTATGATTAAATCATCAATTGGACCCCCATTTTTAAAGGACCACCAACAATGTTTCAAATTAAAATAAAACTAATGGAAAATCTTACCAAATTGTAATTTTGTTTCCTGTATCCACCATGTACTGTCATGGACTTGTATTTATTTTCTCCTCGGATTAAAAACAGTGTGTGCCCTTAAGACTCTGTTTGAAAACAGTCTGCCTTTAAGACTGAGCACAGGGTGCCAGCTGTACCTGTTCCTAGGCCACAGAAGGAGAGGGATGTCACATGGTATAATGTTTCAATTTGACTGTGTGTAAAACTGGCAAAAACTGGTTGAAACCAGTATTGAGAGTCTCTCCAGCGAGGCGCGCTACTGAAGAAAAGAGCTGTCTGTTCTCTCTGAGCAGAAATTCTACGAGGAGCTACAGGCCGAGTTAATTGCCTAAGGAGAAAAAAAAGCCCTTTTTATTTGAAGAGACCATTTGTATTGCTGAAGATAGCAAAACTCATTTTCTTTACTTCCAAGCTACTGAAGACTGTTTCATCAAATCAGTGTGAAGACTTCGAGAGGCATTTGATTATTTTCAGACTAGGATACTTCACCCATCAGGAATGTAACCCACAAAGACTTACTTATTTATTTATTCTTAAGAAACAGCTAATTTTTAAACTATTTTTTTTAAAAAAAGAAACCGTTTAACAGTGGTTTTTGAGTGTATGTGTGTATATGGGGGAGTTAGGTTAAAATAAGAAGTTATAAGGTCTTCAGCCATAGGTTTATCTTAATATTGTTTAACATTTAGTTTTTTGTAATAAATAGTTAATTTGTTGTTGTCTAAAGATACCTGGTTTGGTCTGTTTGATTCTGGGGGGTTACTAGAGTGTTTAATTTGGCTGTTTTTCTGGTTGGTGCAAAAACTTTAATAATATGTTGTGACCTGTGGAGTGATGGGACTGAATTTATGGTGCATTGCTCCCGCCTTGGTCATAACATATTAAATGCGTGTCTCGTCCGGGATCAAAATCAGATTAATTGGGGGGCTCACGCTTGAAATTATATTAATTACTCATCTCTGGGATAACATATAAATTGTGGTCTTGTGTCTGGCATCATATTAATTGCTCTCGAGTCTGGGATCATATTAATTGGGGTGCTCGATTGTCGGGATCCAAATCTAACGCCAATTACAGAAAAAAAAATACAAACCAGGTTTTTTGGTAATAAGGTACAGTCTATATCATCAGAATGGCATTAGCAGCAGAATTTCTGTGAAAGGAGAATGTTTCACTCAGTGACTATAACTTTAACTAAGAATAAACTAAAAGAATTGGTGGCAAAATTGGGGTTAGAATTGAAATCAGGTGCTAAAAAAGCAGTGATATTTGATGCATTAATCCAAAAAAATTAGAAGAGGAAGAAAAAGGTAATAAGTCAGCAGTGGAATTGGCTAGAATTCAGTTGGAAACGAAAAAACTTGAGCAGGAACAAGAAATGAAAAAACTTAGGCTTAAACAGGAAACAGCAAAAGAAATAACAATAATTAAACTTGAATTCGAAAAAGATGAAAGGGAAAAAGAGAGCATTTCAGAGAGAAAGTGAAAGAGAATAAAGGGAATTTAAATTAAGATAGATAGAACTAAGACAAGGGGTAGTCTTGACTCCAGGGGAAGTTCGGTTCTGAAAGAATCTGAATTCAGCCCAGGAACCATCAAAAAGCTGTTTAAATTTATACAGGCTCTTCCTAAGTTTGAGGAAAGGGATGTAGAGGCATTTTTCATATCTTTTGAAAAAATAGGCAAACAGATGAAATGGCCAAAGGAAAGCTGGACACTGCTTATGCAAAGCAGCTGAGGCAGAGAGGCAGAGCTCATGAAGTTTATGCCTTGCTTCCTGAAGAGGCTTCTGCAGATTATGAGATGGCAAAAAAGGCGATTCTGTCTGCATATGAGTTAGTCCCTAAAGCTTACCGTCAGAAGTTTCTGAACTTACGGAGATTGACTGGGCAGATGTATGTAGAATTTGAGAGAGTGAAGCAAATTAATTTTGACTGTTGGATATGGGCATTAAAGATGGAACCCATATATGAGAACCTTCGACAGTTGATTCTCTTGGAAGACTTTAAAAATTCCATTCCTTCAGTAATGAGAACTCATGTAGATAACCTGAAAGTTTTGAAAGCTAGGCAAGCAGCGGAAATTGCTGATGATTTGGAGCTTGTGAATAAGCCAAAAACTTTTGTCCGTCACCCTCATAAACCTGAGAAGGATAGAAATTGGGAGAGTGAAAGGAAGGCAAGTAGCCGGGGACAAGAAGGAACAGCTGGGAATGCCCCAAGATCGCCTCTTCAGGCCAGAAAGGAAGGTGCAGAGGCTGGAAGTGAGATTCACAAGCCGAAATGTTACCATTGCCATAAAATGGGTCATCTTCATTCAGAATGCTGGAAATTTCAAGGTAAACCCATAGGACTTGTTGGGGTATGCAGAGCTAATGCAGAGGAAAAGACTCTGACTGAGAGTACAGCAGACCAGGCTATAGCTTTAATGGCAGCTGTAAAAACTAGATACAAAAACTAAAGTGAGTGTAAAGGTTAAGAATAAGATACCCGAAAGTTATAATGAATTTTTGTCAAAGGGGAAAGTAACTCCATATCCTTTAAGTGAGGCAGGAAAACCTATCATTATACCAGGGATACAGGAGCAACCCAAACACTCTTGCTGGGGAAAGATATAACAAGGCGCTAAGGTTTTAGTTAAAGGAATTGGCGGGGAGTATATATATAATATGATATATATATTTATATATATAAAGTACACCTAGAGAGTGACTTAATATCTGTGATGGTAACTGTAGGAGTTGTCCACAGTTTGCCAGTAGAGGGAATTGATCTACTTGATCTACTCCTAGGAAATGATTTGGCTGGATCAAAAGTGTCAGTTTCTCCAATAATTACAGAGAAACCAAGTGAGGTTAGGGAAATGGAACAATTACAGGAACAAGTTCCGGGAATATTTCTGCATGTGTGTAGTCACCCGAACAATGGCTAAACAGGATCCATTGTCGGAGGTAAAAGTGGCACCACAAACAGGTAGCCACATATCTGAAACCTTATTTGGGGATATAGATAATCCAAATGAGATGTTTGACAGATCCAGAGTTATACCGAATGGCACAGACGGCTCTGACAGAAGCTGAGGCGAAAGGAATTCCAGAAGGCAAATGTGGTTTTGAGGAGGAAATGGAGACTGCCTCATAGACCTGTGGATGAAGACTGGACAGTTGTTGAACAGATAGTGGTACCACCTAAATATCGCCAGGGATTATTAAGGTTAGCACATGACATTCCTTTTGCAGGATATAGGGGAATTCAGAAGACCAAATCACATATAAGCCAACATTATTACTGGCCAGGTCCTACAAAGGATGTGAGACAATTTTGTACTCCATGCCATGCAAGCCAAATGGTGGAAAAACAGCAACCTACCATAAAACCGGCACCACTAGTTGCCATACCAGTGATTGAGGAACTATTTAGCAGGGTATTGGTAGACTCTGTAGTACTCTTGCCAAAAGCAAAAGCAGGACATCGATACATACTTACTATCATGGATATGGCTACTCACTTTCCAGAGGCCATTCTTTTGAGAACAATTACTGCTAAAATAGCAGTAGCAAAGTTAACCCAATTCTTTATGAGACATGGGTTACCACTTGAGGTTCAATCGGATCGAGGTTCTAATTTCATGTCTAAGATATTTCAAGAAGTCCTGGGCAATTTGGGCATTAGACAGTTGAAACCTTCAGCATATCACCCACAGTCACAGGGAGCTTTAGAGAGTTACCACAAAACTCTCAAAACAATGATGAGAACATACTGTCATGAATATCCGCATGACTGGGATAAAGGGTTAGACTTTCTTTTATTTGCCACCAGAGGCTCACCGAATGTGTCCACAGGCTTCAGTCCTTTCGAATTAGTTTATGGACATGAAGTAAGAGGTCCTCTAAAACTCATAAAAGACAGATTCTTGGAACAAAAGAATGAATCTTTGATACTGGACTTTGTATCTGTGTTCCGGGAAAGGCTCATGAAAGCTTACATGTGTGGCTCAGGAAAACCTTAAAGCATCCCAAGCCACTATGAAAAAATGGGCAGACAAGAATGCAAAAACCTGCAATTTTCAACCAGAGGGTGAAGTATTGGTATTGTTACCGTTACAGGGAGAACCATTAAAAGCATGGTTCAGTGTCCCAGATAGAGTGATCAAAAGAGTGGGTAATGTAGATTACTTGATTGACACTCCTGATCGCCGGAAGAATCGGTTGTGTCACATCAGTATGTTAAAGCAATATTATTGCAGGGAGGAGGATAAGCCAGTACAGGTATGTCAGGTAATCGGGACTGTTGAGAAGGAAAGGGATAGTGAGGATAAGGCAGAAGGAGGCTTAGACAATTCACAGACTGAACCTCCAACTATCAGATTAGCGAATGGCTTGGAAAATTGGACAACAAGCTTTTGCACTTAGAGACAAAACAACGTGAAGACCTAACGAGACTTTTCAAAACATTTAAAAGAGTTTGTAGGAATGAACCGAGATGTACAACCTTAGCGACACATGATGTCAATATAAGGGGAACCGTTCCTTTAAAACAACATCCTCACCACTTAGGTCCAGACAAACAGGCCCAAGTAAAAGCTGAGATCCAATACATGCTGGAAAACAATTTGATCGAACCTAGTCAAAACAGCTGGACTTCACCAATATTTCTAGAACCGAAACGTGCCAGGTCAACCCAATTTTGTATATACTACAGAAAAGTCAATGCGTAACGAAGGCAGACTCCTACCCAATTTCTCGTTTAGAAGACTGTATCAGCAGTGCGAGGTTTCTTACCAAGATTAACTTGTTAAAACAATGCTGGCAAGTTCATTTGACTCCTCGAGCCAAAGAGATATCAGCTTTTGTAACACCTGACAGTCTTTATCAGTGCCGGGTGATGCCATGCGTGCAAAAAAATGCCCCAGCCACTTTTCAAAGGTTAATGAATCAGGTGGTCGCCAACTGTGTAGTGTATCTTGATGATGTACTAATATACAGTAACACTTGGCAAGAACACTTAAACCAGCTAAAAATTCTGTTAAAAAACTACAAGCAGTGGACTTAGTGATAAATCTGGAAAAAAGCCAATTCGGAAAAGCAAGAGTAACTTAACTCGGACACATAGTAGGGCAAGGACAGGTATTGCCATAAACGCCAAAGGTACAAGCCTTCGTAGAGTTCCCTATTGCTAAATCTAAATGGGGAATAATGACATTTTTGGGGATGTGGGGTTTTTACAGGAAATTTGTACAGAATATTAGTACTGTAGCTGCTCCATTTACCGATTTGCTACAAAAAAAAAGAAAAACACAGTAGTATGGTCAGATGACTGCTAGGCAGCCTTTGAAAAGCTAAATGAATTCTTAACTAATGAACCAGCATTGGATGCTCCAAATTTTACTAAACCCTTTAAAATGGCGATTGATGCTAGTGACCTGGGGGTTGCTGCAGTCCTATTGCAGAATGACAAATTGGGCATAGACAGTACTTTTCAAGAAAACTAAATTGCCATCAAAACAAAATTCCACTGTGGAAGAAGAAACATTAGGGGCTGAATTTTACGCCCCCTCAAAGAGCAGGAAGGTGGTGGGGGGGGGGGGGGGTGTGCGTAAAATGGAGCGGGAGACTCGCGGGGCCCTTCCCGACCCACTGCTGCCTCTACTTTACGCAGGGCGGCGGCGGAGACAAACGGCTCACCCTTCCCAGGCCAAGCAAAGCCCTGAAGTGGACACTTAATGGCCACTTAAGGGCCTCTGCCCACTGCCACGGAGATTTTACCCGTGGCCGGTTGGGCGGCTGAGGCCCAAGAGAAACTGCCTGACAAAAGCAGGCGGCTCCCTGACGGCCTGAGGGGGGGGGCCTTCATGATCGGGCACCCTGTGCCTAACGGAGGGCCGCCCCCGCTGCCCCAACCACACCCAACACGCCCCCCCCATCCGTCCCGCCAATCGACCACCCTTGCCTCGCTGGGGCCCGACCGAACACCTCAGGCGAGGAAACCAAATCTTACCTTGGTTCCGGGCTCCGTGACATCTTCTTCGGGTAGCTGGGCTGCAGTCCCAGTGGCGTTGCTGGGACTAAGAGCTGCCGGCCCGCTGATTGGCCAGCAGTTCTATTAGGCAGGACTTCCTGCCTCAAGTGGGTGGAAGTCCTGCCTCAGGGCAATTAAAGGCCGGGGACCCGTAAAATACGGGTCAGATCTCCAGGCCTGGTGGAAGTGGGTTCACCACTGACTTTTCAGTCGGTTGACAGCTCCCATAGGCCAAGGATAAAATCCTGGCCTAGGACCTTTGCTGGCTCTCAAACATTTCGAAATATATGTCAGCCAAGACTATAAAGAAACACTAATATACACTGACCATAATCAGTCAGCGTGTGTGAAAAAATTTAAAAACCGAAATGCTAGAACATTCAGATGGAGTTTGTTGTTGTTACAGCCTTATCATTTGAAAATTGTACATATTTTGGGGAAAAATAACGTTATCGCCAATGCTTTGTCACGAATTTAACCATGTTTATATGGATGGCGATAATGCTGAAAATGCTGTAAATTATCAGTAGAATGAATGGGTGTGAATATGAAAAAATGTTTCATGTTCTTTCCCAGTTTCTTTTTTTTTTGCGTTGTAATGAAGTGCATTTTAAGAATGGCGTTTCATTTCGCCAAGGGCGGAGGTGTCACAGACTTGTATTTATTTTCTCTTCAGATTAAAATCAGAGTGTGCTTTTAACACGCTGTTTGAAAACAATGTGCCTCTAAGACTGAGCACAGGGTGCTAGCTGCACCTGTCCCTAGGCCACAGCAGGAGAGAGATCACATGGTATAATGTTTCGATTTGACTGTGTGTAAAACTGGCAAAACTGGCTGAAACCATTTTGAGAGACTCTCCACCGATGCGTGCAACTGAAAAAAAGAGCTGTCTCTTATCCCTCTCAGAATTTCTAAAAGGAGCTACAGGCCTAGTTAATTGCCTAAGGAGAAAAAAAGCCCTTTTGTTTGAAGAGACCATTTGTATTGCTGAAGGTAACAAAACTCCTTTTCTTTACTTCCAAGCCAGGAAGTATTTGCTTCAAGATTCAATCTCTCTTGACTGATTGTATTTTCTGGAATTCGCCAGTGGTCTTGATGCCTGCTGCAGCCGAGTGCTTAATTTGGCTGTTTTTCTGGTTGGTGGGAAAACTTTAATAATATGCTGCAACCTACGGAGTGATGGGACTGAATTGACATTGCATTGCTCCTGTCTCGGTCATAACAGCACTCCATCCCTCAACTGCCCATTAGTCGTGGAGAGCCTCAGGTGTACCAACGGACCACATATACTCCCTCTCTGGGGATAGCCAAGCACAGAAGGATCCGAAGAAGGGAGGCAGGCAGGTGGAACCCCCCTCCTCCCAACCACATTGATTACATTCTGCCTGGAACTGTTAATGGCCACCTGCGTCATGCCCAGGAGCAGACCAACAAGGAGGTCCTCTGATCTGCCCACTCCCCTCCACACCAGGTGGCCAAAGATCAGGAGCATGTGACTGAAGTGCAATGCACACATGCTGAGGTCACTGTTGGTTATACCAAGGAAGAAGAACATACCTTTGCAAATGCATTGGAACTTTTTATGTGTGATGGCTCCTGGGAATTGTAATCTTTTATATCAGATACAAATTTCTACTAATGCATCATTTCTTGGTTTACACCCCTGTTAGCAGGGATCTGATGTAGGGAATTAGCCTGCTGGGTAGGGAACATGGGGTACTGCAGTGGTAGAGGGCAGTATACCTGAAATTTGTAATAGTTAGAGGCTCAACAGGGTGTATTGTGCAATTTGTGGAAGAGGATAAAGTTGAAGAGTACATTCGTGATTTCTTTTAAGACATTGAGCAGAATTTTACCAGCCCCTCAAAGCTGTGGGTCGCGGCAGGGGCGGATGCGGGAAAAATGCTGGGAGAGGCCCACCTTGACCCGTGCCGTCAAGAAGGGCCCGCCGCATATTTCTCGGGCCCTTCATCTGAATATTCAAATTAACAATAAAGACATTGTTACAACCAGATGAGAAAAGTGTCTCGGGGTCTGTTACTATCTTCACCTGGTATTATTGTAACAGGGTTTAATTTTAAACACACTGTGTTTTGAGCTCCCCTTTGTAAATTCTTGTTCACAGCTTTCCAATTATGAGAAAAAGAAACGAGCACAAACAGGCTTTCTTTGGTTTAAAGAAGAAAAGTGAAATTTATTAAACTCACTTAAACTCTAATACGGTTCACGCATATGGATATACGACACGCCCACACTAGCTTGCACATGTGATGTACACATGCAGATAGGGACAGAAAAGAGAAGAAAAGATAAAGTGGAACAGTTTGAGGCAATATCTTGTTACTGTGCTTCGCTCACAGTATAGTCCTTTTGTAGGTAATTCTTGCGTCTTGTTGGGGCCCAGTATTCTGCTTAAAACTTGTTCACATAGGCAACTTTTCTCACTTTGAGGTTCACGAGTCTTCACAAGATTCAATTCCCTGACAGATGAGCAGGCAGACAGGAGAGGAGGTAATTCTTGCTTCAGTTCCAGGAGCACACGGCGTTCTGAGTTCAAATTCTGTTTTTCCAGTTTAAAACTCCCCTAGTTGGCCAGCAGGTGGTCACCTGACCGACTGGTTTGTCCAGGTCTCTTGTGTGTATTGGGGCAGGGACTGGTTCCTTTGTTTCAACACCGTCTGGTACTATGCAAATGTCCTTCCAGCCAGGGGCTAGCAATTTTAAGTTTTAATATTCATGCGGCGAAATCATGTGTGCCTCAGTCTTGGCAGGTAGAGGGTTTGCCTGACACACCCAGGGGAATGAATTGCGATTTGAAGAAAAATGGCATATTTCATTACAGAGTTTGAGAGAAATATAAGATACAGAACGAAAACCATGCATATCTGTCATTCATTTCCATTCATTCACCAATCTTAAAGCTTATTAAAACTGATCTGTTCTAGGTGCCAGGGCTGCTTTAATTTTCTCTTTTTTTCCCAGGAGAGTTAGTAGAGGGTGGGTCTATCCTGAACTCTGAGTCATGCAACGACTTTTCACTTCAGGGGATGGGTGGTTCCCTTTTCCTCTGACTGTGGAGGAGGATTCTTTGTTACTCTTCCCTTTGTTCTCTGGGACACTCCTACCTGCAGGTATTTGTGCAAACTTAACTGCATTCTCCTGTGACACTTTGACGAGGTGAGGCATCACCCTCACGGTTTCTGTGCCCCCTAGAGGTCTCTCTTTGTCTCTGCAGGTTCCTGTAAATGCTGGTAGTGACTCTGGTGGAGTGCGTCTAGGGTCTGCATTTACATAGGAGGATGTGGGGTCTAACTTTTCACATTTTCCGGGGTTGGTTGACCAGACAGTAGGGGTTTTCATCTGGGATTCTTCCCCGACTTCCTTTAACCTGCCCTCTTTGTCCTTTTTTCCCCTTCTCTTTCTAAACTTTTGCCAGCCATGTGCCTGCCTGTCCCCTTTTGTTCTCGGCAGGGTTCCTTTATAGTTCACCATCCTCTGCGGGAGGGTCCTCCTAACACCAGTACAGGACTTAGGGATGCAGGTTTCTCTATAGGTTGGGGTTTCCCTTCAACCTGGCACATGTGGCAACTCCTGTAGTACTCCAACACATCTTTGTGGCATTTTGGCCATTCAAACTGCTGTCTTATGCAGGCTTTGGTCTTTCATTTACCGGCATGTACAGCTACTGTAGTCTCGTGGGCCTTTCTTAATATTTCTCCCCGGTACCTCTGTGGCACCACTAACTGGTGAATTACTGTCCACTCCTTGCCCTCAGGTCTGTGAGGAGAACTCCATTTCCTCCTCAGTACCTCATTCTTTAAAGAGTAGCCATCAGGGTCTCCCTCCGTTTCACTTTCAGACTGGGCAGCCTGTGCTAACTCTTGCAATACTGAGTCGGCTTGCTGAGCCTCAGCTAGGGAAAATCCATTTAATTCATTCCCTGGGTCTCCTAACTTTCCAAAGAATGTCTCGGACAAGCAGAACTCATGGTCATTTGCCTGCAGTGCCAATGCAGTCTCCTCTTGGGGAGCTGGTTTGATCATGGTCTGACCCACTACACATTCAGGGAATCTGCAGGAGATCGTCTCCTGCCACCTCCCAGTCTCTCTGACCTCCTGCGGTCTTTCTTTCACCACTGGGGGGGGCTACCACCTTCACCCCTGCCAGATCATTACCTAGGAGCAGGTCAACACCGTCCACAGGCAAACTAGGGACAATCTCTACAGTCACCAGTCCCGAAACTAGGTCGCATTCCAGGTGCGCCTGGTGTACAGGTACAGGCATACACTGCCCACCAATACCATTCACCACCATTCTGGTTTTCACTGCACTCTCTGGGGGAAAGGTCAGGCCTTTTCCCAGTAAAAGGGATCTAGTCGCCCCTGTGTCCCTGAGAATTACTATGGGCTTGCTTGCCTCACTCGTGGGATATGGGGTTATTTTCCCTTCAAACACAAAACCCTGATAACTTTCAGGAATCCTATTAACTTTTCCTGCACTGGCCGTAGTAAGCTTCCTGGCTTGCACTTTTACTGCAGTTAAAGCCACAGCTTGTTCTGTGTTTTCCATCAGGGTCCCATCTGCTCTGAACAGGCGTGCCCTGATTAACCCTACCGGTTTATCCTTTAGTTTCCAGCAGTCAGCTTTTAAATGCCCTGCTTTATTACAATGGAAGCACACAGGTCTCCAGATCTCACTCTTGCTCACAGCACCTTCCATTTTGGCTGGAGGAGGGCCTCCTGTGTCTCCTGCTTTCCTTTCTCTCCCAGGACTGCCTGGGCTTCTTTCACCTTCCCACCCTTTGTCCTTTTCAGATTTGTGGTGGTGATTAGGAAAGGTTCTCCCCTGGGAAACTGACTTATAAATTAATGCGAGCTCATTGGCCAGCATGGCTGCTTGCCGGGCTCCCTGAACCGGCTGCTCCTCTACGTGAGATTTTATTGAGAATGGGAGAGATTTAATAAATTCCTCTAACAGGACCACTTCTCTGAGAGTCTCATAGCTGAGTTGTATTTTTAAAGCCCTCAGCCACTGATCAAAAGCCAGCAGCTCACTTCTTTCAAACTCCAGATAAGTTTGATTGGCTTGCTTTTTGAGGGTTCTAAACTTTTGGCAATAGGCTTCGGGTACGAATTCATATGCCCCGAGGATAGCATTTTTGGTCAGTTCATAATTTGATGAACTCTCATCTAGCAACAAGGAATAAACCTCATGGGTTTTTCTGGTTAGTTTGCTTTGCAGTAAAAGAGACCAGGTCTCAGTTGGCCATTGTAGCTGCCTTGCCAGTTGCTCGAAAGACACAAAAAAATCTTCCACATCTTCCTCATTGAATTTTGGAAGTAATTGAGCAAGTTTTAGCAATCTTGTATCCAGCCCTGAATTATGCTCCTCTATATTGGCCATGCTTTCACTAGGGATACTCTGTCGCCCCCTAGCTAACTCTTGCTTCAGTTCCAGGAGCACATGGTGTTCTGAGTTCAAATTCTGTTTTTCCAGTTTAAAACACCTCTAGTTGGCCAGCAGATGGTCACGTAACCGACTGGTTTGACCAGGTCTCTTCTTGGGATGGGGACTGGTTCCTTTGTTTCAACACTGTCTGGTACTATGCAAATGTCCTTCCAGCAGGGGCTTGCAATTTAAGTTTTAATATTCATGTGGCGAAATCATGTGTGCCTCAGTCTTGGCAGGTGGGGGGTTTGCCTGAAAACATGTAAATGAACTTACCTGCAGGCAGCGGCCATTCCAAACCGATTTTTCTTCAGATTCTTTCCGGAATATTCTTTCTCTCTCTCTCTCTCTCTCTTTCCTTCTCCTGTCTTTGTTTTTCTTCATGTTCCATCTGGAAGGCTCTTTCTTTCTCCCGCTCCTGTCTCTCTTTCTGTCTTTCTTTCCCTGTCTTCGAATTCAAGTTTCCTTTGTTCCAATTGTATCTTTGCTAACAATACCCTGTCGGATTCTGTTTCTAACACTGTTTCTGCTTCTTCAGATTCAAGGGAAAAATGGTTGGCCACTAGCCTTAGGAGTTCAGACTTCCTAGCTTTGCCACGCACAGTGATCCCACACCGCTCAACCATTTTCCTCAACTCCTCCATAGACAGTGCTTTTAACTTATCCCAAGTTACTTCACCCTGGCTTGGAGAGCTATTCGCTTCAGTTGCAGACATGTTAGTATTCAATCACACACAACCACTAGAAAACCTGTGTTGATATTTTGCTCTTATTGATTGGGAACAATTTGGTTTCCCATTTCCAATTTCACTCTTTCATCTGTGGGTAAAATTCCAGATGCTAGCACCCAATTTCTGTTACAACCAGGTGAGAAAGGTGTCTAGTGGTCTGTTACTATGTTCACCTGGTATTATTGTAACAGGGATTAATTTTAAACACACTGTGTTTTGAGCTCCTCCTTTGTGAATTCTTGTTCACAGCTTTCCAATTATAAGGCAAAGAAATGAGCACAAACAGGCTTTCTTTGGTTTAAAGCAGAAAAGTGAAATTTATTAAACTTACTTAAACACTAATACGGTTCACGCCTTCGGATATATGACACGCCCATGCTAGCATGTACATGCGATATACATTTGCAGATAGGGACAGAAAAGATAAAGTGGAATAGTTTGAGGCAATATCTTGTTACTGTGCTTCGCTCACGGTATAGTCCTTTTGTAGGTATTTCTCGCGTTTCATTGGGGCCCAGTATTCTGCTTAAACCTTGTTCACGTAAGAAACTTTTCTCTCTTTGAGGTTCACATGTCTTCACAAGATTCAGTTTCCTGAGAGATGAGCAGGCAGACAGGAGAGGAGGTAATTCTTGCTTCAGTTCCAGGAGCACACGGCATTCTGAGTTCAAATTCTGTTTTTCCAGTTTAAAACTCCTCTAGTTGGCCAGCAGGTGGTCACCTGACCGACTGGTTTGACCAGGTCTCTTCTGTGTATTGGGGTGGGGACTGGTTCCTTTGTTTCAACACCGTCTGGTACTATGCAAATGTCCTTCCAGCCAGGGGCTTGCAATTTAAGTTTTAATGTTCATGTGGCGAAATCATGTGTGCCTCAGTCTTGGCAGGTGGGGGGTTTGCCTGAAAACATGTAAAAGAACTTACCTGCAGGCAGCGGCCATCCCACACCGATTTTATGGCTGCCATTCATCCTTCGCGCACCTTTGGAACTCCGTACAGAGCAGGGAAATCACTTTTTATTGGATGTTGGGGTGGTGGGAAGGGATTGAAGGGCAAAAGTTAGAAGGCTGGGGGTAAAGTTCGGATAGGGAATAAGGCAGGTTTTGCAAATATCAGGCAGTGAAATGTCCATTGTGGGGGTTGGGGAAGGGCCCCCGTCTCTTAATTATTTATTAAGAACATATGAGGTACACTACATCTTTAAAATTTTAAATCTGTGTTAAGGGCTTAAAGGCCTTTAAAAATGGCACCAGCGTTGCCAAGGACGTGGCGGCTGCCCCCTCTACGTCATCGGCGGCATCTGCTCCGCCCACGCTATTTAAATCGGTCCCTGCGCATAATATCGCAGAGCCCGTGCGGCAGCCTTTCCATATCAGAAGGCCGCTGCTGTCACAGTGCGCTGCCGCAGAGCGCAGCGCGCTAATATAATCCAGCCCATTATTTTATTTGAATTTTTATGGTGTATGTATATAAATATATTGTTATGGACAGATGGGAAGTGGTGTGAGTGGCTTCCACTTTTCACCACCCAACTGACCGCAGATAGTGCTATGTTACAAATGGTGTTAGTCCCTGAGTGTTTTTAGGGTCAAATAAACAGACAAACAATAGGTTTTCTCATAGGTTAAAAAAAGAAAGATAATTTCTTCAACAGTTCCCGTAATGGTTGCACCCTCACCCACACATGCATTCACACACATATGCATATACAAGAATAGATAGTTAATGAGAAAAGAATAGGATGTAATTAAGATCAAAGTGTCCACTGCTTAAAGAACCTACAGAGTTTCTGACAGGAGGAAATTTTATAACGGTGTTGCAGGCCTGAATGTTCCTTGTTTTGGAGTTGCTGCAGTGTTGTAGTCTTCTGTGGTTAAAACTTAGCCCAAAGTTGATGGTGTGAATCCGGTTTACTTTCAGAGATGGAGAGTCTCAAAGGCATTTTGCAATTTCTGTGCTGCAGTGGTTGTTCAAGTTGTTATTCAGCAGGGTTCATCTGTTTAACTAGACATTGGCCGGAATTTTACGCTGCCCCAGCGGGTCGGATGATGGCGTGGGGATGGCCTGACTGCCCTGATTCCGCCTCCGAACAAGTTTACGGTGGTCCGGCGGGGGGGTGGGGGGTGGGGCGGAAACGGCCCGCCCGCCCGAGGCCAATCAGGACCCTTAAGTGGCCACTTAATGGCATCTTAAGGGCCCTCGCCCATCTCCATGGGCATTTTAGCCATGGCAAGCGGGTGTGCCGGGGACGTGAAAGGCCGCCCAGCGATGGCTGCTTTCCGCGCCCCGGGGGGGGCATGGCAGTCAGGCACTGGGTGCCCGATTGAAGGCCACCCCACCTCCCAACCCACCTCCGGGATCCAGGATGTCCCCCTCCCGTCAAACGACCACCCTAGCCTCACCAGGGCACGACCGATCCCCCTGGTGAGGCAACCCAAACTTACCCACTCTCTCGGGTCCATGGTATCAGCTGGGCTGCAGTCCCAGCAGTGGCCACCGCTCCCAGTGGCGCTGCTGAGACTAAGAGCTGCCGGCCCGCTGATTGGCCGGCAGCTCACTGAGGCGGGACCTCTTCCCTCAAGTGGGTGGAAGTCCCACCTCGGGCCAATTAAAGCCTGGGGATCCATAAAATACGGGACGGATCCCCAGGCTGGGTGGAAGTGGGTTTGTCACCGACATTTACGTCGGAGTCCGGCTCCCGTCCGCCCACTGTAAAATTCCAGCCATTATCTCAGCCTCTGGCTGGAACTGGCTTTCTGTGGTCTTTTGTTGATTTCTCCTCTCTCTCTACAGGGCTAGCTTTTAAGGTAAAAATCCATCACATGTGAGTCTCTGTCAGCAGACAAAGGGTCCTCTCCTCTCCCCTGGTGTGACCACACAATGGTCCAGGATATGGAAACCATTGCAATCTGTTGGTGTCTGGATGGGGACTAATCTGTTACAATGGTGCTACTTCACAGCTATTCATGTAGGTTTGGGCTGTGGAGTCAGTCTGTTTACAGTACCTTGGTTGGTTTATTCCTGTAGATAGGAGTCATCAATATGTAATGTCCACCTTTCAATTTCAAGGGTACTCCCCAGAGTTAATTCAGACATGGTTAATGAGTTTCATCCTCAAGAGATGGATGTGTTTATTGACAGTACAGGGGGTGTCACCTGACCTCTACGCCATTTTGTCTATGGTATAAATGTGCCCATTTTCTTGTGGTTCAGTTCAACAGTTGACTTTTATTGCATAATTCCTCCAGTTCATTGTTTAATTCATCAAGGCTCCTTCCAAGCATGACAACATAGTTGGGTGGATAAGGAAAGAGCATGGATGGGCATTATGGAATGTAATTAGAATTTTTTCTTGGTAAAATTTGATTATGTGGAACTTTTTTGGTAGAATGTAATTGGATAGATTGTTTTCTTGAATCTAATTTGTCAATAATCAAATAGAAAGGAGGAAAACACAATGAGATAATTGACATGTGATCATCACAACAAAATCAACATACACCACAGACAAGAAATTGATTATAGGAATGTATAGGAGTGCTATATATGCAATGCTGTAATAGAATGGCTGGAGAAAGCTTGACGAGCTGAATAGTCTTTTCTTGATTTGGACTTTGTTCTATAATATACTTATTGATCTCTCATGGTGTTTTGCTCATGGAGGGGGAAAATTATTTCTTTCCATCGATGACTGTCACTAATTTCCACCCTTGACTCCTCTATCCTTGTAAATTACTGCCCCTTCTCCATTTCCACTCTGAAATCCATGAACCTGTTGTCACCTCCCAAATTTGTCCCCATCTTTCCCACAACTCCATTTTGAACCCTTGCAATCTAATTTCTGGCCCCCAAGTACGGAAACAGCTCTCATCAAAGTCAGAAATGACACTGTACGTGACTGCGACCATGGTGCGCTATCCCTTCTCATCCTCTCAACTTGTCAGCAGCCTTTGACATAGATGGCCACACTATCCTCCTCCATCACCTCACCTCCATTGTCTAACTGAGTGGGACAACCTCTCCTTTGTCCACTCTATCCAGTCACAGCCAGAAAATCACTTGCAATGGCTTCACTTCCCTCATTTGCACAATTACCTCTGGAGTCTCTCAAGGATTCATTCTTGGCCTCCTCCACTTTCTCTTCTACATGCTGCTCCTCAGCAACATCATTCAAAAACACAGTCATATTTCACATTTACACTGACGATATCCTGCTTATTCTTATCACCACCCCTCTTGACTCCTCCACCACTCGTCCAACATCTAGTATTGAATGAGCAAAAATTTCCATCAATTATGTATTGAGAGGAGTTGAAGGCATTGACCTCTGCTCCCATCACAAACTCCCATTTTCTAGCAACCAATTCCATCCTCCACCCTGGTCACTGCTTGAGGCTGAGGCACACTGTTGTAAAACTCACCCAATACAAACTTATGAACTATGGAATGAATTTATGAATTAAACCAGAAATGGGCACTTTTCCTGCAAAACAAAATGGAGTCGAGAGGTCAGATGACCTTTTTCTTTCCTGCCAATGCACAGAATACTGCAAGAACACTGAGCTAATTTTTATGTCTGAACAAGTCTTGGTGAAGTCATTAAAACACAAATTATCTTTCTGGACATAGCTTTGAAAAGTTATTAAGATGTACATGGCCTTTTCTATGGTAATGGCTGCATCTCTCCAACCAATTGGATTAACAATACAGTGGGAGACTTTTTGACTCCAATCTTGAATTTGAGAGAATGGGTGTGAAAAGCTCTACTTTAACAAGATGGTATGTGATTGAGTGACTCCCGAATTCCATTGTCTGACATTGCCTAACCATCAGAAACTCTTTATGAATTCAATGCAAGAGAAACTCTGGTCACATGACAGAAACTAGGTTTCTGATAAAGAGTTTTAATAAAGGTTATATTCTGGGCAGACAAAAGACAGAGAAGGAAACATCTGTGCCATTGAAGAGAAAGAACCCTGCCTAACACCACCAGCTTTTAAGCACCATGTGGGCAAAGACTGGAGTTAGTCTTGAACTCCCCAGGTGAGAAATCGTTCCAGGGTTTTGCTACAAAACATTTACTTGAATATAACAAGAGAAATCTGCAACAGTGCAGCAGATTTCCTCAGCCTCCCAAGTTTTATTTCAGTGAACATAGAAAAGGTTACAGCCTGCAACCCGGGAAAAGCAAGTGCAACCGAGAGCTTTTAAAAATTGATAAGACATAAACGCATGTTACTTTATAATCTCTACCTCTTCTTGAGTGTGTGTGTATCAGTATGAGTGTGAGAGTAGGTGTATTTGCATATATTTCAGGTATTGAATAATAAACATTTATCTTATTTTTAAAACTTATGAGAAAACCTGTCATTTGTCTGTTCTTGACAATTAAAGCACTCAGGGGTTAAAACACATTGTTTTTAAAACACACTATCTTCGAAATTGAGAGGTAAAAAAAGGGGAGCCATCTCTGTCATCTTTCATCTGTCTGTAACACTATTCGCAATTTCAGAGTCACATTTGAACCTGAGCTGAGCTTTGCTTTTATTTGTTCATGGGCTGTGGGTGTCGTTGGCAAGGTCAGCATTTATTAACCATCTCTAATTGTCCTTGAGAAGGTGGAGGTGAACTGCCTTCCTGAACTGTTGTAGTCCGTGTGGTGTGCTTCCAACCCCATATTCTCCACCACCAAGACCATGTACTTTCAACTCTGTAATATTGCCTGTTGCTCCTGCTTCAGCCTATCTGCTACTGAAACCTTTTTGCATGCTTTTGTTACTTCCATCTTTCACCGTCTGTAAATTTGAATTCAGTCAAAACTCTGCTGCCTGTATCCTAACCTGCACCAAGTTCCATTCACCTATTACCCCTGCTCCCTGGCCGATTTTCGCTCCCATGCAGCCACAACTGAAATTTAAAAATCCCATCCTTGTGTTCAAATCATTCAATGTGATAGAGATAGGGAGGGGACAAGGCCATGGATGGATTTGAAAGCAAGGGTCAGAATTTTAAAATTAAGACATTGCTTAACTGGAAGCCAATTTAGTTCAGCACAGGGGTGATGGGTGAAAGAGAGTTGGTGTGAGTTAGGATACAAGGCAGCAGAATTTTGGATGGGCTCAAGTTTATGTAAGAAAATAAGAGGCCAGCCAGGAGAGCACTGGAATAGTTAAGTCTAGAGTTAACAAAGGCTTTGATAAGGATTTCAGCAGCAGATGAGCTGATGCAGGGGGCGAAGTTGGGCAATGTTACAGAAATGGAAATAGGCAGACTTGATAATGGACTAGATATGTGGTTAGAAACTCATTTCAGGGTCAGATATGACACCAAGGTTGCAAACCATCTGGTTCAAACTCAGACAGTTGCCAGGGAGAAGGATGGAGTCAGTGGTTAGGGAACAGAGTTTACAATGGGGACGGTAGAAATTTCTGCAAATCAAGCATTGAATATCAGATAAGTAATCTGACAATTCAGAGACAGTGGAGGGGCCGAGAGAAATGATTGTGAGCTCAAGCTGGGTGTCTTAGTGTACATATGGAACCTGATGTGTTTTTGGATGATGTTGCCAAGGGGCATCATGTAGATGAGAAACAGGAGAGGGCTAAGGATAAATCCTTGTAACACTCCAGAGGTAACAGTGCAAGGGTGGTAATAGAAGCGATTGCAGGTGATTATTTGGACATGGCTGAGTAGATAAAAATGGAACCAGGTGAGTGCAGTCCCACCCAGCTGGATGACAGAAGAGAGGCATTGAGGAGAATGGTGTGATCAACCGTGTCAAAGGCTGCAGACAGGTCAAGAAGGTTGAAGAGGAATAGTTTACCACGGTTACAGTCACATAGGATGTCAACTGTGACTTTGATGAGGGCCGATTCAGAAATGTTGCAGGGCTGGAAACCTGAATGGGGAGATTTTGTGATGACATAATACTATCACTAGTGGCAATTCCATTGCACACTCACCATATCTCTTTCATTGGCAATTGCAACCATCTTCTCTAAAATTAACTTAAAACAAACTTCCTACAAAGTACTTCCACATTGAATCAGTTATCCAGTCTTGCCCAGTTTGACTGGGTGAATTGATGTCATTAGAACCACCAACTAAATCCATTCTCAGGAGCTGCTGGCTCATGTTTACTACAAAACAAATTGTAGCTGCTTTAATGTAATAAAAAGACTCAAGGTGCTTCACAGAGGCATTATAAAAGGAAATATGACACTGAGCCGATTAAGGAGATATTAGGGCAAATGATCTAAAGCTTGGTCCATGAAGTAGGTTTTGAGACTGCCTTAAAGGAGGAAAGTGAAGTAGAGAGATTTAGGGAGGGAATTCCAGAGCTTAGGGCTTAGGCAGCTGAAGGCATGGCCGCTAATGGCAGAGCAATTAAAATCAGGGATGCTTATGAGGTCGGAGTTAGAGAGGCGCAGATATCTCAGTGGTTTAGAGTCATTACGGCACAGAAGGAAGCCATTTGGCCTATCAAGTCCATGCCGGCTATCTGTAGAGCAATCCAATCAGTCCCATTCCCCCACTCTATCCCTGTAGCCCTGCAAGTTTATTTTCCTCAAGTGCCAATGCAATTTCCTTTTGAAATCATTTATCATCTCCACTTCCACCATCCTCATAGGGAGCAAGTTCCAGGTTATTGCCACTCGCTGCATTAAAAAGTTCTTCCTCACATCCCCCCTGCAGCTCTTACCCAAAATCTCAAATCTGTGTCACGTAGTTCTTGTACCATCAGCCAATGGGAACAGCTTTTCTTTGTCTACCTTATCCAAACCTGTCACAATCTTGTACACCTCTATTAAAACTTCCCTTAATCTCCTTTGCTCCAAGGAGAACAACCCCAGCTTCTTCAATCTAACCTGGTAGCTAAAATCCCCTCATCCCTGGAACCATTCTGGCAAGTTTCCACTGCACCCTCTCAAGGACCTTCACATCCTCCCTAAAGTGCAGTTAACAGAATGGGACGCAATACTCTAGTTGTGTCCCAACAAGAGCTTTATAAAAGTTCAGCATAACTTCCCTGATTTTGTACTCAATACCACTATTTATGAAGCCCAAGATCCCGTATGCTTTGCTAACTACTCTTTCAATGTGTTCTGTCACCTTCAAAAATCTATGGCCATGAACCCCCAGGTCCCTCTGGCCCTGTACACTCTTTAGAACTGGGCCATTTAATCTATATTGCCTCTACCTACCCTTTCTGCCAAAATGCATCACCCCACACTTGTCTGTATTAAATTCCATCTTCCACTTGTCTGCCCATCCTCCGAGCCTATCTAGGTCCTGATGCAGACGATTGGTATGATCCTCATTTTCTGCCACTCCTCCAAGTTTGGTATCACAGGCAAATTTTGATATTTTACTCTGTAGTCTAATATCAAAGTCATATGTATATATCAAAAAAAGCAGTGATCCTAGCACTGAACTTGGGGGACACCACTGTCTAACATCTTCCAGTCTGAAAAACAACAATTAACCACAACTGGCTGTTTTCTGTCCTTACGCCAATTTTTTATCCAAGCTGATACTGACCCTCGTTTTCCATGAGCCTCAATTTAGTTAACCAGCCTTTTATCAAACGCTTTCTTAAAATCCACATAAACAACATCCACTGCTTTCCCTTCATCCACCTGGTGAGGTGAGAGTGACTGCCCTTGACATCAAGGCAGAATTGACCGAGTATGGCATCAAGGAGCCCTAGCAAAACTGAAGTCAATCGGGAGGAAAACTCTCCGCTGGTTGGAGGTCAATCATCTCAGCTCCAGGACATCACTGCAGGAGTTCCTCAGGGTAGTGTCCTAGGCCCAACCATCTTCAGCTGCTTCATCAACGACCTTCCTTCAATCATAAGGTCAGAAGTGGGGATGTTCACTGATGATTGCACAATGTTCAGCACCATTCGTGACTCCTCAGATACTGAAGCAGTCCGTGTAGAAATGCAGCAAGACCTGGACAATATCCAGGCTTCGGCTAATAAGTGGCAAGTAACATTTGCGCCACACAAGTGCCAGGCAATGACCATCTCCAACAAGAGAGAATCTAACCATCTGCCCCTGACATTCAATGGCATTATGATCGCTGAATCCCCCACTATCAACATCCTAGGGGTTACCATTGACCAGAAGCTGAACTGGAGAAGTCATATAAATACCATGGCTACAAGAGCAGGTCAGAGGCCAGGAATCCTGCGGCAAGTAACTCACCTCCTGACTCCCCAAAGCCTGTCCACCATCTACAAGGCACAAGTCAGGAGTGTAATGGAATACTCTCCACTTGCCTGGATGGGTGCAGCTCCAACAACACTCAAGAAGCTCGACACCATTCAGGACAAAGCGGCCGCTTGATTGACACCCCATTCACAAACATTCACTCCCTTCACCACCACGCACAGTGGCAGTAGTGTGTACCATCTACAAGATGCACTGCAGCAATGCACCAAGGCTCCTTAGACAGCACCTTCCAAACCCGTGACCTCTACCAACTGGAAGGACAAGGGCAGTAAATGTAGGGGAACACCACCAAATGCAAGTTCCCCTCCAAGTCACACACCATCCTGAGTTGGAATTATACTGCCGTTCCTTCATTATCACTGGGTCAAAATCCTGGACAGCACTGTGGGTGTACCTACCCCACATAGACTGCAGCGGTTCAAGAAGGCAGCACACCACCACCTTCTCAAGGGCAATTAGGGATGGGCAATGAATGCTGGCCTAGCCAGTGATGCCCACATCCCGTGAATGAATAAAAAAAAACCTTCTCTGTTACATCATCAAAAATTTCAATTACGTTAATGAAGCACGATCTGTCTTTTACAAATCCATGCCATCTCTCTTCAATTATCTCAAACCTCTCCAAATGCCTGTTGATTTTTTTTTCCTGGTTATTGTTTCTAAAATCTTACCCACCACTAATGTTAAACTGACCAGCCTGTAGTTACTAGGAATGTCCCTACACCCTTTCTTGAATAAGCGTGTCACATTTGCTACTGTCCAATCTTCTGGCACCTCCCGCATATCGAGGGAAGATTGGAAGATTATGGCGAGCCCTTCATTTATCTCCACTCCCAATTCCTTTAGCAACCTGGGATGCAAGCCATCCAGACCAGATGACTACTTTCAACATAGCCAGCCTTTCCAGTACATCCTTCCTATTAATTTTTACCCCATCCATTACGTCTATCATCTCTGCTTCTATCGATATTTTGTCAGCATCCTCTTCCTGAGTAAATACTGATACACAGTACTCATTTACATATTCTAGCCTTGCCTTGCACCTCTAAGCACCATTTTTGTCCCTAATAGGCCCCACCCCACCTCTTACTACCCACTTACTGTTTATATTGCTGTAGAAGATTTTTGGGTTCCATTTTATGTTAACTGCCATTCTATTCTCATATTCTCTCTTTGCCAGTCTTATTTTCCTTTTCACCTCCCCTCTCAACTTATTGTATTTCGCTTGGTTCTCACTTGAAGCATTCACCTGATATGCATCATACACCCTCCCTCTTTTGTTTCATCATATTCTCTATCTTCGTCGTCATCCAAGGAGCCCTAGCTTTGGTTCCCTTACCTTTTGCCTTTGTTGGAATGTACCTAGCCTGTACTTGAAATATCTCCTCCTTAAAGATCACCCATTGTTGCTCTACAGTTTTTCCTGTCAATCTTTGGTTCCATTTTACCCTGGCTAGATCCTCTCTCATCCCATTGAGGTCAGCCCTCTTCCAATTTAGAAGTTCTACTTTAGATTGTTCCTTGGTCTTCTCCATTGCTAATATAAAACTTCCCCCACAGACACTTGGTCCACTTGGCCCACTTTGTTCCACAGCACGAGACCCAGAAGTGTCTCCTTTCTAGTTGGAACAAGAACATACTGGTCAAGGAAGGTCACCTGAACACATTTCAGAAATTCCTTCCCCTTTACTCTAACATTATCCCAATCAATATTTGCGTATGGTTGTAGGTTCTGGAGCTGGAAGGGATTATGGAGGTAGAGATGGGTCAAGCCATGGATGGACTTGAAAACAAGGATGAGAATTTTAAATTCGAGGCTTTGCTTAACTGGGAGCCAGCATAAGTCAGCAAGCCCAGAGGTGATTGGTGAACGGGATTTGGTGCAAATTAGGACAAGGCAGCAGAGTTTTGGATGAACTTAAATTTAAGGAGGGTCGAATGTGGGAAGCTGGCCAGGAGCGTGTTGGAATAGTCACGTCTGGAGGTAACAAAGGCATGGATAAGGGTTTAAGCCACAAAAAAGCTTAGGCGGGGCAAAGTCTGGTGATGTTACGGGGTAGAAACAGACGGTCTTAGTGACAGTGTGGATATGTGGTTGAAAGCTCATCTCAGGGTCAAATATAACACAAGTATAACGCAGTCTTACAATTTAGAGACCATGGAGGGGTCAAGCGAGGTGGTAGTGAGGTAAAGCTGGGTGTCATCTGTGTACATGTGGAAACTGATGTTTTCAGATGATGCCACTGAGGGACAGCATGTAGATGAGAAGTAAGAAGGGGCCAAGGATAGATCCTTGGGGGACATCAGAGTTAACAGTGCGAGAATAGGAAGAGAAGCCATCGATGGTGATTCTCTGGGAACGATTAAATAGATAAAAATGGAACCAGGTGAGAGCTGTCCACCCAGCTGGATGACAGCGGAGAGGTGTTGGAGGAGGATGGAGCGATCAACTGTGTCAAAGGCTGCAGACAGGACAAGAAGGACGAGGAAAGATAGTTTGCCTTTGTCACAGTCACATAGGATGTCTATTGTGACTTTGATAAGAGCTGTTTCTGAACTGTGGCGGGCAGAAACCTGATTGGAGTGATTCAAACATGGAGTTCTGGGAAAGTTGGGCATGAATTTGGGAGATGACAACATGTTCAAGGACCTTGCAGAGGAAAGGGAAGTTGGAGATGGGGTGGTAGTTTGCAAAGATGGAGGGGTCAAGGGGTTTTTTTTTGAGGAGAGGCATGACAACAGCAGATTTGAAGGAGAGAGGAGAGAACTTGAGGCGAGAAAACCATTAACAATGTCAGCTAACATGGGAGCCAGGAGAGGAAGTTGGGTGGTCAGGATTTTAGTGGGAATAGGGATGAGAGAGCAGGAGGTGGGTCTTATGGATAGGGTGAGCTCGGAGAGGTCATGAAGGGAGATAGGAGAGAAACTAGTTCAGGGCTGGGGCAGGGTGGAGCCTTTGAGGAAGTTCGGCCTGGTGGATTAGGGGAAGGGAGCGAAGTGGAATCGGCAGCTGATTGGATGGTTTCGGTCTTAGTGGCAAAGAAATCCATGAGCTCCTCACACGTTTTGGAAGTGAGGGTGAAAGGGACAGGGGAAAGGGGTTTGAGAAGATGGCTTGCAGTCGAGAAAAGAAGCCGGGGGTTACATTTGCATTCCAAGATGATCCTGGAATAGTCGGTTTCCCAGATGACAGCAGAACCTGATAGTGCTTTATGTGGTCCAACCAGATCTGGTGGTGAATGGTTAAACCAGTTGTCCGCCATATTCTTTCAAGTCTTCGTCCCTTGGTGTGGAGATGAGGGCCATACAGGAGGAACAGCCAGGATGAGAGAGAGTAATGGTTTTAATGAGGATGAGGGCTGCAAAGGTGAGGGTGTGGAAGGGCAGATTGGTAGCTGGATAAATGTTGTGGTCAATGGAGGGCCAAAGTCTAGACAATTGGAATTTTGAGAGTGCAGTTGTAAGTGAATTGAAAAGTTTTTTTTCCCCCAGGGTTGGATACTGAAGGAAGTAGCGTTTGGAAAAGGAAACATGATGTGGTTGAAGAGCAATACAAGGAGGTGACCAGAGATGACCTTATCTGTGATTGATACTATGGGAGTGCCGATTAGAGTCTAGAATAACTAAAGAATCATTATTTGGGGTTGTGTCTTTGGCTAATAAAAATAGAAAGTGCTGGAAATACTCAGTGTAGTAATATAGGGTTGTTACAATGCAGAATATGTAAATAGACTCTCAGAATCGTCACAGGAAGTGATGTAATTTAATCTCTACAGAACCTTGTGGAAAATTGTAGTGGAATCCTTAGAAGTGTGCAAATAAACTCCTGTTACTTTAACTGTCAGATTCTTATATATTCCATACTAAGCCTTAATAGTTATCAGAATATTACATGGTGGCAACGGTAGACTAAAGAGAAGATGGAGAAATCTTTGCCCTTACCGGAGAACTTCGAAAAAGTAGCTGGACTGAACCAAGCCGAGGCGTGGCCAAAATGTTTCCAGAGGTTTGCAAGGTATCATACTGCATCGGGTCTCACGCAGAAGCCAGACAAGGAGTAAGTCAGTATGCTATTGTGTGCAGATGACATCCTCAATACCCAAGGCATAGAGGAAGAGAGGACTGCATATAAAGAAGTTATTACGGCATTTGATGTAAGGAAAAATGTCACTGTGGAGTGTGCCAAATTTAATAAGCGTACTCAAAGGGAAGAGCATTGATTCATTTATCAATGATTTATATAAACTCGCGGAGGACTGCGAATACGGCAACTTACGGGAAGAGCTGATTAGAGTTAGGATGTGGTTGCTGTAGTAGACCACACCCTTTTGGATCATCTACAGTCAAGGGATGATCTCACGTTAACAAAAGCAATTCAGTTGAGTAGGCAAGCTGAGAATAGAAAGTTTAACCGATTCGTTGTTCAAGGGGACAGGGAGACTCCATTGAATTCGTAAAGAAAATGAAAGGGAAAAATGGCAGTACAAGACAAGAAAGGCGGGAAGAGCATTGAGAGGTAGCAGCAACCAATTGCAGTAGGCATAGCCGAGTGAAGCACAAGGTGGAATGCTGCCCAACCAGAGAGGCAAAGTGTTTGTCATGCAAAAAGAAGGGACACTTTCAGTCAGTGTGTCGCAGTAAAAAAAACCCTGTACATAATTAAAGGGAAATCCCAAGAGAACAAAAAAGTCAGTAAAGTGTGGAAGTACCTTTCTAGGGGAAATCCAAGGAACAAATAAGAGTTACTAGATGGTAAAAATTCTTGTGGAAGGCAACAAGACTAATTTTAAACTGGACACTGGAGCAGCAGTTTCAGTTTTATCAGACACAGAACTGTGGCTGAAAAAGAAAACTCTCAAACCAACAGATAAAAAATTATATGGGGCTGGAGGCATCGGGTTGAAGGCAATAGGAGAGTTAAAAATGTCATTGAGTTACTGGGAAAAGGAACTTCCTGACACACAATATGTAATTAAAAATCAAAGTTGTTCACTCTGAAGTTGGAAGGCTTGCATAGGCTTATAATTCATATGGAATGGAAAAGCTTGAATGTAAGGAAGTCCAGCCTAGAAATGTTAGAGCTGCATTTCCAAAATTATTCAGAGGGTTGGGGAAGTTAAAAATGGCATACCACATCACTCTGAGAAAGGAAGCAGAGCCAGTGTGTTTGTTCACACCTAGGAAAATTCCACATCCACTCCTAGAGAAATTTTAAAAAGAAATTGAATTAATGACAAAACAAGGAGTCATTTCACCTACAGGATGGTGCACAGGTATGTTCCAGTGAAGAAACCTAATTCGAATTTGGGTTGACCACACACAACTGTATAAGACAGCGGAAAGAGAAGTACATCCAATGTCATCAGTAGCTAGGGAAGAGCTCAATTTTCACCAAATTGGACACTACTAGTGGATTTTGGCAATTACCATTGGATGAGGAATCTAAGCTCTTAACAACATTCATGACACCATTTGGAAGATTCTGTTTTAACAGGGTGCCAATTGGAATTTTTTTATTTGATCATGGTATGTCAGCATCTTGCCCATCCCTAATTGCCCTTGAGAAGGTGGTGGTGAGCTGCCTTTTTGAACCGCTGCTGTCTTTGTGATGTAGGTACACCCACAGTGCTGTTAGGAAGATGGTTCCAGGATTTTTACCCAGCAACAATGAAGGAACAACAATATAGTTCCAAGTCAGGATGGTGTGTGGCTTGGAGGGGAACTTGCAGGTGGTGGTGTTCCCATACATCTACTGCCCTTGTCCTTCTAGGTGGTAGAGGTCGCGGGTTTGGAAGCTGCTGTCTAAGGAGCCCTGGTGAGTTGCTGCAGTGCATCTTGTAGATGATACACACCACTGCCACTGTGCATTGATGGTGAAGGGAGTGAATGTTGAAGGTGGTGGATGGGGTGCCAATCAAGTGGGCTGCTTTGGCCTGGATGGTGTCAAACTTCTTGAGTTTTGTTGGAGCTTCACCATCCAGGCAAGTAGAGAGTATTCCATCACACTCCTGACTGATATCTTGTAGATGGTGGACAGGCATTGGGGAGTCAGCAGGTGAGTTACTCGCCGCTGAATTCTGAGCCTCTGACCTGCTCTTGTAGCCATGGTATTTATGTTGCTGGTCCAGTTCAGATTCTGGTCAATGATAACCACCAGGATGTTGATAGTGGGGGCTTCAGTGATGGTAATGTCATTGACCATCAAGGGGGGATAGTTAGAATCTCTCTTGTTTGAAATGGTCATTGTCTGGCACTTGGGTGCCGCAAATGTTACTTGCCACTTATCAGCCCCAAACGATATGGTCTTGCTGCATATGGACACAGGGTGCTTCAGTATCTCCGGAGTAGCGAATGGTGCTGAACATTGTGCAATCATCAGCAACATCCCCACCTCTGACCTTATGATGGAGGGAAGGTCATTGATGAAGCAGCTGAAGATGGTTGGGCCTAGGATACTACCATGAGGAACTCCTGCAGTGATGTCCTGGGATGAGATGATTGACCTCCAACAACCACAATCATCTTCACTTGTGCTAGGTATGACTCCAACCGGCAGAGGATTTCCTCCCGATTCCCATTGAATTCAGTTTTGCTAGGGCTCCTTGATGCCTTACTCGGTCAAATGCTGCCTTGATGTCAAGGGCAGTCACTCTCACCTCACTTCTGGAGTTCAGCTCTTTTGTCCGTGTTTGGACCAAGGTTGTAATGAGGTCAGGAGTTTACTGACCCTGGCAGAACCAAAACTGAGTGTCAGTGAGCAGGTTATTGCTGAGCAAGTGAGCAGGTTATTGATAGCATGGTTGATGACCCCTTCCATCACTTTGCTGATTACGTCAGTACCGGAGATCTTTCAAAGGACTATGCCAAGGATCTTGGGATGATTAGATGGGATCATTTGCCATATGGAAGACGTCTTGGTTCATGGAGCCAATCAGAAGAACTCGATACAAGAGTGAGAGCAGTACTACTGAGATTGGAAAAAGCAGGTCTCCCATTGAACGAGAAATGTGTTTTTTCAGAGCCAATGGTACGATTTCTTGGATGTATAATAGATGGATCCGGTATTAGAGCAGATCCACAAAAGACAAAAGTGATAAGGGAATTCCCAGAGCCTAAAAACATTTCAGAGCTTCAGAGGCTTATGGGAATGGTGAATCAAGTCGGGAAATTTCTATGGAAATTAGACATGATCAATGAGCCATTACGACAGCTGTTGAAAAACGACAATGTTTAGTGTAGGAAAGAAGCCCAACAAGAATCCTTTGAGAAAATCAAGAAAATGCTAGTCTCATCAGAAGTGTTAGCACATTACAAACCGGAGCTATTCACCAACATAGCTGCAGATGTGTCATGTACGGGATTGGGAGCAGTCCTATTTCAAGTGCAGAGAGATGGGAGACGCTGACCTGTATATTTTGCTTCTCATTCGTTAACAGAAACCAAGCAGAGATATGCAGTAATAGAAAAGGATACATTGGCAGCAACTTGGGCATGTGAAAAATTTTCAGATTATGTCCTAGTACTTCAATTCAAGATCGAAACAGATCATAAACCATTGGCTGCTCTTTTAAACTCAAAGGAGCTTGCAAAATTACCTTGAAGAGTACAAAGGTTTAGATTAAGACTGATGAGATTTGATGCAAAAACTGAATACGTTCCAGGAAAACAACAGTTCACAGCAAACGCTTTATCACGTATTTCGGCAGCAGGACCAGAAAAAGGAGATATTTTGCTTCTTGAAGAAGTAGACATTTTTGCTTTGACGATGACAACAACTTAACCTGCTACAGCTCATAAACTGAGTGAGATCAGGAATACACAGAAAACAGACCAAGTAGGTGTAAAAATCAGGGAATATTGAATGGATGGCCAATATACGTGCCACATAACCCTGTTCTGAGGCAGTATTACGAACAAAGAGGTCATCTAAGCATAGTTGATGATTTACTGATCTATGATGAGAGATTAGCTATGCCAAGAGGATTGAGATTAGATATCTTGGAGAGATTACACCAAGGACATTTGGGAATTACCAAGTGTAGAGCCAGGGCAAGCCATTCAGTATGGTGTCCTGGTATATCGAAAGAAATTATGAAATGAAAGAACCACTCATGCTATCCTCTTTTCCGTCTAGACTATAGGAGCATCTAGGAATGGATCTTTTTGAGCATAGAAGTAAAATATTCCTAATAGTAGTCGATAATTATTCAAGGTGGTTGAAGTTAAATAACTACAAGGTCAAAGTTCAGAAGAAATAACCGCATCCTTGGAGAAATTTTGCTACGTATGGAATTCCAGATATTCTACTGTCTGACAATGGGCCGCAATTTGTGAATGAATGCTTTAGAGAGTTCAAAGCAGTATACGGCTTTGTTGATGTCACTAGTTCGCCAAGGTACCCTCAGGCTAATGGTCAAGCAGAGAGAGGAGTAAGGACTGTGAAGACATTGTTAAAAAAGAATGAAGACCTTTAACTGGAACTTCTATGTCATCGACCGACACCACTTCAGAATGGTTTAGCCCCATGCGACTTGTTAATGGGAAGACGGTTGAAGACCCAACTTCCTACATTACACTACCAAGTACATTCGCGCCACAAGTAAGTGCAGAAGATTTGGAAAAAAGTGATCAAGAGATGATAGAGAAAGGTCGAATCACTCAGAAAATTATGACAGATGTCACAGAACCAATGGTTTCTCCACCGTTGATGGTGTTTTTTTTCATTATTGTTACATTGTTTTGAAACACCTTGGGGATGGTTATCAGACACCCAACCTGGGAAATCAGTTTGGGTTAGAGACCAAAATCAGTATGCAGAAGTGATCGAGCAATGACCATATCCATGATCATACATTGTCCAAACTGACCAAGGGATGATAAGAAGAAACAGAAGGTCGTTTGTTGGTGATATCTAAGAAGCAGCAAACACAGGAGATCCAATCATCTTGAAAGTTTGAATCAGTGATGCTGCAATCATCCATCAATCCAGAGGATAATCTGAATGAAGAACTTGAGTCATCCAGTTCTACTCAAGTACCGCAGAGTCAGAGGATGAACTAGAAGACTCAAAACCTCAAACCCCTTCAAAGGAAAGAAGAATGCATTATGGAAGACTTGTAAAAATGCCACAGCGGTTATCAATCTGAAAAGAGAAGTCAGAGACTTGGGGGGGAGAGGTAGCATAATGTAATATAGGGTTGTTACTGGGCGGAGTATGTAAATAGATTCTGACCATCATCACAGGAAGTGATGTATTGTAATCTGTACAGAACCTTGTGGAGAGCTGTAGTTGGAAGTCTTAGATGCAAGACTCATATGTTCTGTGCTAAGTCTTAATATATTCTGTACTAAGCCTTAATAGTTACCGGAATATTACACACAGCAGGTCTAGCAGCATCTGTAGAGAGAGAAACAGAGTTGACGTTTTGAGTCGGATATGACTCTTCCTGGGCCCCCTGGTCTGGAATCTTAAAGCTCTTGCTCCCTGTTCTTTTTAAGATCTTCCTTCAAACTCATTGACCAAACTTTTGGGTACCACTTCTATTTTCTCCACCGTTGATGGTGTTTTTTTTCATTATTGTTACATTGTTTTGAAACACCTTGGGGATGGTTTAATATGTTAATATTGTTCAAAGACAGCACTTCACGACTGGGTGAAGTGCAGTCAGCTGAACGACATTTCCACCTGTAACAATTCTGTGATCTTGTAATACCGCCTCCACGTGGGCTCGACGTCCCGCCGGTTCCGCACCCCACCCCTCTCCAAGCTGGTGCCCCGCCCCGCCCCTCCCCTCACGTGGCTCCACGCCCCGCCCCTCCTCTCACGTGGCTCCACGCCCCGCCCCTTTTCCATACCGCCCGCCCCTCCTCCACGTGGGTTCCAGGCCCCTTTCGCTTCTCGTGGTCTTCACGCACCGCCCCTTATCCCCCACGTTCCCGCCTGCCCTCTTCGTGGTGCCCGGGCTCTGTCCCTCTCTCGTGCTGCCATGGCGGTTCAGGTGTTGCGCTTGAGTCATATTTCTTTTCACGTCAGTAACAGCAAGCGCCTGGCTCGTGACCTCGCCCATCGCTTCCGTTTCCAGTTGTGCGGCAGCCGGGAGACGGGGCTGGCCAGGCAGCTGGTCCTGAGGAACGGCTCTGCCGTGTTCTTGGTGAACGAGAGCCCGGGAGGTACGTGCTCGGAGCTGGGGTCCCGGGACCTCCTGTACGATGTGGCCGTGGCCCATGCGGTGGACAGCGCCTGTAACGTGTCCTTCGAAGTCAAGGACGTGGAGCGGGCGACGCTGTGCCTGGATCGCCTGGGCTGTCGGGTCCTTGTGCCACCCAGGCTGGTGGAGGACGAGTTGGGCTGTGTCACCTACTCAGTGGTGCGCTCTGTGTTGGGGAATGTGTGCCACACTCTGATCGACCGAAGCGGCTACCGTGGGGATTTCCTGCCCGGCTTCGACCCGCCACCTTGCCCCGGGGACTGGGCTCAACAACAACAGCAGCAGCAGGCGGTCGGGGGACCTGTGGCGATCACGCATTTCGACCACATCACCTACGTATGTCCCCGGCGGCAGAGCGCCCACATCATGGACTGGTACCGCAGCTGCTTCGGCTTCCAGCGTTTACTCGTCAGCCGGTGAGTGGGGGAAGTTTGACTGAAAGGAGGACGGGCTTCCAGCCATTCTTCAAGTACAGTGAATTACTTTTGAAAGTAATTCATGGGGACCTGAGGAGTATGATATCATCGCAATTATAGAAACCTGGCTTAAGGAGGGACAGGAATGGCAGTTCAACGTTCCTGGTTACAGGGTTTCAGACGCGATAGAGAGGGGGATAAAAAAGGAGGGGGTGGCACTTTTGGTCAAAGAAACAATTACAGCTGTGAGGAGGGATAATATGTTAGGTTCATTAAATGAGGCCATATGGATTGAACTAAGAAACAAAAACGGGAAAGTCACACTGCATTATATATATTATAGACGCCCAGTCAGAGGGAGATAGAAGAGCAGATATGTAGGCAAATTTCCGAGAAGTGCAAAAGCAATAGAGCTGTAATAGGGATTTTAACTATCCCAATTTTTTTTTTGTTCATGGGATGTGGGTGTCACTTGCTAGGCTAGCATTTATTGCCCATCCCGAATTGACTGTGAGAAGGTGATGGTGAGCTGCCTTTTTTTTTTAGAGATACAGCACTGAAACAGGCCCTTCGGCCCACTGAATCTGTGCTGACCAACAACCACCCATTTATACTAATCCTACATTAACCCCATATTTTCTACCACATCCCCACCATTCTCCTACCTACACTAGGGGCAACTTAGAATGGCCAATTTACCTATCAACCTACAAGTCTTTGGCTGTGGGAGGAAACCGGAGCACCCGGCGGAAACCCACGCAGACACGGAGAACTTGCAAACTCCGGACAGGCAGTACCCAGAAGTGAACCCGGGTCACTCGAGCTGTGAGGCTGTGGTGCTAGCCGCTGTGCTGCCCAAAACAGAAATGAACATCTGCAGTGCTTGGGGTGTAGGTACACCAACAGTGCTGTTAGGAAGCGAGTTCCAGAATTTTAACCCAGCAACAGGGAAGGAACGGCAATATAGTTCCAAGTCAGGATGGTGTGTGGCTTGGAGGGGAACTTGCAGGTGGTGGTGTTCCCATGCATCTGCAGCCCTTTTCCTTCTAGGTGGTAGAGGTTGTGGATTTGGAAGGTGCTGTCGAAGGAGCCTTGGTGTGTTGCTGCAGTGCCATCTTGTAGATGGTATACACTGCTGCCACTGTGTGTTGGTGGAGGGAGTGAATGTTTGTGGATGGGGTGCCAATCAAGCGGGCTGCTTTGTCCTGGATGGTGGAGCTTCAAGTGTTGTTGGAGCTGCACGCATCCAGGCAAGTGGAGAGTATTCCATTCCACTCCTGACTTGTGCTCGTAGATGGTGGACAGGCTTTGGGGAGTCTGGAGGTGAGTTACTTGCCGCAGGATTTCTAGCCTCTGACCTGCTGTTGCAGCCATGGCATTGATATGGCTACTCCAGTTCAGATTCTGGTCATTGGTAACCCCCAGGATGTTGATAGTAGGAGGTTCAGCAATGGGAATGCCATTGAACGTCAAGGGGAGATGGTTAGATTCTCTCTTTTTTGAGATGGACTTTTCCTGGCACTTGAGTGGTGCGAATGTTACTTGCCACTTATCAGCCCAAGCCTGGACGTTGTCCAGGTCTTGATGCATATGGACACAGGCTGCTTGAGTATCTGAGGAGTCGTGCTGAACATTGTGTAATCATCAGCGTACATCCCCACTTCTGACTTTATGATGGAGGGGAAGTCATTGATGAAGCAGCTGAAGAGATTTTAACTATCCCAGTTTTTTTATTTGTACTATTTATATGCCTATAGAAAACTTTGCGTTTCATTTAATGCTAGCTGCCAGTCTCTTTTCATGCTGACCATCAGCCTCAAGAAAACGAACATCATGGGGCAGGATGTCAGAAATGCTCCATCCATCAATATTGGCGACCACGCTCTGGAAGTGGTTCAAGAGTTCACCTACCTAGGCTCAACTATCACCAGTAACCTGTCTCTAGATGCAGAAATCAACAAGCGCATGGGTAAGGCTTCCACTGCTATGTTCAGACTGGCCAAGAGAGTGTGGGAAAATGGCGCACTGACACGGAACACAAAAGTCCAAGTGTATCAGGCCTGTGTCCTCAGTACCTTGCTCTACGGCAGCGAGGCCTGGACAACGTATGCCAGCCAAGAGCGACGTCTCAATTCATTCCATCTTCGCTGCCTTCGGAGAATACTTGGCATCAGGTGGCAGGACTATATCTCCAACACAGAAGTCCTTGAAGCGGCCAACATCCCCAGCTTATACACACTACTGAGTCAGCGGCGCTTGAGATGGCTTGGCCATGTGAGCCGCATGGAAGATGGCAGGATCCCCAAAGACACATTGTACAGCGAGCTCGCCACTGGTATCAGACCCACCGGCCGTCCATGTCTCCGTTATAAAGACGTCTGCAAACGCGACATGAAATCGTGTGACATTGATCACAAGTCGTGGGAGTCAGTTGCCAGCATTCGCCAGAGCTGGCGGGCAGCCATAAAGACAGGGCTAAATTGTGGCGAGTCGAAGAGACTTAGTAGTTGGCAGGAAAAAAGACAGAGGCGCAAGGGGAGAGCCAACTGTGCAACAGCCCCAACAAACAAATTTCTCTGCAGCACCTGTGGAAGAGCCTGTCACTCCAGAATTGGCCTTTATAGCCACTCCAGGCGCTGCTTCACAAACCACTGACCACCTCCAGGCGCGTATCCATTGTCTCTCGAGATAAGGAGGCCCAAAAGAATAGAAAACTTTGCGTTTCATTTAATGCTAGCTGCCAGTCTCTTTTCATGCTGTCTCTTTGCTTCTCTTAGTTTCTTTTTCACTTCCCCTCTGGACCTTCTAAATTCAGCCTGGTTCTCAATCAAATTTTCCACATGGCATGTTTCATAAACACACTTTCTTCTTTATCTTTATCTCTACCTCTTTTGTCATCCAGGGAGGCCTGGATTGTTTGCTCTACTTTTCCCCTTCATGGGAATATACCTTGACTGTGCCCGAACTATCTTTTTGAAGGTAGCCCATTGTTCATCTACCGGTTTTCCTGCCAGCTTTTGGCTCCAATTTATTCACCCCAGCTCCATTTTTACCCCATTGAAGTTGGTCTCCCCCCAGTTAATTATTCGTAACCTGTTTTGTTCTTTGTCCTTTTCCATAGTCAGCCGAAACCTTATGATACAATGATCACTATCCCCTAAATACTGTTCTGCTGATACTTGATCCACTTCGCCCACCTCATTACCAAGAACCAGGTCTAGCAGTGTCTCCTTTCTGGTTGGACTAGCAATACACTGTTGTGGAAAATTTTCTTGAACACACTCTAGGAACTCTTGCCCCTCACTACCCTTTACACTACTATTATCCCAGTCTATGTTTGGATATATTTCGTCTCTGCCCACCCTTGTTCTCCACTTTGGCCAATGGAGGTTTTAAGCCATCTTGGTTCTACACTCTAGAACGCTCCCCACTTTTAAAAACCATGACTTTGGTCACATTGCCTATTTGTCTTCATACTGCTCAGCATCAATTTTTCAACTTGGGGACATTTTCTAGGGTAAAAGTGCTAAAGTTTATTTGTTGAGTTCTACGAATGGGCTCACTTATATTCCAGTTATGACAAAATCTCTACCTTAAACATTGAACCATCTTTTTTCTCTCTTTGTATGGTGAGGTCCTTTTTCATTTTAGATATTTGCATTGTTTACAAATACTAATCAGTACAGGCTCCCATCTCCAGCATTCACTTTGATCTGTACACCGGAGACACCATTTATAATGTGCTGTGCCATGAAAATAAGGACCCAGTGGGTTACAGTCTGTTTTGAGATAAGGTTGTTTGACCCCCTCTTCTCTGTAACTTATACTTACATTCATTCACACATCCTCATTATATGAAACCAGTACTGTTTGTCTGGAAAGAAGCATGATGTACAGTATTAGCCGACTGTTGCAAGTCAATAAGCATTCAGCCTGCCTGTACAGGCCACTGACAGTCTTCACCTTGTCAGCCTCCATAGTTCTTCCCTAGGCATTGCAGAAGGTCATCGTCCAGAAATCGAAGTTGCTGTCATAACTTTCAGACAACTTTGGAAGCTTGTCAGCTCGGTTATTTTAATGTTGCTATCAGTGTTAGGAAATCTACCCTGTAGTGTATATTAGGGCAGTTCCACAGCATTAACAGCTGAGCAATTCTGCTACAAGCACCATGCACTATACGAGGCATGACTGAGGCTTTAAAAAACAATGTTCAACTTTCAGTAGTTTCTCAGTTGTCTGACATTTGTCTGCCTCTCCTCCAAAAAAGACTCAAACCTGTTTGCGCTCAGGAATCCATTCCATTATCTATTCCTATTTATTTTTTCTCCCCCCCCCCCCCCCCCCCCCCCCACACCTACAAATGCTGTAGACATTTTTGACATTAAAGGTGCTATAGAAATACAAATTGTATTTGTTGCAGAATATAATTTTACATTCAGCTGTGCTATTTTTGAGACATTGCTTGCATAACTTGTTTTGGGAGTAAATCAAGTAGTCAGAGCTTTTTGATGTGAGTAACTTGAAAATCTGATGGTGTCAATTATTTTTGACTTTTCAGAAATGAAGATGTAGATGAAGGTTATGTCATTGAAGAGACTGACATTGGACTGCGCTTGACCTGTATGGAGTACTGGAAATGCAGTGAGGTTGGCATGTCAATGCCTATGACTAAAGAGAAGAAAATAGATTGCAAATTTGTGATAGCGGAGTCCTTGTCCTATTCAGGTACAGTATTATTTACAGTATTGGTACCCAAGTATCTGTGCATATCATTAAATATTTTGAGTACCAAGACTGCATTTTAAGTCGAGGATAAATTCACACATTCCTCACAATGTCTTTCAGATCTAGTTTTCATTGCCTTAATTAAATTAATCATCTGCATATAATTATACAGTTTTTATTTCAGTTCATTGGTAGAAGATCAAATATGACCTTTAATTTTCCTTTCCATGTGTGAGCCATCAGTAATAATGGATACTGGTGACATTCCGTGTGATTTTCAACACAAGTCTCCATATTTCAAAAGGTGCGCAAATTTAATTCAGGAACTGGCAATCCATTAGCTGAACATGAGTATTGGAAACATTTTAGAGAGAAAGCTGGTGGGCAACAGCTCAAAAAAAAAAAATCAGCATTGATTTAGGTGGGAAGGTCTATTTCTTTTCAAGACCTTAAAATATAGGAATGCCCTATAAACTGATACATTTGAATTTTCAGTAAGCCTTTGACAAGATTCCACATGAAAGACTTAAGCTAAGTCATGGAAATCCATGGTAGAACATGGGACTGGATTTAAAAAAACAACGCAACCACTAGGTGGCACAGTTCTGGCACATGCGCAAATGCAACCTCATTCACTGAAACGTCACTCACTGCGATGTCTTAGGCAGCTGCCAGTAATCAAGATGGCACTGCTCAATTTGTCACAAAAAGCAAACACAGCCTTAAACTAAAATCCCCACAGTGGCTGCGATCACTGCCTCCATCCCATCCCCAGCAGTACCCCCCTCCCTCCTGCCATTGCGCTTCTCTTCGCCACTTCCATGCCCGTCTGATCGCCGCTCGCTCTGCACCTCGCAGTTTTTCCCACCTCGGCCACTCGCTCCCCGCCTTGCCACTGTCTTCCCTCAGCCGCTCGCTTCCTGCCCTCGCCACTTTGGTGCCTCATTCCCCGCCCCTTGGCACGGCGGGGAGCAATCAGCCGAAGGGGGAAGAGACGAGGCTGGGGGAGAGCAAGGGCGAGAGCAAGTGGACAAGGGGGGGAAAGCGGCGAGGGCGGAAGCAAGTGGTTGAGGGAAGGCAGTGGGGAGCGGGCGACCAAGTGGGGGAAGCAGCAAGGCCTGGAACAAGTGGCTGGGTGGAAGCGGCGAGGGCGGGTGCAAGTTGTTGAGGGAAGGCAGCGGCGAGGCAGGAGGGAGGGGGATTCTGTTAGGGGGAATGGAGCTGCTGATCACGGCTATTGAAGGGTGATGACGTCATTGCGTTGTGACGTCAGCGCGCATGCACTCTTTCATGCTGGCAAATGTTCGCAAGCACTGCTGACGTCTGTGATCGCTTTGCGCCGTCAGGTGTCACTTTGTAAAAGAATAGGAATCGAGGAATAACCTGACAGATATAGTGTCAGAGCATGATGAAATACTGAGTCGAGTACTTAGTGGATTAGTGCTGGGACTGCTGCCATTTCTGTATATCTATGTAATAAATTAACAATGCAAAAAGCATTTGTAGGATTGATAATGTTGCTGACCACACTAAAATAGGAAAAACAAATTGCAGTAAAGAATGTGCAGAAGGATTGAGCCACTATGGAGAAGCAGATGAAATGCTGTTGTGCATAGTTAAAACAACAGAGGAAAAAGTCTGTAATGGTTATTCTGAGGCTTTATAATGCACTGGTCAGACCTCGCTTTAGTATTGTGTATGGTTGTGCCATTGGCCAGAAAATTGGCAAATTAAATTTAACACTGAGGGATGTCATTTTATATTTTGGGAGGAGAAACTAAGTGGTGTGGGTGTACAATAAAGGGAATATACACACCCAGAGTTAGAAATAAGCCTAAAGAAGAAATATAACTTGCATTTATATAGCTTACACTATACCTTGTGTCCTCAGGATACGTCAAAATTGTGAAGTCACTGTTAAGTTGGAAATATAGCCAATCTGAATACAAATGATCCAGAAAACAGTAAATGTAATAAATGATCAGTTAATCTGTACATAGGAACAGGAGTAGGCCATTCAGCCCATCAAGCCTGCTCAGCCATTCAATACGATCATGACTGATCATCCACTTCAATGGCTTTTTCCCACACTATCCGCATATCCCTTTATGTCATTGGTATTTAGAAATCTGTCAATCTCTGCTTTAGACATACTCAATGACTGAGCTTCCACAGCCCTCTGGGGTAGAGAATTCCAAAGATTCACAACCCTGTGAATAATGAAATCTTTCCTCATCTTGTTCCTAAGTGGCTTCCCCCCTATTTTGAAATTGTGTCCCCTGTTCCTAGACACCCCAGCCAGGGAAAACATCTTAGCTGCATCTACCCTATCTATTCCTTTCAGTATTTTGTAGGTTTCAATGAGATCACTTCTCATTCTTTGAAACTAGAGAATACAGGCCCAGTTTACCCAATCTCTCTTGATAGGATAGTCAAGTTAGATTCAATGTTGAGGGATAAGTGTTGGTCAAGGCAGCAAGACAACTCCATTGCTCTTTAAGTAGTGTCATATCACTGAGCATGAAGATATGGCATTGGTTTAAGTTATCAGCACCTCCAACAATGCAGCGCTTCCTCAGTACTGCACTGAAGTGTCAACCTCATATTCTCAAGCATTAGAGCGGTTCCCGAACTCAATGTTTCATTTCGGGCAAGAGTGTTAACAGAGCCAAAATTGCCCTGTACAAAAGTAATAGTACATGCTTGCAATGTTGATTTGGTGTGATCAAGTAGAATATTAGGCTGTATAGCTAAAGCAATGTTTATGGTGAGGTCCTGCTTTAGAGTACTGGGTATCATTTGATTGCAATGCTTCAAAAAGGACATGGATTTGACTCTGGATAGTTTCCCGTAACTGGTTTTGAGAAAGTGCATAAGGGTGACTCGACTAACTTGTGAGATGACACAAGGATATGTCCTATGGGCTTTTATCATTTTCACCTAGAACAGTTTTTGGCTGACAGGTATTGGTCCTGTCTCCTGTCTTTGTTTTGCATCTGACATTGACAGTGATCACTGTTGTGGGTCTCTTGTTTAAAATTATGTGAAAGACTATATTAATATTTGTTCATGGGATTTTGATAATTGGTCAGCTTGTGATTCCTTTGATTTGAATATTGCATGTTGGAAGAGGATACAGTATTACACTTCAGCTGTATTGATGTCTATGATGCAGATAAGTCATCTCTACCTAGGTGGATTATTTCAAGAATGGGGCTTTACACTAATAAATGGGAGGGAGGGTTCAGATAAGGGTAAACTTATCTGTTTGAAGAGAAAAGTTAAAGCTGTACAGCAGGGTAATGATTTGTATAAAATCAAGTGGATTGTGTCAGGAATGGACGGACAGTTTAATAACAGCAATAGGGCCACATCAGTGGAAAATAGTAAAAGGTTAAAATTAATGGCTCTATATTCAAATGCACAAAAGACAAGATAGATGAATTAATGGCACACACACAGGTAAGTGGGTTTGATTTAGTAGCTATTACTGAGATGCAGTTGCAGGATGACCAAGGTTGGGAATTAAATATTTCAGGGTACTTGACGTTTAGAAAAGATATCCAAAGTGGATAAGGAGGTGCAGTAGCCTTGATGATAAAGGATGGGAGAAAGGATTTTAGCCCAGAAAATCAGGGTGTAGAACCAGTCTGGGTGGAGCTAAGAAATAACAAAGGACAGAAAACGCTGGTGGAAGTAGTTTGTAGGCCATCTAACAGTGGTTGTTGTGTTGGACAGAGTATAATTACAGTAACACGTAACAAGGATAGTGCAATAATTGTGAGAGACTTTAATGTTCATGTAAACTGGGCAAACTAAATTCACAAAAGTAGCTTGGAAGACAAGCTCATGGAATGCTTTTGAGACAGTTTTCTAGAAAAGTATGTCAAGGAACCAAGTAAGGAAGAGACTATTTTAGATCTAATGTGTGATAAGGCAGAGTCAAATATAGTTAATTATAATCCTATAGCAAAGCATTATCTGGTGTTATGAAATGGATTTTTTTGTAAAAAAAAAAATTCTAAGGAATTTATGGTTAAGTTGAATAAATGTTGGACCAGGTTTTAAAAAGGAAGCCATCAAGAGGGCACTGAGGGAGTCGGATTGGCAACGGTGTTGCTGGTTGTTAGCTGGCTCGGGTTGGAGATGGAACGGAAACCCTGGTAACAGGGCAGAAAAGTGACAAGCGCTCCTTTGGACAAGCCCAGTAGTAAAACGGGAAAGGTAGCCAAACAATGGCTTACATGGGAAATTAGAGATATTGTTAGATCCAAGGAAGAGGCATACAAATTCGCCAGAAAAAACAACAGACCTGAGGATTGGGAGCAGTTTAGAATTCAGCAAAAGAGGACCAAGGGATTGATTAAGAAGGGGAAAATAGTGTACGAGAGCAAGCTTGCGGGGAACATAAAAACTGACTGTAAAAGTTTATATAGGTATGTGAAAAGAAAAAGATTGAAGACAAATGTAGGTCCCTCAGTCAGAAACAGGGGAATTTATTATAGGGAACAAAGAAATGGCTGAACAACTAAATACATACTTTGGTTCTGTCTTCACAAAGGAGGGCACAAATATCATACCAGAAATGTTGGGGAACACAGGGTTTAGTGAGAGAGAGGAACTGAAGGAAATCAGTATTAGTAGAGAAATGGTATTGGGGGAATTGATGGGATTGAAGGCCAATAAATCCCCAGGGCCTGATGATCCACATCCCAGAGTATGGAAGTGGCCCTAGAAATAGTGGATGCATTGGTGGTCATCTTCCAAGATTCTATAGATTCTGGAGCAGTTCCTACCGATTGGAGGGTAGCTCATGTAGCCTCATTATTTAAAAAGGGAGGTAGAGAGAAAGCAGGCAATTATAGACCAGTCAGCCTGATGTCGGTAGAGGGGAAAATTCGAGAGTCCATTATCAAAGATTTTATAGCAGAGCACTTGGAGAACAGTGGTAGAATCGGGTAGAGTCAGCATGGATTTACAAAAGGGAAAGCATGCTTGACAAATGTACTAGAATTCTTCGAGGATGTAACTAGTAGAGTTGATGAGGCGGACCCGGTGGATGTGGTTTATTTGGACTTTCAGAAGGCTTTCGACAAAGTCCACATAAGAGATTAGTGTATAAAATTAAAGCGCGTGGGATTGGGGGTAGTGTATTGCAATGGATAGAAAATTGGTTCGCAGACAGGAAACAAAGAATAGGAATAAATGGGTCTTTTTCCGAATGGCAGGCAGTGACTAGTGGGGTACTGCAGGGATCGGTGCTAGGACCTTGGCTATTCATACTATATATTAATGATTTAGATGGGGGAACTAAATGTAATATCTCCAAATTTGTAGATGACACAAAACTGGGTGGGAGGGTGAGTTGTGAGGAGGATGCAGAGAGGCTTCAGGGTGATTTGGACAAATTGAGTGTGTGGGCTAATGCATGGCAGATGCAGTATAATGTGGACAAATGTGAGGAAGGCAGATTATTTGAACGGCTATAAACTGAGAGGGGAGAATATGCAATGAGACCTGGCTGTTTTCGTACACCAGTCGCTGAAGGTAAGCATGTGGGTGCAACAGGCGGTAAAAAAGGCTAATGGTACGTTGGCCTTCATAGCGAGAGGATTCGAGTACAGGAACAGGGATGTCTTGCTGCAATTATACAGGGCCTTGGTGAGGCCACACCTGGAATATTGTGTGCAGTTTTGGTCTCCTTATCTGAGAAAGGATATTCTTGCTATAGAGGGAGTGCAGCGAAGGTTTACCAGACTGAATCCTGGGATGGTGGGACTGACGTATGAGGAGAGATTGAGTGGGTTAGGATTATATTCGCTGAAGTTCAGAAGAGTGAGGGGGGATCTCATAGAAACCTATAAAATCCTAACAGGACTTGACAGGGTAGACGCAGGAAGGATGTTCCCGATGGTGGGCGAGTTTCGAACCAGGGTTCATAGTCTGAGGATATGGGGTAAACCATTCAGGACTGAGATACAGAGAAATTTCTTCAGCCAGAGAGTGGTGAGCCTGTGGAATTGGCTACCACAGAGAGCAGTTAAGGCTAAAACACTATGTTTTCAAGAAAGAGTTGATATAGCTCTTGGGGCGAAAGGGATCAAAGAATATGGGGGGAAAGTGGGAACAGGTTACTGAGTTGGATGATCAGCCTTGATCATAATGAATGGCGGAATAGGCACGAAGGGCCGAATGGCATATTCTTGCTCCTATTTTCTATGTTTCTATGTAACAGAGAGCACCTGGAAGGACAGAAAAAAAACTGGCAAGTTTTTTGGTTGTCAGTCAGTGTGCGTGTATGTTTTACCTTATGAAAGGAGATAAAGTCTGTTGCTGATCTGTCAAAAAAGGACAGAAGACCACAAACCAGCTTGCTTTCCAGAAACTCCCAAGAAAAGACCCTTTGAAGTCCATTGTCTAAACATCTTGTTTCCTGTATTTAAAGAAAGCATGCTAAAAATAATTCTCAACGCCGCCTGAAGAGAACTGTTCTAAAGATTTCAGTGACTTGACTGCGTGTGCTCAGAAGTTAGACTATATGCCAGCTTGGAACAACATATCTCATCTGCTGTTTCCTTCAACAATGAGCAAGTAGTTAGCCCAATTGCTTTTTGTCTGACAGAGCTCCGATCTAAAAAATCTTTTTTTATTTTTTCAGTTAACCGGTGCACACATGTGTTTGAGTGTGAAGAGGTTAAGGTAAAAAGGGACTTTAAAATTTGGTTTAAGGTAGACAGGGGACTTCTAAAAATTTAATGTTGGATTTGTAAAAAAATTTGATCTGTGTGATATTGTTTTACTTCATTGCTAGTTAAGACTTGTTTTATAATGAACTGTTAATTTTATTCTTATAAAGAAACCTGTTTAGTGTGTTCCATTCTGGGGAAAATAGTGTATCTGATCAACTATGTCGGTAAGTGGGAAAATGTTAAAAAAATATATTGTGACCTGTGAGAGAAGTGGGACTGAATTAACAGTGCACTCCTCCCGCCTCGGTCGTACTATATATTTAATTGGAGGCTCTCTTTTCGGGATAAATCGAACGCTGGCGGCGTACAACTGTAAGTGGGGTAATAATAATTGAAAAGGGAAAAAAAAACAGGTTTCTTGTGCAACAGAGTAGAGTTTACACCACCGAATGTCTATAGCAGTTGCTGAAACCTTTCTGGAGCAGGAGGATGTATCCCTCAGTGATTTGAGATACTTAACCAAGGTTAAAGTAAAGGATTTGGCAGCACAATTGGGATTAGAATTAAAATCAGGCACTAAGAAAGCAGACATAGTTGAAGTAATAGCACCTTTTTGAAATTGGAAGACGAAAGCAAACCAGGGGTAGTGCAGTTGAATTAGCTAAAATTTGGTTACAGATGAGGCAGCTTGACAAGGAAAACGAAATAAAATTGGAAAAATTTAAGCTTGAATTTCAAAGAGAAAGTGAAAGAGAAGAAATTATAAAAGATGGAACTAAGATAAAGGGGTGATCTTGACTCCAGTGAAAGTTCTGGTGGGGAAAGATCCAACTCCAGTCCAAGATCCATTGGAGAGCTGTTTAAATTTGTACAAGCCCTCCTGAAATTTGAGGAAAGGTACGTTGAGGCACTTTTCATTTCTTTTGAAAAGAGAGCCAAACGAATGAAATGGCCAAAGGAAAGCTGGACAATACTTATGCAAAGCAGGTTGATGGGCAGAGCTCATGAAGTTTATGACATGCTTTCTGAGGAGGCTTCTGCAGATTGAGATGGCAAAAAAGGCCCACTGCATATGAGTTAGCCCCTGAAGCTCACCGACAGAAATTTCAGAACCTCCAGAGATTATCTGGGCAGATGTACATAGAATTTTGATCGTTGGATCCAGGCACTGAAGATAGAGGCAACGTATGAGAACCTTAGGGAGTTAATTCTCTTGGAAGAATTTAAAAATTCACTCCCTCTGTTAGTAAGAAATCATGTAGAGAACCAGGAGGTTTCAAAGGCCAGACAGGCTGCGAAAATTGCTGATCATTGAGCTTGTGTATAAGCCAAAACCTTTTGACCGCCACCCGCACAAACCCGAGAAGGATAGAAGGTGGGAGAGTGAAAGGAAGGCAGGTAGCCAGGGACAAGAAGGAACAGCTGGGAATGCCCCGGGATCGCTTCCTCAGGCCAGAAAGGAAGGTTCTGAGGGTGGAAGTGAGGTCCGCAAGCCAAAATGTTACCATTGTCACAAGGTGGGACATCTTAGTGCAGAATGCTGAAAGTTGCGGGGTAAACCCATGGGACTTATTTGGGTGCGCAAAGCCAATGCAGTGAAAGGGGCCCTGACCGAGAGTACAACAGATCAGGCTGTAGCTCTGACTGCAGCTGTAATGCCCAGTACAAAAACCAATGAGAGTGTAGGGGTTGTGAATAAGATACCCGAGAGTTATAGGGCATTCTTGTTGAAAGGAAAGGTAACTCCTTATCCCTCAAGTGAGGCAGGCAAACCAGTAGTTATACTTAGGGATACAGGAGCCACCCAAACAATTTGCTGGGGAAAGGCATAACATTTCCACCAGAGTGTGCACTGAACGCTAAAGTTTTCATTAATGGAATTGGCGGGGAGTATATACTTGTACCTTTGTATTGGGTGCACCTAGAGTATCACCTAATGTCCAGAACGGTAACTCTAGGAGTTGTCCTACAGCTTGCCAGTGAACAGAGTTGACCTACTCCTGGGGAATGATTTGGCTGGAGTGAAAGTAGTAGCATCTCCAGTTGTCACGGAAAAAACAAGTGAAGTTAAAGAAACAAAACAGTTACAGGAAAAGGTTCCAGGAATTTTTCTTTCTTGTGTAGTAACCCATGCAATGGCTAAACTAGTTCCATTGTTGGAGGTAAAGTTGGCACCACAGTCAGATAGCCGAATATCTGAAACTCTGAGGATTTGGATAATCCAAAGGAAATGTTTAATAAGTCGTCTTTGAACACTGCTCAGCAAGCTGATCCAGAGTTGAATAAAGTGGCACAATTAGCTCTCTAACAGAAGCTGAGGCAAAAGAAGTTCAAGAAGGTTATTGAAAATTGGGGTTCTGATGAGTAAGTGGAGACCTCACAGACCTGTGGGCGAAGACTGGACAGTTGTTTGTCAGATAGTGGTACCACCAAAGTATCACTGGGAACTATTAAGGTTAGCACATGGAATTCCTATAGCGGGACATGTGGGGATCCGGAAGACCCTATCACATATAAGTCGACATTTTTAATGGCTAGGTCTTATCAAGGATGTGGTGCAGTTTAGTAAAATATGCCATACGTGCCAGATTGTGGGAAAACTGCAACCTGCCATAAAGCCGGCACCTCTAATTCCCATACCAGTTATTGTGGAACGTTTAGTAGGATGTTAGTGGACTGTGGAGGACCCTTACTGAAACAAAAGCAGGGCACCAATATATACTCACTATCATGGATATGGCTACTCTGTTCCAGAGACCGTTCCCTTGAGAACAATTTCTGCTAAGGTATTGGTAGAGAAGTTAACCCAGTTCTTCACTAGATATGGTTTACCATTTGAGATTCAGTCAGGTCAAGGTTCCAATTTCATGTCTAAAATTTTTCAGCAACTTGGTGGTAACTTAGATATAACACAGTTAAAGTCTTCAGCATACCACCCACAGACACAGGGAGCTTTAGAAAGGTACCATCAGACCCTCAAAACAACGATTAGGGCATACAGTCATTAATAGCCCCATGATTGTGATAAAGGGCTAGAATTTCTTTTGTTTACCACTAGGGATTCACCTAATGAATCAGGTTTTATTCCTTTTGAATTAGTTTACGAACATGAGATAAGAGGTCCTCTAAAACTAAAAGGTTTTTGAAACAAAGGGATGAATCCTCTTTGCTAGATTATGTATCTGTGTTCTGGGAACGGCTTACGAGAGCTTGCAAAGTGGCTCAAGAACACCTTAAAGCTTCCCAAACAACTATGAAAAAATGCGCAGACAAGCATGCTAAGACCCGAACATTTCAACCAGGGCATGAAGTGTTGGTATTGATGCCTTTACAGGGTGAACTGTTGAAAGCACGGTTCAGTGGTCCATATAAAGAGGTCAAGAGAATTGGTGAAGTAAATTATTTGACTGACATCCCAGATTGCCAGAAAAAGAAGCAGCTGTGTCATATCAATATGTTAAAACAATATTATTGCTGGGAGGAGGATAAGCAAGCACAGGTATATCATGTACTATGGACAGTGAAGAATGAAAGGGATAGTGAGGATGAGGCAGAAGGAGGCCTAGACAATTCTCAAATTGAACCGCCTACCTCTGGTAAGCTAATACTGAATGGCTAGGGAGATTGGGCACTATGCTTTCATATTTAGTTGCAAACCAACGAGAAAACCTAACAAGTCTACTCTCAGCATTTAAAAGAGTCTGTAGGGATAAGCCAGGATGTACAACCTTAGCCACACATGATGTGGATATCGGGGAATCCGTTCCGATAAAACAACATCCTTATCACTTAAGTCCAGGCAAACAGGCCCAGGTAAAAACAGAAATCCAATACCTGCTGGAGAACCACCTAATAGAACATAGTCAAAGCAGCTGGAGTTCCCCATAGTATTAGTGCCTAAACCTGAAGGTTCAGCCAGAATTGCATAGACTACAAAAAAGTTAATGCAGTAACAAAGACAGATTCCTACCCAGTTCTTTGCTTGGAGCTTAAGGCCTGCTCGGGTCTGCAATTGATACCCAACCCGAGTCCTTTGATTTTTTTTTCCCCTGTGCCCGACCCGACCACCGGAATGAAGCTGATTACATTAAAGAGGTTGTGCTCTACCTTGGATGGAATTGCTCACTGCAGACTAGTGCGGAGTCCGGATGCACGTTTCCTGCCTTGATGTCCTCACTGTTCAAATCTGGAAGTTTTTCCCTCCCTGACCAAAAGGCAGCACCGTGTCCGCCCTGACCCGAGCCCGAATGCCGGACCCAGAAGAGAGATCCGACCCAATCCCGACGCATGTCGTCTGGTTTGGGTCGGGTAGCCATGCTTTACTTGGAACAACAGGGGGGTTCTGTTTGGAAGGTTGCAGTCAGCTGATTTGTTGCTAACCTTAGTTGAACAATTTAAAAATCAGAATGCCAGACTATTCCAATGGAGTTTACTGTTACAACCTTATCACTTAAAGATTATCCACATTGCGGGTAAAAATGTTATTGGAGATGCATTATCGACAATTGAACTTTGTTCAGGTTATTTGAATGAAAAGAGTGAATGCGTATGTGTATGAAAATGTGTTTTCTATTTTCCCACACTTTTTAATGAAACACATTTAAAAATGGCCTTTCATTCCTCCGAGGGTGCAGGTGTTATGAAAGTGATTCTTTTTGGTTAAATATTTTAAAAGAAATTTATGGTTAAGTTGAATAAATGTTGGACCAGGTTTTTTTAAAAAAGGAAGCCATCAAGAGGGCACTGAGGGAGCCGGATTGGCAAGCGTGTTGCTGGTTCTCACATGGCTTGGGTTGGAGATGGAGCGGAAACCCTGGTAACGGGCAGAAAAGTGACAAGCGCTGCTTTGATTGGACAAGCCCAGTAGTAACAGAGAGCACTTGGAAGGGCAGAAAAAAGAACTGGCAAGTTTTTTGGTTGTCAGTCATTGTGTGCATGTGTGATGTATCTTCTGGAAGAGAGAAAGTCTGCTGCTGAAGTGTCAAAAAAGGGCCACCACCCAGCTCGCTTTCCAGAAATTCCCAAGAAAAGACCCTGTGAAATCCACTGTGTCTATTCATCTTGTTTCTTGTATTACAAGAAAGCATGCTAAAAATAATTCTCAATGCCGCCTGAAGAGAACTGTTCTAAAGATTTCAGTGACCTGACTGCGTGTGCTCAGATGTTAGACTGTATTCAAGTTCGGAACAACAATCTCATTTGCTGTTGCCTTCAAAAACAAGCAAGTAGTTTAACAATTGATTTTTGTCTGTAATAGAGCTCTAATCTAAAAATCTGTTGTATTTTTTTCAGTTAACCGGTGTATATATGTGAGTGTGAAGGGATTAAGGTAAAAAGGGACTGTAAAATTTGGTTACGGTTGAAAGGGGACTTTTGAAAAATTTGATCTGAGATATTGTTTTACTTCATTGCTGGTTAACGCTTGTTTTATAATCAGTTTAATTTTGTTGTTCAGTAAAGAAACCTGGTTAGTGTGTTCTATTCTGGGGAAAATAGTGTATCTGACTGTTTCAGTCAGTGGGAAAATGTTAAATATGTTGTGACCTGTGGAGAAGTGGGACTGAACTAACACTTGGGAAGAGTAATATGATATAATTTTATATTAAGTTTGAGAGTGATGAGTTTATGTCCAAAACTAAATTTGAACAAAAGCCAATTACGTATGTGAAGTGAGTTGACTATGGATAGATTGGAGAAGTTAGATTAAAAGATGAAATTATAGTGGTGAATAAGGAACTGGCAGAAACATCAAATAAATATTTTGTTTGTCTTCAGTCGAAGACACGTAAACATACTGGAAATTGTGGGGAACCAAGGGTCTGATGAGAGTGAGGAACTTCAAGTAATATCAGTAAAGAAAACATAGTGGAGAAATTAATGGAACTAAAAGCTGACAAATCCCCTGGACCCGACGGCTACGGTTTTAAAAAGGTGGCTGCGGAGATAGTTGTGTTATTTTTGATCTTCGAGAATTCCCTAGATTCTAGAACAGTCTCCATGGAATGGAAAGTAACAAATGTAACCCTGCTGTCAGGAGAGGATGAAGAGAGGAAATAGATCTGACATCAGTCAGAAAATGCTAGACTTTATTATTAAGGATGTGGTGACAGGCAATTGGGAAATCGCAATATGATTTGGTAGTGTCATCACGGTTTTATGAAAGTGAAATAGTATTTGCCAAATCTGTTTAGAGCTTTTTGAAGGTGTAACTAGTAGGGTAGATAAAAGGAAACCAGTGGATGTAGTATATTGGATTTTCAGAAGACATTTGCTAAGGTGCCACACAAGATTAGGGCTCATGGGATTGGGGATAATATATTAGCACAGATTAAGGATTAGTTAAAAGATAGAAAACCGAGTAAGATGATGGGATGTAACCAGTGGAGTGCCGCAAGGATTAGTGCTTGCAATATATCAGTGACTTAAAAAAGGAATCAGTGTAGAATATCCAAGTTTTCTGACGATGCAAAGCTGGCTGGGAAATTAAACTGCGAGGAGGATACAAAGGGGCTGCAAAGGGATAAAGACTATTAAGTGATTGGGCAAGAAGGTGACAGGTGAAGTGTAATGTGGGGAAGTGTGAAATTATTCACTTTGGTAGGAAGAATGGAAAAGCAGAATATTTTTTATAAGCTGAGAGGCTAGTAAATGTTGATATTCAAAGGGATTTGTGGGTCCTTGTTCACTGATCACAAAGTTAACATGCAGAGATATTAAGAAGTCAAATGGTATGTTGGCCTTCATTGCAAGAGGGTAGGGGTATAAGAATAAGGAAGTCTTGCTGCAGTTATTTTGGGCATAGGTGAGGCTACACCTGGAATACTGTTTGCAGTTTTGGTCTCCTTATCTAAGGATCATAGGAAATAGGAGCAGGAGTAGGCCATTCGGCCCATCGAGCCTGCTCCACCATTCAAGCAGATCTTGGCGGATCATCTACCTCTACGCCATTTTTCCCCACTATCCCCAAATGTCATTAGTATCCAGAAATCTATCAATTTCTGTCTTGAACATGCTCAGTGATTGAGCTTCCACGGCCCTCTGGGGTAGAGAATTCCACAGATTCACCATCCTCTGAGTAAAGAAATTCCTTCTCATCTCAGTCTTAAATGGCCTGCCCCTTATTTTGAGACAGTGCCCCCTTGTTTTAGACTCACCAGCCAGAGGAAACATCCTATCCATATCCACCCTGTAAGAATTTTGTAAGTTTCAATGAGATCGCCTCTCATTCTTCGAAGCACTAGACAATACAGGCCTAGTTTCTGCAATCTCTCCTCATGAGACAAACCTGCCATCCCAGGAATTAGTCTGGTGAAACAAAAACAAGAAATGCTGGAATCACTCAGCAGGTCTGGCAGCATCTGTGGAAAGAGAAGCAGAGTTAACGTTTCGGGTCAGTGACCCTTCTTCGGAACTGACAAATATTAGAAAAGTCACAGATTATAAGCAAGTGAGTTGGGGGTGGGGAAAGAGATAACAAAGGAGAAGGTGCAGATTGGACCAGGCCACATAGCTGACCAAAAGGTCACGGAGCAAAGGCAAACAATATGTTAATGGTGTGTTGAAAGACAAAGCATTAGTACAGATTAGGTGTGAATACACTGAATATTGAACAGCAGCAAGTGCAAACCTGAAAAAAAAACCTGAAAAAAACAGTGGGTAAGCAAACTGAACAAACTAAGATGAAATGAAATAAATGCAAAAAAAGATAGTTAAAAATGTAAAAAAGAATGTAAAAAAAAAGGAAGAAAAAATAACTAAAAATGAAAGTAAAATGGGGGGCTATCATGCTCTGAAATTATTGAACTCAATGTTCAGTCCGGCAGGCTGTAGTGTGCCTAATCGGTAGATGAGATGCTGTTCCTCGAGCTTGCGTTGATGTTCACTGGAACACTGCAGCAATCCCAGGACAGAGATGTGAGCAGGGGGGGAGTGTTGAAATGGCAAACAACCGGAAGCTCAGGGTCCTGCTTGCGGACTGAGCGGAGATGTTCCGCAAAGCGGTCACCCAGTCTGCGCTTGGTCTCCCCAATGTAGAGGAGACCACACTGTGAGCAGCGAATACAGTATACTACATTGAAAGAAGTACAAGTAAATCGCTGCTTCACCTGAAAGGAGTGTTTGGGCCCTGGGATAGTGAGGAGAGGGGAGGTAAATGGGCAGGTATTACACCTCCTGCGATTGCAGGGGAAGGTGCCCTGGGACGGCTGGTGAACCTCGGTTGCACTCCCTCTATGGCAAGTATATCCTTCCTTAGATAAGGAGACCAAAACTGTGCACAATACTCCAGGTGCGGTCTCACCAAGGGTCTACAGCAATTCATCTTTATTCCTATACTCAAATCCCTTTGCAATGAAGGCCAACATACCAGTTGCCTTCTTAATTGATTGCTGCACCTGCATATGAGCTTTTTGTGACTCATTAACAAGGACACCCAGGTCTCTTTGGACATCAACACTTCCCAACCTTTGACCATTTAAGAAATACTCTGCCTTTTTGTTCTACCAAAGTGGATCAGTTCACACTTATTCACATTATATTCCATCTGTCATTTTGCCATCCAGGATATACCTACCTTAGAGGGGGTACAACAAAGGTTCACTAGATTGATACTTGGTATGAGAGATTGAGTAGAATGGGCATATATTTAGAGTTTAGAAGAATGAGAGGTTAACTCATTGAAACGATAAAATTCTTGGAAGGCTTGACAGAGTAGATGCTGAGAGGCTTTTTCCTCAGGCTGAGGTATAGTTGTTATGAATGCTGGACTTTGTAGCATGATTATGTTTTAAAAATAGTAACAGGGTGGTAAAAGGAGAAGTGGGGCCAATTAGGGACTCGAAAGGGAATTTACACATGGAGGCAGAGGGCATAGATGAGGTATTATATGAATACTTTGCATCTGTCTTTACCAAGGAAGATGCAACCCAGGCAATGTTGAAATAGGAGGTAAGTCCGACACTAGAGGGGTTTAAAATTAATAGAGAAAATTTAGATAGGCTGTCTGTACTTAAAGTGGATAAAGCACCAGGACCCAATGAGATGCATCCAAGGATACTGAGGGAAGTTAAGTGTGGAAATCGCAGAGGCACTGGCCGTAATTTTTCAGTCTTCCCTAGACTTGGGGGTGGTGCCGGAGGTCTAGAGAATTGCAAACGTTACACCCTTGTTCAAAAACAGGTTGCAATGATAAGCCCAGCAACAACAGTCCAGTCAGTTTAACTTCGGTGATGGGAAAACTTCTAGAAAAAATAATTCGTGACAAAATCAAAGTCAGCAGTCACATAGACAAATGCAAGTTAGTTAAGGAAAGCCAGCACGGATTTCTTCAGGGAAAATCATGTTTATCTAACTTGCTGGAGATTTTTTGAGGAGGTAACAGAGCGGGTTGTTGAGGGCAATGCTGTTGATGTGGTGTACATGGACTTTCCAAAGGCATTTGATACAGTGCCACACAACAGACTTGTGAACAAACTTGTAGCTCATGGAATAAAAGGGATGGTAGCAACATGGTTGCGAAATTGGCTGAGTGACGGGAAACAAAGAATAGTGGTTAATGGATGTTTTCCTGGCTGGAGGAAGGTTTGTAGTGGAGGTCCCAAGGGATCAGTGTTGGGACCCTTGCTTTTCCTGATGTATATTAATGACCTAGACCTTGGTGTACAGGGCACAATTTCAAAGTTTGCAGATGATAAACTTGGAAGCATTGTGAACTGAGGAGGATAGAGTAGAACTTCAAAAGGACGTAGACAAGTTGGTGGAATGGGCAGGTGACAGATGAAGTTCAATGTAGAGAAATATGAAATGAAACATTTTAGTAGGAAGAACATGGAGAGACAAAATACAATAAAGGGTACAATTCGAGTCATAGAGAGATACAGCAATGAAACAGGCCCTTCGGCCCACCGAGTCTGTGCTGACCAACAACCACCCATTTATACTAATCCTACATTAATCCCATATTCCCTACCACTTCCCCACCATTCTCCTAAAATCTACCTGCACTAGGGGCAAATTACAATGGCCAATTGACCTATCAACCTGCAAGTCCTTGGAATTCTAAAGGGGGTGCAGGAGCAGAGGGACCTAAGTGTATATTTGCATAAGTCATTGCAGGTGGAAGGACAGGTTGAGAGAGCAGTGAATAAGGCATACAGTATCCTGGGCTTTATTAATAGGGGCATAGAGTACAAGAGCAAGGAAGTTATGTTGAACTTGCATAAGACACTAGTTTGGCCTCAGTTGGAGTTTTGCACCAATTCTAGGCGCCGCACTTGAAGAAAGACATGAGGGCATTGGAGAGAGTACAGAAAAGATTCACGAGAATGGTTCCAAGGATAAGGAATTTTAGTTATGAAGTTAGATTGGAGAAGTTAGGTTTGTTTTCCTTGGAGAAGAAAAGGCTGCGAGGTGATTTGATAGAGGTATTCAAAATCATGGGTCTAGACAGAGTAGATAGAGAGAAACTGTTCACACTCATGAAAGGATCAAGAACGAGAGGACACAGATTTAAAGTATTTGGTAAGAGAAGCAAAAGTGACATGAGGAAAAACGTTTTCACACAGCGAGTGGTTAAGGTCAAGAATGTGCTGCCTGAGAGTGTGATGGAGGTAGGTTCAGTTGAAGTATTCAAAAGGGAATTAGACAATTAAATGAAAAGGAAGAATGTGCAGGCTTGTGGGGAGAAGGCAGGGGAATGGAACTGAGGGTGTTGCTCTTTCAGAGAGCCTGTGTGGACATGATGGGCCGAATGTCGTCGTCCTGTAACAATTCTGAGATTCTGTGAAAAATGTAGTTTATAATAGAATAAGAAGTCAGGTGACCTCGCATCAACTCTGCTTAAAAGACAAGACCAGGATCATGGTTACCGGAAGAACAAAGAACCCGGATCAATGACCTTTATGAAAAGCAGAGACTGCAGGGGTATAACACTTGAAGATCAATGGGTTTCACCCTTCCAGACTGTAAACAAGGAGCCAGTGGTTCTGAAAATAAATACAAATTGCAATTGCTAACACCTAGTAACAGTGGAAAGTCCAGGTGGCTTTGCTGTAGCCAGATTTGTGGACTTAGCATATTGGAAAGACAATTGACTATTGACCTTTGATTCTGGATGACAGTATTGTGGTAATGTTACTGGACTAGTAATCCAGAGGTGCAGGCTCATGGTAATTTGTAAATAAATCTGATTTGTAGTTGTAGCCTGATGTGGTCTGTCCGTGTAGTTTGTCAGTTAGTCAGAAGTTCACTGTACACATGAATGATAAATGGGTTATTGTTCATCGAATCGTAAGGCCACTTTGCAGCTTATGAGTATGTGTGGGGTTACCTGTGGCTACTGTGAATGTATTACTCATATAAAGATATGTAAAATTTTCTAGGGAAAGTGCTCTGGCATTTATATCTGTGTCAGATATATATCTTGTGTTAAATCAACCTGCTGGTTGAAGTACCTGCGAGGAATGACAGGTTTCCTTTCCTGAAGCCATTAATGAGTTGGTTGTGTTTTTATGACAGTCCATTAGGTATCATGGTCAAATTTACTGAATTTACTTTCAAAACTTGCCATGGTGGGAATTGAACTCATAAATTCTATGTTCCGATCATAACCACAACACTGTTGTACCCCAAAAAAATTTCACAGTTATCAAAATAGAGATTCGATTCCTCTCTATTGAGAGCGCAATTAAAAAAACTGCTGTTTTTCACTGGGGAAACAGTTTCAAGACATTCCTATTGCTGGGAACAGACTTCCAGTCTGAGCACCCATATCGTTCTCGCTTCCTCCCCCATCCATCCCTGCACCACTTCTGTCTCCTTACTCCCATCCTCCTCATGATAAATATGCGCAGTACCCACCAGATGAAACCAGACTGACAACCCGGCATAGACCTAGGCACCGGAAACGACAATGGCAAACCCAGCCCTGTCGACCCTGCAAATTCCTCCTTTCTAACATCTGGGGGCTTGTGCCAAAGTTGGGAGAGCTGTCCCACAGACTAGTCAAGCAGCAGCCTGACATAGTCATACACACGGAATCCTGTCTTACAGACAATGTTCCTGAAACCACCATCACCATCCCTGGGTATGTCCTGTCCCACCGACAGGACAGACCCAGCAGAGGTGGTGGCACAGTTGGGAGGGAGTTGCCCTGGGAGGCCTCAACATCGACCCTGGACCCCATGAAGTCTCATGGCATCAGGTCAAACAAGGGCAAGGAAACCTCCTGCTGATTACCAGCTACTGCCCTCCCTCAGCTGATGAATCAGTACTCCTCCACTGTTGAACACCACGTGGAGGAAGCACTTAGGGTGGCAAGGGCGCAGAATGTACTCTGGGTAGGGGACTTCAATGTCCATCACCAAGAGTGGCTCGGTGGCACCTTTACTGACTAAGCCCTAAAGGACGTAGCTGCTAGACTGGGTCTGCGGCAGTTGATGAGGGAAACGAGGGAAAAACAAACTTGACCTCGTCATCACCGATCTGTCTATTGCAATGCATCCGTCCATTACATTATTGGTAGGAATGACCACCGCACAGTCCTTGTAGAGAAGTCCCGTCTTCACATTGAGGATGCCCTCCATTGTGTTGTGTGGCACTACCACTGTGCTAAATGGGATAGATTTCAAACAGGTCCAGCAATGCAAAACTGGGCATCTATGAGGCTCTGTGGGCCATCAGCAACAGCAGAACTGTACTGAGCCACAATCTGTAACCTCATGGCCCACCATATCCCCCACTCTACCATTACTGTCAAACCGGGGAATCAACCCTGGTTCAATGAAGATTACAGCATGGCATGCCAGGAGCAGCACCAGGTGTCAGCCAGATGAAACTACAATACAGGACTACTCGTGTGCCAAACTGCGTACGCAGCATGCGATGGACAGAGCTAAGCGATCCCACAACTGACGGATGAGATCTAAGCTCTGCAGTCCTACCACATCCAGTCGTGAATGGTGGTGGACAATTAAACAACTAACTGGAGGAGGTGCCTCTGCAAGTATCCCCACCCTCAATGATGGGGGAGCCCAGCACATTAGGGCAAAAGATAAGGCTGAAGCATTTGCAACATTCTTCAGACAGAAGTACCGAGCGGATGATCCATATCTGCCTCCTCCTGAAGACCCCAACATCACAGATGCCAGTTTTCAACAAGTTAGATTCACTCCACGTGATATCAAGAAAAAATTTGAAGGCACTGGATACCGCAAAGGCTATGGGCCCTGACAACATTCTGGCAATAGTACTGAAGACCTGTGCTCCAGAACTAGCTGTGCCTGTAGCCAAGCTGTTCCAGTACAGCTACGACACTGACATCTACCTGGCAATGTGAAAAATTGCCCAAGTACGTCCTGAACACAAAAAGCAAGACAAATCCAACCTGGCCAATTACCGCCCCATCAGTCTACTCTCAATCATCAGTAAAATGATGGACGGTGTCATCGTCAGTACAATCAAGCAGCACTTGCTTAGCAATTGCCTGCTCAGTGATGCTCAGTTTGGCTTCTACCAGGGCCACTCAGCTCCTGACCTCATTACAGCCTTGGTTCAAACAAAAGAGCTGAACTCAAGAGGTGAGGTAAGAGTGACTGCCTTTGACATCAAGGCAGGATTTGCCTGAGTATGGCATCAAGGAGCCCGAGCAAAACTGAGGTCAATGGGACTCGGAGAGTTGGAGTCATACCTAGTGCAAAGGAAGATGGTTGTGGTTGTTGGAGGTCAATCATCTCAGTCCCAGGACATCACTGCAGGAGTTCCTCAGGGTCGTGTCCTAGGCCCAACCATCTTCAGCTGCTTCATCAATGACCTTCCCGCCATCATAAGGTCAGATGTGGGGATGTTCGCTGCACAATATTCAGCACCATTTGCAACTCAGATACTGAAGCAGTCAGTGTAGAAATGCAGCAAGATCTGGACAATATCCAGGCTTGGGCTGATGAGTGGAAAGTAACATTCATGCCACACAAGTGCCGAGCAATGACTATCTCTAACAAGAGAGAGAATCTAACCATCTCCCTTGACATTCAATGCATTACCATCACTGAATCTTCCACTATCATCCTGGGGGTTACCATTGACCAGAAACTGAACTGGTGTAGCCATATAAATGCCATGGCTACAAGAGCAGGTCAGAGGCTAGTAATCTTGTGGCGAGTAACTCACTACCTCCTGACGCCCAAAGCCTGTCCACCATCTACAAGGCACAAGTCAGGAGTGTGATGGAATTCTTTCCACTTGCCTGGATGGGTGCAGCTCCAAGAACATAAGAAGCTTGTCACCATCCAGGACAAAGCAGCCTGGTTGATCGGCACCCCATCCACCACCTTCAACATTCACTCCCTGCACCACTGACGAACAGTGGCAGCAGTGTGTACCATCTACAAGATGCACTGCAGCAACGCACCAAGGCTCCGTGGACAGCATCTTCCAAACCTGTGACATCTGCCACTTAGAAGGACATGGGCAGCAGATGCATGGGAACACCACCTGCAAGTCCAAGCCACACACCATCCTGACTTGGAACTATATTACTGTTCCTTCACAATTGTTGGGTCAAAATCCTGTAACTCCCTCCCTAACAGCACTGTGGATGTACCTATCCCACATAGACTGCAGCGGTTCACCACCACCTTCTCAAGGGCAATTGAGGATGGGCAATAAATGCTGTCCCAGCCAGCAACGCCCACATCCCACGAACTAATTAATAAAAACATACTAGGCAACCCCACATCAAAGGTTTCTACATCCAGCCATTACAGTCCAAGTGTTGCTATACGCAGCACCATGCTGCCTTGTGTTCTGACCTCAGTGTGCCATCCCCAGTACCACTCTTCTACCCTGGTCATAACTACCCTTCAGTGTTACCACATCTTGCAAGAACTGGTTCCCCCTGACTTTTGCAAGCTCACGATTCCCAATACTTGACCATGCTCCCAAATCGCAAGCCCCTCTACCTCCCACTACTGTTGCACAGTTCCTCCTCCATTTCTAGGTAATCTTTGACCTCATCTTCCTTTGTATCCTGGAATTTAAATAAACAAGATCGAATTAACTATAGTTAAATTAATCTTTAATTGTAATCAAGACCACTGATTTAGCTTCAATGCAAATAGTAAATGATCAGAGAGAGACCAAAAATGTCACTAATGTTGCTACCATGCTCTATATATGTAATTTGACTTGTATCTACTGCTTTATGGTGATTAATAACATGTATTGCATGAATGATATATTGTATAAGTGCAGGCCTTTTTCTTTACATGGAATAAAACAATATAGATTCCTGTCACTGAGTACAACCACAGAAGATCCGTGCACCTAGTGAGGGCTGTGTACTGTTGTGCTTATGTGTTCCTTGATCTTTTTGTTTGCAATAAATTTCTAAACTGAAAACCACGAGGTTAGCAGTTAGTGCAAGTTTAACTCTGCTCACAGCCAGTTCTTTTTATAATCCAGCATAGATCAATGTAAGAAATATGAAAATGGGTTACTGGATTTATTTCACAAATACTATTGTGTTTTTAGGTAAAAACCACGTTGACACATTTTTGGAGCATCACCATGGAGCTGGGATTCAGCATGTGGGATTGTACACTACTGACATAGTTTCGACTTGCAAGTCCCTTAAAGATGCTGGAGTTGAGTTTTTCTCTCCCCCTTTGGTGTATTACACTGAGGTACAGCACTAGTACTAGTTAAACAACTTTGCTGCTCTTCAGAGGAGATAAAATTAAATTACAATGTGTCAAAAGGCAACAATTAAAAATGATACTATTGTCGCCTAAAATGTAGTTTGTGTATATAATTTTTGAATAGCAATGAAGTAGCTAGTGACTATTTCCTTTAGTATTCCATTGTAAATTAGTGGCTCTTTATACTGAGTTGATGTGATAGTCGAGCAGCAGTAGGTTTGCCCTAACTGTCAATAATGGTTTACTTTTGAATAGGTATCATTAACTGATCATTCACCTCTCCTCATGGTTTCTTTATAAGTCATGTCATCATTGCATTGACAGAAGAAACATTCCTTAAAATTTGGTACTTTAGGACAGCATCGTCCAGTAGAAATGACTGACTTGCCACAGGTGTGGCTATGATTCCACTGTTTTAGCCACATGCACTAACTTTAGTAGAAAGTGCCTTACACAATACAAGCAAATACACTTCATTACTAAATAATCATTTAGCACCATACAGTGCAAAACGTTGTTGTCTTTTTCACCAAAGGTTAGAAGTCTGGTATGAATTTCAGACAGAGGGCATCTTAAAGCAGCTTTTAAGCTTTTGTTCAGTAGATAGGGGTAGGCGGTGGTATAGTGGTATTGTCACTAGACTAGTAACCCAGAGACCCAGGGTATTCATCTGGGGACATGGGTTCGAATCCCACCACAGCAGAAGGTGGAATTTGAACTTAATAAATCTGGAATTAAAACTAGTCTAATGATGGCCATGAAACCATTGTCGATTGCTGTAAAACCCATCTGGTTCATTAATGTCCTTTTAGGAAAGGAAATCTGCTGTCCTTACCTGGTCTGGCCTACATGTGACTCCAGACCCACAGCAATGTGGTTAACTCTTACATGCCCTCTGAAATGGCCTAGCAAGCCACTCAGTTGTACCTAACCGCTAAAAAGTCTATAAAAAGAAATGAAACCGGACGGACCACCCGGCATCGACCTAGGCACCGGAAACGACAACGGCAAACCCAGCCCTGTCGACCCTGCAAAGTCCTCCTTACTAACATCTGGGGGCTTGTGCCAAAGTTGGGAGAGCTGTCCCACAGACTAGTCAAGCAACAGCCTGACATAGTCATACTGACGGAATCATACCTTAGAGACCATGTCCCTGACACTGCCGTCACCATCCCCGGGTACGTCCTGTCCCACCGGCAGGACAGACCCAGCAGAGGTGGTGGCACAATGGTATACAGTAGGGAGGAAGTTGCCCTGGAAGTCCTCAACATCGACTCCGGACCTCAGGAAGTCTCATGGCATCAGGTCAAACATGGGCAAGGTAACCTCCTACTGATTACCACCTACTGCCCTCCCTCAGCTGATGACTCAGTACTCCTCCATGTTGAACACCACTTGGAGGAAGCACTGAGGGTGGCAAGAGCACAAAATGTACTCTGGGTGGGGGACTTCAATGTCCATCACCATGAGTGGCTCGATAGCACCACTACTGACCGAGCTGGCCGAGTCCTAAAGGACATGGCTACGAGACTGGGTCGGCGGCAGGTGGTGGGGGAACCAACACGAGGGACGAACATACTTGACCGCGTCCTCACCAATCTGCATGCCGCAGATGCATCTGTCCATGACAGGGCGGCGCAGTGGTTAGCACCACAGCCTCACAGCTCCAAGGACCCAGGTTCGATTCTGGGTACTGTCTGTGTGGAGTTTGCAAGTTCTTCCTGTGACCGCGTGGGCTTTCGCCGGGTGCTCCGGTTTCCTCGCACAGCCAAAAGACTTGCAGGTTGGTAGGTAAATTGGCCATTGTAAATTGCCCCTAGTGCAGGTAGGTGGTAGGGAATATGGGATTACTGCAGGGTTAATATAAATGGGTGGATGTTGGTCGGCACTGACTCGGTGGGGCGAAGGGCCTGTTTCAGTGCTGTATCTCTAAAATAAAATAAAATTTTTTTTTTAAAAAAGTAGTAGTAGGAGTGACCACCGCACAGTCCTTGTGGAGACGAAGTCCCGCCCTCACATTGAGGATACCGTCCATCGTGTTGTGTGGCACTATCACTGTGCTGAATGGGATCGATTTCGAACGGATCTAGCAATGCAAAACTGGGCATCCATGAGGCGCCGTGGGCCATCAGCAGCAGCAGAATTGTACTCAACCACAATCTGTAACCCCATGGCCTGGCATATCCCCCACTCTACCATTACCATCAAGCCAGGAGACCAACCCTGGTTCAATGAAGAGTGCAGGAGGGCATGCCAGGAGCAGCACCAGGCATACCTCAAAATGAGGTGTCAACCTGGTGAAGCTACTACCCAGGACTACTTGCATGCCAAACTGCGTAAGCAGCATGCGATAGACAGAGCTAAGCGATCTCATAACCAACGGATCAGATCTAAGCTCTGCAGTCCTGCCACATCCAGCCGTGAATGGTGGTGGACAATTAAACAACTAACTGGAGGAAGTGGCTCCACAAATATCCCCATCCTCAATGATGGGGGAGCCCAGCACATCAGGGCGAAAGATAAGGCTGAAGCATTTGCAACAATCTTCAGCCAGAAGTGCCAAGTTGATAATCCATCTCGGCCTCCTCCTGAAGTCCCCAGCATCACAGATGCCAGACTTCAGCCAATTCGATTCACTCCACGTGATATCAAGAAACGACTGAAGGCACTGGATACTGCAAAAGCTATGGGCCCTGACAATATTCCGGCAATGGTACTGAAGACCTGTGCTCCAGAACTGGCCGTGCCCCTAGACAAGCTGTTCCAGTACAGCTACAACACTGGCATCTACCCTGCAATGTGCAAAATTGCCCAGGTATGTCCTGTACACAAAAAGCAAGACAAATCCAACCTGGCCAACTACCGCCCCATTAGCCTACTCTCAATCATCAGTAAAGTGATGAAAGGTGTCATCAACAGTGCCATCAAGTGGCACTTGCTTAGCAACAACCTGCTCAGTTTGGGTTCCGCCTGGGCCACTCAGTTCCTGACCTCATTACATCCTTGGTTCAAACATGGACAAAAGAGCTGAACTCAGGAGGTGAGGTGAGAATGACTGCCCTTGACATCAAGGCAGCATTTGACCGAGTATGGCAACAAGGAGCCCGAGCAAAACTGGAGTCAATGGGAATCGGGGAAAACCTTCTGGCTGGGGTCATACCTAGCGCAAAGGAAGATGGTTGTGGTTATTGGAGGTCAATCATCTGAGCTCCAGGACATCACTGCAGGAGTTCCTCAGGGTAGTGTCCTCGGCCCAACCATCTTCAGCTGCTTCATCAATGACCTTCCTTCAATCATAAGGTCAGAAGTGGGGATGTTCACTGATGATTGCACAATGTTCAGCACCATTCGCGACTCCTCAGATACTGAAGCAGTCCGTGTAGAAATGCAGCAAGACCGGGACAATATCCAGGCTTGGACTGATATGTGGCAAGTAACATTCACGCCACACAAGTGCCAGGCAATGACCATCTCCAGCAAGAGAGAATCCAACCATCTTCCCTTGACATTCAAAGGCATTACCATTACTGAATCCCCCACTATCAACATCATCGGGGCTACCATTGACCAGAAACTGAACTGGAGTAGCCATGTAAATACCGTGGCTACAAGAGCAGGTCAGAGGCTAGGAATCCTGAGGCGAGTAACTCACCTCCTGACTCCCCAAAGCCTGTCCACCATCTACAAGGCACAAGTCAGGAGTGTGATGGAATACTCTCCACTTGCCTGGATGGGTGCAGCTCCAACAACACTCAAGAAGCTCGACACCATCCAGGACAAAGCAGCCCGCTTGACTGGCACCCCATCTACAAACATTCACTCCCTCCACCATGACGCACAGTGGCAGCAGTGTGTACCATCTGCAAGATGCGCTGCAGCAATGCACCAAGGCTCCTTAGACAGCACCTTCCAAACCCACGACCTCTACCAACTAGAAGGACAAGGGAAGCAAATACATGGGAACACCACCACCTGCAAGTTCCCGTCCAGGTCACACACCATCCTGACTTGGAACTATATCGCCGTTCCTTCACTGTCGCTGGGTCAAAATCCTGGAACTCACTTCCTAACGGCACTGTGGGTGTACCTACCCCACGTGGACTGCAGCGGTTCAAGAAGGCAGCTTACCACCACCTTCTCGAGGGCAATTAGAGATGGGCAATAAATGCTGACCTGGCCAGCGACGCCCACATCCCAAGAATGAATGAATAAAAAAAGTTGCGAGCTGTAGCTTGACCTCTGCCTCGCACAAGTCTCACCACACCCGCCTGTACTGTCCATCCACAATGCTGTTAAACGGCTGCTTGTTGTATTGTGTCCAGTTGGAGCTGCTTGCTTTCTCCTGTTGGCCTAGAGCTGTAATTCTGTTTGGTCGAGCTGATCACACTGACAGTTCCCTTCTCCATACAAGGTTACTAGCATTTCCATGATGCTGAAGCGTGGAATTACATACCATTTTAACAAATAAGCCATAACCAAGGAAGTGCAGACAGTCAAAAAAAACCTGTCACTGTGCTTTTCGTTTTCGTATTTTGCAAAAGAAGACACAAAGTGGTTGAAGTACAGAAGAATACACCCTGCAAACGAGTATTGAGATAATGTGCCCAACAATGATGTCTATTACTGTTTTTGTTTATTAATCGAGGAAGCAATTAGCCACATCTGAATTCAAATTAACATCTAGCTATTAACTAACATATTGGAAAACATTGCCTTGAGATATTTCATAATACCCTGATAAAATGGAGAATTAGCAGCACTTCCCCAGAAGTAGCTGGCATGCTGGTAGGATGTTCTTGCTGATCTAATGCTGAATAGATTATTGTGGTTACTTATACAACTTCCATTAGTTGACTTTTGGTGTCAATTTCTGTATGAATGCTAAAATCTTACATATTGTGTTCAATTGCTAATCACTAGCTGAGCTGATAAAAGTGAAAGACCACTCTGCTTCTTTCAACAGCTCTATTTTCTTGATCATAAATGTGGCTGTGGGTTTTTCATAATTGCATATCGCCTTTTTCTGCCATAGATAGTGTTCTCAATATCTGCAAATATAAAGGGGTATAAATCTGACTTGAAAAAGCTTGCTTCATTTCAGAAGGAATTTTTTTCATAATTTTTATTCATTCATAGTTTGGCAAGGTACTAGAAAGTTTAGTGAAAGCCATGGCTGGTTTGATTAAGAATTCTTTTTATCTTATTAGATTATTTAGATTCCAGAGGGTGAGATTTTAACTTGCTCAAAACTCATTCATTTGCACACAGTTAAAATCGGGCCCATTTTGTCTCTCAGAATCCTTCAGTCTGATTGGTTGAAGAGCCACACCAATGATTGTCCTGCTCACAAGCGTCATATATCCCCTATAGAGGGTATTATGCTGAAAATGATCTCCAAGTGCCATAAGTTGCCGCTTAATAGCCCACGAAAAGTTTGTGGGCAGCTGCATGCATGATGAACTGTGAGTGCTGTTCCTTCATTGCTGACTGCAAAATCCAGGTAAATATTTTCTTCCACAATCCTGAGTGGCAACATTTAGTTCAGTCAGACTCCATGCACATGTGAAGTATGCTGGCTCTAATTTGGTGTGCTTCCCCTCAGTCACTAATGCTGGCAACATCAAAGCAGATGTATGTGGAAAGCATGTTTGCACAAGGCAACTGTCGAGCATTAACAGTAATTTTAAAATAGGTGGAAAATGGGTGTGAAACACAAACAGCTCCAAACTGTAATATTCAAAGACCACCAGCCAACAACACTTTCTTGGTCATAAATATCTATATCCCATACAAAGGGAAAAGGAAAGTAATGGCACAATCTAATGTTCCTATGATCTAATATTGATTTTCTTTCTGTTCTTTTGGATTTCTTCTTTTTTCTTTCATGGGATGTCGGCACCCTGGCAAGGCCAGCATTTGTTGTCCATTGCTAATTGCCCTCGATAACTGAGTGGCTTGCTAGGCCATTTCAGAGTGCAATTAATAGTCAATCACATTGCAGTGGGTATGGAGTCAAATGTAGGCCAGACCCGGTAAGGATGACTGATTTCCTTCCCTAAAAGACATTAATGAAGATGGGCCTCAGGATTACTAATTCAGTGACCTTACCACTACACCACTGTCTACCATTTTTATAGTATCCTTTGTACATAACAGGTGGTTATTTGTTATTAATTATTTGTAATTAATAAGTGGTTGCTATCAGTACTGATCCTTACAAGCAGGTTGTTTTATATTTTTAACAGCTGGGAACACTCAATAATTTAGAAACTAGTTTTTTTGAAGGATAGTGATTGTAGGGGGAAGGGGCCGGAACTCATTTCCCACCCCAGTTTGAAACACATTTTGTTCATTTGTTGGTGTCATCATCTTCCCAGAAGGTTGACTGCCATTGATCTCCCCCTTTGTCTGTCATGTGCTGCCCTTACACATTCTCCATAGGTCAACTGCATCCAGTCCATTATATCTATCATCCTTTTTCTCCTCTGCTTCCCTCTCTTACGTTTACTGTTGATCTTTCCTTCCAATAATTGTCTCTGTCTATCTTCTGCTCTAATGATGTGACCGAAATATTGTATCTTTCTCTCTCTTATGCACTAATTTCCTTTTTTTTTTTAGCTATTTCCAGCACTTCCTGATTAGTCTTTCTATTTTATATCTAATATAGGGTTAATTGCAAACTGTTTTGTTTTGGTTCCGTTATCAATATTTTGATTTTGTTTCGAGTATCTGTATTTAGGAAGTCCAAACTTGTACTTGATTCCAATCCCTTGTATGCAGTCATGTTTCTTCCACAGACAGGGAAATGGCAGGAGATCATGAAAGCAGGACAAGACCCAGAGTTGCTTTCGCAGTACGGTGTTCTTCTGGATACTGAGGTAGATGACGAGTTTCATGAGGGAGAAGCCGAATGTCAGGGACCAGCTCATAAGAAAAGGTTTGTTCTCTATGTATCAAAGGTACTGGTAATTCTTTGATCAGTTAAACAATAAGTCTATATAATAAATGAAGTATTGAAGGCAATAATCTATTAAAGTAACCATTTTTTAAATGAATGCTTTCTAATTTTCATCTTGGGCCAGAAGCCAATTGTGGTTAACCTAGAGACACACAGTACTGCTGCCCTCAGGAGGATGCCTCTGCTCAATGCCTTCCTTTTGAGTTCTGATCACCCATTGGTTCTTAGGTTGGCAGCACCTCGATTTCAAAATTCTCATTCTTGTTTTCAAATCCCTCTATGGCCTCGCCCCTCCCTATCTCTGTAACTTCATCCGGCTGTAAAACCTTCCAAGATCTCCAATCTGGCCTCTTTTGGATCCTTGATTTTTGTTTCTCCACCACTGGCCATACTTTTTAGGTGTCTAGTCCCTAAGCTTAGGAATTCCATGCCTAAACCTCTCCGGCTCTCTACCCCTCCCTCTTCCTTTAAGATGCTACTTAAGACATGACTGTTTACCAAGATTTTGGTCATCTGTCCTAATATCTCCATATGTGGCTCGGTGTCAAATTTTGTTTGACAGCTCTGAAGTGCCTAGAGACATTTCACTACATTAAAGGTGCTATATAAGTGCAGGTGGTTGTTGTGATAGAAGTTGGGATCTTGACGAGACAGAGCATAGAACCTGCATTTGACACGTTGGTACCCGATAGATTTGCAAGCTGTTGACCTGTGACCAAGTGTCTGAAAAATATGAAGTTTTGCATTTCTATATTACCTGGGAGGGGGCTTAAATTAAATTTTTGTGTTGACTTCAGAAAACTGCACTATATGAGCAAAACCAGATGGTTTCCTATCCATTTCTTATTACTATTGTGTGTACATACAACTTGTATTTTTGTCATACTGTCAGCCTTTTCTCATATAATTTCTATGTCCACATTTGTAATGGAAATCTATATAATCCTGACATGAGTATTGCACAGCTACAGGCGACTCTGGAGTAGCTCTCTGAATAGTTGGTGCCAGCCTTTATGCCATCCATATTTTTTTCTTAACTCTGGAGAAGTTAGGTATTGAAGCTTTTATTCAGCCATTTATGTTTTCAAAACATAAAAATAAAAATGCAACTTTTAAAATGTAATTCTCCGTAAGACTGTCACGCTGGTGTAAAAGAAAAGCCATTTTGAGGGCAGTGCAGCTTCCTCTTTTTCCAGGTTGCTAATTTTGGTCATCTAAGGATTTTTTTTCAGTTTTGAAATTAATATATAATTGTTATAAGTTTGAAGTTTTAAATCAAGAAATGTTTGGTGCTCACTGATTTATAAAGGTGTTCCTGGGCTGCAGTTCTGTTCCCAGCCTCAAATGCTTAACCACTTGTTGGCCTGCTCCTGTGCTGTACCCCGCAGTTCCACCTGAGTATCGGTGTAATTGCCCATGACTGGAGCTTGTTCCTTGTATTTACTTTTATGATTGTAGCCCCATTCTCTGTACTTCCTCCCTAAGTCGCATCTGTGTACTTCCTTCTACCTGGTTACAGAGCAACACAAGCTTCTTGAGTATGTGATGTGGGAAGCAAAACTTAGTTTAGCTTGTTCCATAATAAATATTGCATCTTGGAATTAAATTTATTTTTGTGTGTACCTTGATAACCAAAATGTTTCCTTTGTTGTAGATATCTAATGCAAATATTCACAAAGCCAATCTTCGCTGAAGATACACTTTTTCTTGAGCTTATTGAGCGAAAGGGTGCCTTAGGATTTGGAGGAGGGAACATACGTGCACTGTGGAAATGTGTTCAGACTTGCATAGACCAGCAGGAAGACAAGAAAATTGTCAAGGAAATATCAGCTAGAAATGGTCTTGCTAGTGATGTGAACAGCTGAAGATAGCTGCATAGCAGCCAATTGGGCCAGATCTATCATCTGGTAATGGGTTTCTTCTACTTGCCTTGCATAGCAAAATAACTGTCCTGTATAAGTGCACTGTTAAAGGTATTTAGCAAGTGCTTTAACTAGACCAGAAAGACTGAAGCTTGTAATCCATTTATCCATATCATGAAATTTTCAAGGGCCTTACGAATATACTTGGCTGGATTTAAGGTTTTTTTCTGAACTTGGCAGAATGCAAGAGCTCCCTAACTGCTCTCCCCCTTCCATACTGCTTCAACCAGGGTGTGGTGGAGTAAGCCAGACAGCATTTTGGAACCACTTGGGTTTTCAAAGTGTAGATAATTTGAATTGGGATTTAGCTTGAATCCAATTAGATTTTTAATCCTACTATTCAGTTAGTTTCATTTGTCTGGTTCCTACCAGATTTGTGTTTCTTCCAATCAATGTATCTTTTTTTCCTACTTCATTGCAATTGGATACATTAGCCCGGAGTTTGTGGTAGCAATGACAGCGGAACTGTCAGCATTCACCACCAGTTACTCGACTGAAATTGACAGCAACATGCACAGAATAATGTTGTAGTCCATATGTTGCTGTCAGTGATTCTACTCTTATCCAGAAGGTGCACTGTTGAGGCAGTCCACAGACTGCAATCAATGGGAAATTAATTGAATTGACGAGAACTTCCACTAATATAAAATAAAAACAGAAAATGGTGGAAATACTCAGGTCAGGCAGCATCTGTGGAGAAAGAAGCTGAGTTAATGTTTCAGGTCTGTGACCTCTTAGGCCTTCAGTCTCGCTGTAAAAACCCGTGAAAAAGTTGCATCTTGTTGAATGAGGTGTAACTGGGTTTTTATCAGTGTACTAACTTCATAATTACTGATAAACACCCTCACTGGCCCTGAAAAATGAAACTTTCTATTTGTGGAATGTCAAATTTCTCCATAATGGTTAAAAGAAATTCCATTATTTAAAAATTTCTTTTTTCAAATTTGTTTATCTTTGTTTTAGCTTCTATCTTAATCTAATCATAATTTAGCATGATAATTTAAATTAAAAGTGAAGGATTTTAAGTGCTTTTAACTTCCTGGGTTGCTTCAGCGTGATTGACTGCTTAACCTGCTTGTTGCCATCACTGCTGTGTAGGCTTTGACTTTGCGCCAGATCTATATTTTTGTGGATTGATCCTAATACAGAATTCTCTTAACTAATTCCTTTTTCACATGTTTCCAGTTGCATTAGAAACAAATCAACCTTGGCAACACACACTCGTCTGAGTCAGAAGGTTATTTGTTCAAGGCCTACACTGGAGAGTTGAACACCTAATTTAGGCTGACATTTCAGCACAATACTAAAGGATTGCTTCACTGTCAGAGGTATCACCCTTTTGATGAGATGTTAAACTGAGGCTCCGTCTACCTGCTCAAGTGGATTTGGAAGATCACATGGCACTATTTGAAGAACAAGGAGTTCTCCCAGAGTCCTGATCAATATTTATCACTAAATCAACATCACTTCAAAAAGAAATATAGTTTGTCTGGTGTTTAATCTCATTTCTGTTTGTGGGATCTTGCTTTGTGAAAATTAACTGATGTGTGCCCCTACATTACAACAATGACTCCACTTCAAAAGTACTTTTTTGTTCATAAAGCGCTTTGGGACGTGCTGAAGTTGCCAAAGGTCCTATATAAATACAAACATTTTCTCTTTATGGAGCTTGTGATGTACAAATTTGTAGGTATATTGTAATTTTAAACAAAGTTGCTACGAGTCACCCTCTGAGAGCAGATTTCTAAGTGCAAGTTCTTTAAATATTGGGACTGTCCTTGTGGCCTTAAACATTCCTGCAGATTAAAGAAACTGATCAATAGTTCGCCACTGCTTGAGTTATGCTGGTTATCACAATTGTAGCTTGTTTTATTTTATTTGAGGCTTGATACAAATTTCTTAATTTTCTCCATGTCAGGTTCTGCCAATGCTGCCAAGTTAGAACATAAGAAATAGGAGCAAGAGGAGGCTGTACAGGCTCTTGAGCCTGCACCGCTATTTAATAAGATCATGGCTGATCCTGGACCTCAACTCCACTTTCCCGCCCAATCTCCATATCATTTGGTCGTTTAGAGTCCAAACATCTATTGATCTTAGCCTTGAATATACTCAACTGAGTATCCACAGCCCTGTGGGTAGAGAATTCACAACCCCTTTGCGTGAAAAAATTTCATAGAATCATAGAATGGTTACAGCACAGAAGGAGGCCATTCAGCACTCTGTAAGAGCCACTCACCAAGCCCCGCTCCCCTGCCTTTTTGCCCCATAGCCCTGCAATTTTTTTCTTTTTATATAATTATCTAATTCTCTTTTGAATGCCTTGATTGAACCTGCATCTACCACACTCTCAGGCAGTGGATTCCAGATCCTAAACACGTGCTGTGTTTTAAAAAAAAAGTTTTTTTTCCTCATGTTGCCGTTGCTTTTTCTTTTCCAATCGCCTTATAACGGTGTCCTCTGGTTCTCGATCCTTTTGCCAATGGGAACAGTTTCTCCCTATCTACACTGTCTAGACCCTTCATTATTTTGAGCACCTCTATCAAATCTTCTCTCATGTTTCTCCAAGGAGAACAGCCCCAGCTTCTCCAAACTAGCCACGTAACTGAAGTTCCTCATTCCTGAAACCATTCTCGTGAATCTTTTCTGCACCCTCTCTAATGCTTTCACATCCTTCTTAAAGCATGGTTCCCAGAACTGGACACAATACCCCAGTTGAGGCCAAACCAGTGTTTTATACAGGTTTATCATAACTTGCTTTTGTACCCTATGCCTCTATTTACACAGGCTAGGATCCCAGATGCTTTATTAACCACTTTCTCAACCTGCCCTGCCATCTTCAATGATTTGTGCACATATACCCCCAGGTGTGTCTGCTCCTTCACCTCCTTTAGAATTGTACCCTTGATTTTATATTGCCTCTTCTCATTCTTCCTACCAAAATGAATCACCTCACACTTCTCTGCATTAAATTTCATCTGCCATGTGTCTGTCCATTCCACCAGCCTTTCTCTATCCTTTTGAAGTTTATCACTGTCCTCCTCACGGTTCACAATACTTCCAAGTTTTGTGTCATCCCCAAATTTTGAAATTCTGCCCTGTACACCCAAGTCTAGGTCATTAATATATTGCTTCTCATTTCAGTCCAAAATGGCTGTCCCCTTGCCCTCAGACTATGCCCCTGAGCTCCAGGTTCTCCAGCCACAGGAAACAGCCTGTCAGCATCAATCCTGTCAAGTTCTCTTCGAATATTATATGTTTCAATGAGATCAACACTCATTTTTCTAAACTCGGTCTCTCCTTTTAGGACAACCCTCTCATCCTAGGAATCAATCTAGTGAATGTTTGTTGCACTCCATTTAAAGCATGTATATCCTTTCTTAGGTACAAAGACCAAAATGACAGAGTTCTCCAGGTGGGGTCTCAGCAAAGTCCTGTACAGTTCCAGCAAAATTCCTTACTCTTGTACTCCAACCCCCTACAATAAAGGTTGACAAACCATTTCCCTTAATTGTTTCTGTATTTGTTAATTTTCTGAGTTATACAAGGAAAAAACTCCTATGAACATCAACATTTAATAGATTCTCACCATTCTTCCTACTAAAATGAATATCCTCACATTTCCTTACACATTATGCTCTGTTTGACACTACCTTGCCCATTCACTTAACCTATCTGTATGCCTTTGCAGACTGTTTGTGTCCTCCTCCCTATTTACTTTCCAACCTAGCTTTATCGTCAGAAAACTTGGATGCATCAAACTTGGTCTCTTCATCTAAGTAATTAATTAGCTGAAGGAAATGAACAAGAACAGCCTACAGAAGCCACGTAACTCCAGTTTGATTTCCTCCTTCCAGCAATCTTGAGATTGATATCATAGCAGAGTAGAGATTGGGCCTACATTCCCCATTGATGTAATGCATACGTGTATTCTATATACTGTTCTGAGATTTTTAAAATCCGTGTAATCAGGTTGTAGCCTATTTCTCTTTTTTTTAAAAAAAAAGTTTCCCTATATGGAGAACATTTTTCTACAATACTTGTAATGACTTTCAAGCACAGTACAAGTCCTTGCCTGGACAACACCGTAATTATAGAACAAGCCTTGCCGTAATTCTTTATGTACACTTGATTTTTGAATGCTTATTTAGTGTTTTAAAGTTTGAAACCATTAACTTATTAACTATGGTACTGTTGTAGCCATGTAACTTGTTGGATAATGGTTTGCTTTGGGATAGCTTGGAAATGTGATAGTGTTAAAATGCAGCATACAAAGAGATGACTTGGTTTTCTTTGGGGAACTGGGTAATTGCAAATACCATTCCATTCTGCATTGAATAATCTGTGTTTATTGCCTTAATTTATTTTTTACTCCAGTTTTTAAAAATTTTCCAACAACTGGTTGTAGCTAAAATGAGTACTTCAATTCTGACATTTATGTTTGTACTTTATTTGTAATTTTGAAAAGTTGTGAATTCAAGATATGCCATTCACCTGTTGCCTGGATTTTTTTTGGTTAGATTTACTAAGTTTGAGGAAATGTACATTGAATCAGTTATTTTGAAACAATCATAAGTTATGCAAATAGCAAAGTATAGAAAACCACATCATGGGCAAATTGAGTTAGGATTGTGCACTGTAATATATTTTTAGAAAAGAAACAATCTATATGCATGACCAATAATTTTGAATAATCAAAAGACTTATTACTCAGTTACTTTTTACTGAAGAATGACCAGGTTTACAGTTTTTGGTGTTAAAATGCCTATTTCTGTTTATAGTATACTCATTTCTATGATTGGACACTTTGTGTTCCGAACTCATTTAATCTTGTGTATCCTTCCTATAAGACGATGAGTAAGCATCATTCTCCCAACTCCCTGAACAATAACCTGAGGTAAAAATGCCATTGTTTCCTCTGCACAAAACATCCATAGCAGGACCTGCTGGAGATATGAGCAGGTGATGGTAATTTGTAAGTAAGAGAAAATGGCAAAAGTATTACCTACCTTGTAGGGTCTTCAATTTTGGGTGGAAACATGTCCAGTCTTGACTTGGCTTTGGGCCCTTGTGTTTTGTGATGTCTATTTTATCGAAATTTGTATGATACCTCATTCTTTTGGACTTTACACTATTCCAAAAAAAACTTTCTTAAAAACTATCATTAAACAGAAACTACACTGAGTCTGAGGTGTTAACTAGGAAACATGATTAAATGCTAAGAACCTGTTAGACTTTACACGAATCGTTCATGAAGGAATTTAGGGTGATCAAAAGTATTAAAATAGAATTTTAGACAGGTTTGCACTTGCTGCTGTTCAATATTCAGTGTATTCACACCTAATCTGTACTAATGCTTTGTCTTTCAACACACCATTAACATATTGTTTGCCTTTGCTCCGTGACCTTTTGGTCAGCTATGTGGCCTGGTCCAATCTGCACCTTCTCCTTTGTTATCTCTTGCCCCACCCCCAACTCACTTGTTTATAATCTGTGACTTTTCTAATATTTGTCAGTTCCGAAGAAGGGTCACTGACCCGAAACGTTAACTCTGCTTCTCTTTCCACAGATGCTGCCAGACCTGCGAACTGACTCTTCCACCCTGGGAAAAAGCTTCTGACTATCCACTCTGTCCATGCCGCTTATAACTTAGTAAACCTCTATCATGTCGCCCCTCCACCTCTGTCGTTACAGTGAAAACAATCCGAGTTTATCCAACCTCTCCTCATAGCTAATGACCTCCAGACCAGGCAACATCCTGGTAAACCTCCTCTGTACCCTCTCCAAAGCCTCCACGTCCTTCTGGTAGTGTGACGACCAGAATTGCACGCAATATTCTAAGTGTGGCCTAACTAAAGTTCTATACAGCTGCAGCATGACTTGCCTATTTTTATACTCTATGCCCTGACCGATGAAGGCAAGCATGCCGTATGCCTTCTTGACTACCTTATCCAATTGCGTTGCCACTTTCAGTGACCTGTGGACCTGTACGCCCAGATCTCTCTGCCTGTCAATACTCCTAAGGGTTCTGCTATTTACTGTATACTTCCCACCTGCATTAGACCTTCCAAAATGCATTACCTCACATTTGTCCGGATTAAACTCCATCTGCCATTTCTCCGCCCAAGTCTCCAACCGATCTATATCCTGCTGTATCCTCTGACAATCCTCATCACTGTCTGCAACTCCACCAACCTTTGTGTGGTCCGCAAACTTACGAATCAGACCAGCTACATTTTCCTCCAAATCATTTATATATACTACAAAGAGCAAAGGTCCCAGCACTGATCGCTGCAGAACACCACTAGTCACATCCCTCCAGTCAGAAAAGCACCCTTCCACTGCTACCCTCTGTCTTCTATGACTGAGCCAGTTCTGTATCCATCTTGCCAGCTCATCTCTGATCCCGTGTGACTTCACCTTTTGTATCAGTCTGCCATGAGGGACCTTGTCAAAGGCTTTACTGAAGTCCATATAGATAACATCCACTGCCCTTCCTTCATCAATCATCTTCGTCACTTCCTCAAAAACTCAATCAAATTAGTGAGACACGACCTCCCCTTCACAAAACCATGCTGCCTCTCGCTAATAAGTCCATTTGTTTCCAAATGGGAGTAAATCCTGTCCGGAAGAATCCTCTCTAATAATTTCCCTACCACTGACGTAAGGCTCACCGGCCTATAATTTCCTGGATTTTCCTTGCTACCCTTCTTAAACAAAGGAACAACATTGGCTATTCTCCAGTCCTCTGGGACCTCACCTGTAGCCTATGAGGATGCAAAGATTTCTGTCAAGGCCCCAGCAATTTCTTCCCTTGCTTCCCTCAGTATTCTGGGGTAGATCCCATCAGGCCCTGGGGACTTATCTACCTTAATGCTTTGCAAGACACCCAACACCTCCTTTTTGATAATGAGATGACTGAGACTATCTACACTCTCTTCCCTAGGCTCATCATCCTCCAAGTCTTTCTCCTTAGTGAATACTGATGCAAAGTACTCATTTCGTACCTCGCCCATTTCCTCTGGCTCCACACATAGATTCCCTTCTCTGTCCTTGAGTGGGCCAACCCTTTCCCTGGTTACCCTCTTGCTCTTTATATATGTATAAAAAGCCTTGGGATTCTCCTTAATCCTGTTTGCCAATGACTTCTCATAACCCCTTTTAGCCCTCCTGACTCCTTGCTTAAGTTCCTTTCTACTGTCTTTATATTCCTCAAGGGATTCATCTGTTCCCAGCCTTCCAGCCCTTACGAATTCTTCCTTTTTCTTTTTGACGAGGCTCACAATATCCCGCTTATCCAAAGTTCCCGAAACTTGCCAAACTTATCCTTCCTCACCGGAACATGCTGGTCCTGAATTCTAATCAACTGACGTTTGAAAGACTCCCACATGTCAGATGTTGATTTACCCTCAAACAGCCGCCCCCAATCTAAATTCTTCAATTCCTGCCTAATATTGTTATAATTAGCCTTCCCCCAATTTAGCACCTTCACCCGAGGACTACTCTTATCCTTATCGACAAGTACCTTAAAACTTATGGAATTATGGTCACTGCTCCCGAAATGCTCCCCTACTGAAACTTCGACCACCTGGCTGGGCTCATTCCCCAATACCAGGTCCAGTACGGCCCCATCCCTAGTTGGACTATCTACATATTGTTTCAAGAAGCCCTCCTGGATGCTCCTTACAAATTCTGCCCCATCCAAGCCCCTAGCACTAAATGAGGCCCAGTCAATATTGGGGAAGTTAAACCCACCCACCACTACAACGCTGTTATCTTTACATCTTTCCAAAATCTGTCTACATATCTGCTCCTCTACCTCCCGCTGGCTGTTGGGAGGCCTGTAGTAAACCCCCAACATCGTGACTGCACCCTTCCTATTCCTGAGCTCCACCCATATTGCCTCGCTGCATAACCCCTCCGAGGTGTCCTCCCGCAGTACAGCTGTGATATTCTCCTTAACCAGTAATGCAACTACCCCACCCCTTTTACATCCCCCTCTATCCCGCCTGAAGCTTCTAAATCCTGGAACATTTAGCTGCCAATCCTGTCCATCCCTCAACCAAGTCTCTGTAATAGCAACATCATAGTTCCAAATACTAATCCAAGCTGTAAGTTCATCTGCCTTACCTGTTATACTTCTTGCATTGAAACAAATGCACTTCAGACCACCAGTCCCGCTGTGCTCTGCAACATCTCCCTGCCTGCTCTTCCTCTTCCCCTTATTTACTAGTTCCCTCTCATTTATTTCACTTGCTGTCCTACTGCTCTGGTTCCCACCCCCCTGCCACACTAGTTTAAACCCTCCAGAGTGACGCTAGCAAACCTCGCAGCCAGGATATTTGTGCCCCTCCAGTTTAGATGCAACCCGTCCTTGTACAGGTCCCATCTGTCCCTGAAGATAGCCCAATGGTCCAGATATCTGAAACCCTCCCTTCTACACCAGCTGTTCAGCCACGTGTTTAGCTGCACTATCTTCCTATTTCTAGCCTCACTGGCACGTGGCACAAGGAGTAATCCCGAGATTACAACCCTAGATGTCCTGTCTTTTAACTTTCTACCTAACTCCCTAAACTCCCCCTGCAGGACCTCATCACTCTTCCTGCCTATGTCATTGGTACCGATGTGTACCACAACCTCTGGCTGTTCACCCTCCCTCTTCAGAATGCCCTCTCTCCGTTCAGAGACATCCTTGACCCTGGCACCAGGGAGGCAACATACCATCCTGGAGTCTCTTTCACGTCCACAGAAGTACCTATCTGTGCCCCTGACACATAGGTGGGCCACTGGGATCCTTTCTGGAGCAGTTTTTTTTTCAAGTGGCATCAAGAATTAATCTGGTAGGTTTTCCAGGAGCTTCTGAGGAGAAATATGCCATCTGGGATTTTAGCTATCACACACTGGAGTTTTGCAGGGTTTCTCAAAGAGGTGAAGAAAGATGAGCTGGTTGTTTCTTTCAGCAGGTTCCAAACCCAACAGATATTCAAAACAGTCCACTCCCCAACCAGAAAGTCAAAACCACCTGACCACCATAAATCTTGACATGTCACTTCTATGTAAACAACTCCCCCAAGTCACCAAGGCTTCTGTTGTTTATTTAGCTTAAGACATGTGACATCCAGTAAAGGTTTGTTTTCAAACAAAACCTTAAGTTTCTTAAAGTCCTTCCATTGAACTTTTAAAAAAAACACATCCATGGAATCTCTTCAGTCTTAAATGAAGTCTAAAACACAAGTCTTCAAAAAAAAATGTTTAAATGGAAGCGCTTCCATAGCACCTCCATCCCTGGATGAATGAAACACCATTTTTAAATGCATTTCCTTACAAAGTATGGAAGAAGCAGAAGATGAAAAAAATATTAAAACATATTTACACACTCATTCTTATTCACGCTATGCCTGTAACTAATACAGTTCTGCTTTCTACCATCTTTGTACTCAGATAACTCACAGCAAAGCTAAATTCTAGTCAAAGCACAGCAGTTGCATTGTTTTTCCCCACAATGTGGATAATCTTTAAGTGATAGAGTTGCAACAGTAAATGCAATCTGGCATTCTGGTTTATGAATTTGTCCACAAAGGCTAGGGGGTTATGATCTGTAGATATCAGTGTCTCTCTGTAGTCATGGCAGACATATACTTCAAAATATTTAACAGCTAGTAGTAAGCCTAGGATTTCTTTTTCCACTGTTGAGTATCTCTTTTGGTGTCTATTTAGCTTTTTGGAAAAGTAGCCCTCTAACCTTTCTATGCCTGATTCGTCATCTTGTAACAGGACTGCACCAACCCCCAGTTCACTAGCATCAATTGCTACTTTGAAGGGCTTAGTAAAATTTGGGGCAGTCAACACCAGTTCATTAATCAAAATTGCTTTCAGCCTCTCAAAAGATGCTTAGCACTTCCCTGACCACACTACCTTGGTTTTCTTTTTTTGTAGCAAATCTGTCAGGGGAGCAGCTGTAGTGCTGAAATTTGGTACAAACTTGCGTTAGAAACCACACATCCCCAAAAACCTCATGATTTCCCGTTTGGTCGTAGGGGCAGGGAACTCCATCAATGCTTGTACTTTTGCTGTTCTTGGCAACGCTTGTCCTTGCCCTACTATATGTCCTATGTAGGTTACCCACACTTTTGCAAATTCACTTTTGGCAACATTTATCACCAAATCAGCCGACTGTAATTTTCTGAACAGAGCTTCTAGTTGTTCCAAGTTGTCCTTCCAAGTGTCACTGTATACAAACACATCATCAAGGTAAACCGCACAGTTAGGAACACTGGCTCCCACTCGGTTCATTCGTCTCTGGAAAGTTGCTGGTGCATTTCTTAGCCCGAATGGCTTGGCATTGGAAAAGACTGTCTGGTGAGACAAAGGCCAATATTTCTTTAGCTCAGGGTGTTAAAAGAACCTGCAGGTATCCCTATAACAAATCTATTTGCCCATTCTGTCAATACAGGGCTGAATTTGTGACAGCGGAGACCTTCCTACATGGAAGTGCCGTCGCCAAGCCCCTGCAATATTATGCGCGGGGCTCATTTAAATGAGGGGGCAGAGTGTCCACCCCGATGACAAAGAGGGGGCAGCTGCTGTGTCCCTGGAATGGTGTCCGGTGCCACCGTGCCAGCACCAGCGCTATTTTTAAAGGGCTACAAGCCATTAGCAAACATTTTACATTTTAAAGGCATCTTACATGTAATTGGTTTTTAATAAATAATTGGAAGATGGAGGCCCTTTCCCGACCACCCCCCACCCCCCACAACCGCCATGGTCTTTCTATTGCCCTTTATTCGGAAAAGTTATTTAACTGCTGACCCGACCTTTCACTCCCAACCTTCTCATATTTGCCCTCCAACCCCTTCCCACCATCCCCACAGCCAATGCAAAGTGTTTTCCCCGCTCCCCCCTCCTCACCAGTTTCTCGGCTCGGAACCCATTACAGAGTTCTGAAGATGTGCGAGTTGCATTTGGCTGCCGTAAAATTGGTGTTGGATGGCCGCCACCAGCAGTTAAGTTCATTTACATCTAATTTTGATTAATTTAAATATTTAGATGACAGTCCCACTGCCAGGTGGTGGGGGGTGGGGTGGGGTGGGGAGGTTGCCGCACTGAGGTCCCCCTGCCGCCCTTAATATGCGGTGGGCCATACTCAACGTTGGGAGTCGAGGCAGGTCACTCCCACCAGAACTTTACTGGCCCCCCCGCCATGATGCCACCAAGTCAAGGAGATGGTAAAATTCAACCCACAGTCTTCCAAGCGAGGAATTGGGCAGGAATCGGGCTTTGTTACTGCATTAACTTTTTTGTAGTCTATACAGATTCTAGTTGAACCATCAGGTTTAGGCACCAACACCACTGGGGATCTCCAGCTGGTTTGACTGGGTTCAATTAGGTGGTTTTCCAACATGTATTGGATTTCTGCTTCCATCTGGGCCTGTTTCTCTGAACTTAAGTGATAAGGCTGCTGTAGGATTCCTCTACATCCACATCATGTATGGCTAATGTTGTACATCAGATTTTGTCCCTCCAGACTCCTTTAAATGCTGTGAGTAGTCTTGTTAGGTCTTCACCTTGTTCTGCATCGAAATATGAAAGCAAAGTGTCTAATCTCCCTAACAAATTAGTATTAGCTAACCGGATAGTAGGAGGTTCAATTTGAGAATTGTCCAGGCCTCCTTCTGCCTCATCCTCACTATCCCTTTTGTCCTTCATTGTCCCTACTACCTGACATACCTGTGCTTGCTTAGCATCCTCCCGGTGATGATATTGTTTCAACATATTAATGTGACACAGCTGATTCTTTTTCTGATCTAGGTCTAGGGTGTCAATCAAATAATTTACTTTACCAATCCTTTTGACCACTCTATATGGTCCACTGAACTGTGCTTTCAGCGGTTCACCCTGTAAAGGCAGTAATACTAATCTATCCCCTGGTTGAAGTGTTTGAATCTTGGCATGCTTGTCTGCCCATTTCTTCATGGTTGTTTGGGAAGCTTTAAGGTGTTCCTGAACCACTTTGTGGGCTCTCATCAGCCGCTCCCGGAACACGGATACATAATCTAATATCGAAGATTTGACCCTCTGTTCTAAAAACTTTTCTTTGATTCATTTTAGAGGACCTCTTACCTCATGTACATAAACTAATTCAAAAGGACTAAAACTGGTTGACTCATTAGATGAATCCCTGGTGGCAAACAAAAGAAATTCTAGCCCTTTATCCCAATCATTGGGATATTCATGACAGTATGGCCTGATCATCGTTTTGAGGGTCTGATGGTACCATTCTAAAGCTCCCTGTGTCTGTGGGTGGTATGCTGAGGGCTTTAACTGTGTTATACCCAAATTACCCATAACTTCTTGAAAAATTTTAGACATAAAATTGGAACCTTGATCTTACTGAATCTCAATCGATCATCCATATCTAGTGAAGAACTGGGCTAACTTCTCTACCACTAGCTTAGCAGAAATTGTTCTCAAGGGAATGGCCTCTGGGAACTGAGTATCCATATCCATGATACTGAGTATATATTAGTGTCCTGCCTTTGTTTTCAATAAAGATCCCACACAGTCTACTAACACCTTACTGAAAGCTTCCCCAAAAATTGGTATGGGAATTAGAGGTGCCAGTTTTATGGAAGGTTGCGGTTTTCCCACCATCTGGCACGTGCTACAAAACTGCACCACACCCTTGAATAGACCTGGCCAGTAAAAATGTTGACTTATACATGATTTGGTCTTCCAGAACCCCACATGTCTCATTGAGGGAATTTCATGGGTTAACCTTAATATTTCCCGACGATAGTTGGGCAGTGCCACTATCTGGTGAACAACTGTCCATTCTTTGTCGGCAGGTCTGTGAGGAGATCTCCACTTCCTCATCAGAATCCCAATTTTAATATTGAAGTTGAGGCAAAGAGAGTTCCAGAAGGCTACAGTTTGAGCCGATTGTGCCACTTTATTTAACTCTGGGTTGGCTTTCTGAGCCTTGATCAGAGAAGACGTATTGAACATTTCCTTTGGATTATCCAAATCCCCAAAGAGAGTTTCAGATATTCGGCTATCTGTGGTGCCAATTTGACCTCCAACAATGGAACTTGTTTAGCCATTACTCGGGTCACTACACATGAAGGAAAAATTCCTGGAGCCTTTTCCTGCAACTGTTCTGTCTCGTTGACTTCACTTGGTTTTTCCATAATGACTGAACAAGCTACTTCCTTCGCTGTGGCCAAATCATTCCCCATTAGTAGGTCAACTCCATCTACAGGCAAACTATGGAAAACTCCTACAGTTACCGTTCCAGACATTAGGTTACACGTCAGGTGCACCAGATACAAAGGTAAGGGAATATGTTCCCTGCCAATACCATTCACTAAAATCTTGGCATTCAATGCACTTTCTCGTGGAAATGTTATGTCTTTCCCCAGCAAAAGAGTTTGGGTGGCTCCTATAACCCTAAGTATAACTATAGGTTTATCTGCCTCACTTGAGGGCTAAGGAGTTACTTTTCCTTTTGACAAGAATTCCCGATAACTCTCAATACCTTGTTCATGTCCTCCGCACTCACAGCAGTTTCTGTACTTGGCCTTACAGCTGCAATCTTGCTCTGTTGTACTCTCAGTCAGGGCCCCTTTCTCTGTATTGACCTTGTGTATCCCAATAAGTACCATGGGTTTACCCCACAACTTCCAGCATTCAGCACGAAAGTGTCCCACCTTATGGCAATGGAAACACCTAGGCTTTCGGACCCTCACTTCCACCATCAGCACCTTCCTTTCTGGCCTAAGGAGGAGATCCCGGCGTGTTCCAAGTTGTCCCTTCTTGTCCCCGGCTACTTGCCTTCCTTTCACCCTCCCACCTTCTATCCTTCTTGGGTTTGTGAGAGTGACCGAAAAAGGACTTGGGTTGTAAACAAGCTCATAATTATCAGAGATCTCAGCTGTCCGTCTGGCTGCTGAAACCTTCTGGTTCTCTATATGAGTTCTTACTAACAGAGTGAGTTTTTAAATTCTTCCAGGAGAATTATTTCCCTAAGGGTCTCTTACGTGGCCTCTCCATTTAGTGCCTGCATCCAATGATTAAAATTAATTTGCTTTACCCTCTCAAATTCTACATAAGTTGACTCAGATTGTTTCTGGAGGTTCCAAAATTTCTGTCTATAAGCTTCAGGGACTAACTCATAAGAAGCGTGAATAGCTTTTCCTGCCATCTCATAATCTGCAAAAGCCTCCTCTGAAAGCATAGCATAAACTTCATGACCTCTGCCCATCAACCTGCTTTGCATGAGCAGTATCCAGCTTTCCTTCATCCATTTCATCTGTTTGGCTCTCTTTTTAAAAGAAATGAAAAATGCCTCTACGTCCCTTTCCTCAAACTTCGGGAGGCTTTACACAAATTTAAACAACTCTTCACAGGTTCCTGGACTGGGGTCAATTCTTTCCTCACCAGAATTTTCACTGGATTCAAGACCATCCTTGTTTTTAGTTCTAGCTTTTTAAATTGAACTCCCTTTTTTCTCTTTCTCTTTCCTGCCACTCTGCTTTCTCCCTTTGAAATGCTAGTTCAAGTTTTCTCATTTCTCCTTCCTGTTCAAGCTGCTTCATCTGCAACTAAATTTTAGCTAATTCAACTGAATTATCATCTGGATTGCTGTTTCCTTCTTCCAATTTCAGATGCTGTGCTATTACTTCAATTATATCTGCTTTCTTAGCTCCTGGTTTTAACTCTAATGCCAACAGATCTGCCAAATCCTTTAGCCTAGCCTTGGCTAAGTTTTTCAAATCATTCGGGGATAAATCCTCCTTCCCCAGAAAGGTCATAACAACTGACAAAGACATTCTGCTAATGTAAACTTTACTCCAATGCACAAGAAACCTGGATTTTTACTTTCCCTCTTTCCCATTATTAATACCATGCTTACAATTGCATGGCGTTGGGTTATCCCACACAGAGCCCCCAATTATATGTTATGACCGAGGAAGGAGGAGTGCACTGTCTTTCACTCGTTCCACTTCCCCACAGGTCACAACATATGTTTAAATGTTTGCCCAGTTGCCAATACAGTCATATTCTCTACTCTTTATCCCAGAATAAAATACACCAACCAGGTTTCTTTATTAAGCAACAAAATTATCAGTTTATTATAAAACAAGGCTGATCCAGTAAAGATGCAAAGCATTAACACACAGATTGAAATATGAATGGAAATAAATATTCCCATCTAGATACCCAACACACACAAACACACATACACAGACACACACACACACGCTGGTTAGATAAAAAAAAATAGAAATTTTCTCTGCAGAGGTCTTTTACAAAAAAATATGTTGGCCAAGTACTTATTAATTCTTGAAGGAAATAGGATAAGATATGTTGTGTCCCAAATGGCATACAGTCTAGCATCCGAGTACATGTAGATGGGTCACTGGGATCTTTTCTGGAGAAGTTTTTTTTTAGATGGCATCGAGAATTAATCTGGCAGGCTTTCCAGGAGCTTCTCAGGAGAAATGTGCCATCCGGGATTTTAGCTATCACACTCTGGAAATTTGCAGGGTTTCTCAAAGAGATTTAGATTTAGATTTAGAGATACAGCACTGAAACAGGCCCTTCGGCCCACCGAGTCTGTGCCAACCATTAACCACCCATTTATACTAATCCTACACTAATCCCATATTCCTACCACATCCTCACCTGTCCCTATATTCCCCTACCACCTACCTATACTAGGGGCAATTTATAATGGCCAATTTACCTATCAACCTGCAAGTCTTTTGGCTGTGGGAGGAAACCGGAGCACCCAGAGAAAACCCACACAGACACAGGGAGAACTAGCAAACTCAACACAGGCAGTACCCAGAATTGAACCCGGGTCGCTGGAGCTGTGAGGCTGCGGTGCTAACCACTGCGCCACTGTGCAGAAAGGTGAAGAAAGATGAGCTGGGTTTCTTTCAGCAGGCTACGAATCCAACTGACATTCAAAATACTCCCCACCTCAACCAGAAAGTCAAAACCTCCTGACCACCATAAATCTTGACATGCCGCTTCTCTGTAAACAACTCCCCAAGTCACCAAAGCTTCTGTTGCTTATTTAACTTAAGGCATGTGACATCCAGTGAAGGTTTGTTTTCAAACAAAACCTTAAGTGTCTTAAAGTCCTTCCATGGACCTTTAAAAAAAAACCACATCCATGGAATCTCTTCAATCTTAAATGAATCCATCTCCTCAATTCCAAAACATGAGTCCTCAGAATTTTTTTTAAAAATGGAAGCATTTTCATAACAATACTCATTACCCTCCGCATAGTTAGGTTTTCGTCCTACTTGCCAGATTAAGTGGACGATGAGTGATATTCCCATGCCACCTTGTTCACAAATGTTTCAAGTGGCGTACAACAGTCAGATTTGTGCAGTTGACTCTCAGCACTGTGCTCTTCTCCCTTTCACTCAGCCGCTAAGCTAATGCTGGTATTGGAATGGATATTTGCCTGCAGGCTTGGCACCGGCAAGGATGAATCATCTCAGGGGATGGTGGTGATGGCATGGGCAAGGCTACATGGAGAAGCAGGGGATGGAATAGGGGAGGAAAGGGTGAGGTCCCGGATACATGGAGGAACAGGGGACAGTAGTCACATGGGACAGAGTGGATCTCAGGTGCATGGAGGAACAGGGGAGGGAGGTGGGCAGTGTCCAGGATGTGTAGTGGCTGATTTTGACAATAAGGCTGGCTCTGTACAGTTTCAAGGGATGTTAGGTTGATATGTTCCTGTCAGAAAACTGATGAGAGGCCTAAAAGGAGGAAGGATCACAGTCACCGTCAGAGCCCTATGTGTCCACATCAGGGTATTGGCTGGCAGAAGGTGTGGTCACAGTCACAGGGCAGTTGTATATGGTAGTGGTGGGTGGGGGGGGTGGTGGAGCTTGAGACTTAGGGCTGGGTATTCAAGGTCATCATAGGGAGGGGATTGGGAATCTGTAACTATTGTTATGATCCTGTAGTTTTTTTTCTGGGAAGAATGTGGTGTGCCTTTAAGGTTGGAAAAAGAACCGTACTGCTTTAAGCCAGCAAGCTCTAAAGACTGAGTCAAAGAATGCATTCTCATTGTCTTGGCCACAGCCATTCGGAGACTGCGCTTCAAAGGCTGCATTCGCATTGCCTTGGATACAGCCATTTGGACTGAGCATCGAGAGATACATTTGTTACAATTTAATTTTGAACTGGCTTATATTGAAAACAGCCTGTTATAACAGAGGTCACAGACAGACAGCTGTGTGTTAGCACCTGAAAGACGAGCTCTCAGCCCATTTGAACAGAAAGAAGAGAATTTAGTCTATTTATTATTCTCTCTCAAAATTCGAAAAAGTCAAGCCAAAACAGAGATCTCTGATAATTTAACTGAAAGAAGGGAAGTCAGACTGACAATCTTTTATCCCTCAAAAATTCTAAAGCCAGATTGATTCTATTGAAAGTGGTTGCGAGTTGTTGATCTACTGTGCTCATCGCTGGAAGAAAGAGGAGTTTGAAGCTTCGGGTGTTGGACTGTTTTTTTTCCCTCATCAGACCCGAGAAGATTGCGGGTGGACTTTAATCAGAGGATTGTTCATCGGGAAGTGTAAATTTTTAAGGACTCTAATTTTTTCTGTTTTAAATGTTGTTTGTATCTTCGTAGTGTTTAAGAATTTGGTTTTTCTAATTAAACAGTTAATTTGTTGATTTAAAGACAACTGGTTTGGTTAGCCTCATTAGGGGGTTAATAGATGGTAGAATTTGGCTGCGTCTTTCTTTAATTTGGAAAGTTTAAAAAGATATGTTAGGCGATCTGTGGAGGGACAGGATTGAATTAACAGTGCATTTCTCCCACCACAATCAGAATCATATATTTTGACTGGGGGCTTTGACTGGAGTGGTAGGTCATAAGACTATATCAAGGTGAATTCTTGGATGTTTCAAGAGTGAGAGCTGGCAGTTGGATGGCAATAGGAGTAGGGACAGGGGGGCGGTATGTATAAATTGATGATGAGCCTGTCCATGGTAATGGGGGGAACTTCTATGGTAACGGGGAAAGGGTGAAGGTTAAGTTGGGTGGGTCAATGGTGATAGGTGCAGGCTGGAAGGTGGCAGGAGTTTGGATGATAGGCAAACTTGCCTGGCATCGCAGACGCAACATTTTCTGGAAGAAGATGCAAACCACCTGTCCAATCAAGGAATGCAAGTCGATTTGGAGGAGATAAATGATGGTGGGTGGGATCTCCTGCTGCATGCAAACATAGGGCACATAACAGCGATCTGCTCATCACTTTGATGGTTCTGCTGAATGGCAGAAGGAGTACAGTTTTACCACCCTCTTTTCATCTCAACAATTGAAAAGCTGCAAGACCTGAGTCTCACACATGCAATTTGTCCTGTAATATGTGAGAATTTGCAGAGGGAGAGACTGAGGAGGGATCTTGTCGATCAACGGATGATGCCTCAACAGGAGCAGCAGGTAGCACAAGAGGGTGAGGCTGCTCAGGATGAAGCCATCCAGGAAAGGCATTATCGAAGACAGGTGCTTGCATGTCATCACATCCTCAGGACAAGGACACATTACATTCAGATGTCTGAGAGGCAAAGCCAGAGAAGCATGAGGATATGACTTGCAATGGTGACAGAAATGTGTACGATCCTTCAGCATTACCTGCAGCCACTTGTTTTCATTGGGAACCCCATGCCACTTACCCTCAAGGTTACTAGTGCACTCATTTCTTTGCTACCAGGGATCAATGGCAATCTGCGATTCACAGGTGCATCAAAGAGGTAACCAATGCCCTTTTTTGACATGCCAATGATTTCATCTACTTACCTGTTGATGAGGACAGCCAGGCAGCAAGGTCTGCGACCTTCAGCACCATCGCTGACTTCCCTAGAGTGCAAGGGGTGACTGATTGCACTCATGTGGCCATTAGATAGGATGACCATGAAGAGGGTGCAGAGGAGGACAACAATAACATTGATATGAGGGCCATGGAGAGACATGCAAGGGATATCAGGGAGAACCTAATTTATGCATGTTACAGCCAACAATAAGCCACATCATCAAGAAACATTGGGAGGAGAAACATAACAATTCTCCACAGAAATTTCCTTTCGCATGAGGTCTTATTTATCTCTGCAATCTTATTGAAGCATGACTGCACTTCCATGTGATTGGCATTTGAAATCATCCATGGGCTACAATGAATGTGACTACACACCATACAAGCAGCGTTACGCTATGACCGTAGAAAATAAAAGTAAGGCATGACAGTATTGGAAAAAGTTATTAATCATTAATAGGAAAGCAGCCATCATTGAAGAGAGAAGGCTAAAATTCCCATGAGATATAAACACTGGACATTTCCTGAGATGCTTTGCAAACATCATTACATCCCTCCAAAAAACTTCTTTGTATCTATCTCTAATCAAGCAAAACATTACCGAGAGCGGATCAAATGATGCAAGAAATTAAAATGTTTTAATACATCTTTGCAGTCATTAACATTTCTACATCACCCATGCCACCTTTGTGCTCAAAACTGTTTCAATCTTCTTTTCCTCCCATTATGCCTAGGTGCTACCCCGATATTAGCAGCTGAGGTGGAGGCAGTTTGCTCAGTGCGTTGCCCTGTTCCTGTGGGTGACCGTGGCGGGTGTCTTCTGGGGGAACAGCGCCTTGATGGCCTCATCCTGCTGGGGGTTTGCAGCAATGATGTTTGAGCATTCCCCATGTGCTCGCCTGCTGGAGGTCAGGTGGTCAATATTGGGGAAGGACAAGACATCATTTTCCCTGGGGGTGTCCTGAGAGGCAGACCCCAGGGCAGCTGGCACGTGCTCTTCCTCCATTTGTGTGCACGATGGCACCTGCCTGTCTCCCTGAGGGGAAGGAGCACCTGGAGGGAGGTCCAGGTTCCTTAGTTCCCTCTCGCTTAGACTCTGCAGCATGGAGCCCATGACAACAGCGATGGAGTGCAGATCAGATCGCATATGGATTGAACACTCAGCCAGCTCACCATGGAGCTCGCCAAACTCTTGCCTGAGGAAGTCATGTGCTCAAATACCTGGGACATGGCAGACATCATGGCTTGCATGGACTCCTCCATGGCACACACTAAGCCACACATGACCTCAGGCATCTCCGATATATTTTCCACATGGCTTTGCTGCACATCTCCAGCAGATTTCTCGTAGCTACAAACAGAGGATCATCATGAGCATGGAGCTGAGCAGGAGCCTGGTCCCCAGCAGTCCTCCGATTGTCAGGAGACCCAGCTGGCATATGCTCCCTCAGCTGCTGGGATGTATCTGTGTTGTGCCCACCAGCTTGTGACCCAGATTCTAATCTTAAACCGCCCATGGATCGTGCGGATGTATCTGTGCTCGCAGAGGTAGAAGAAGAGGCAGGTGACAGTGCACCCGCTGGGGAATTGGCTTCTCCTTACTCCCCAGAGGAGGATTCATGGCTCTGCGGTGTTCTGCTACTTGAGTGCGGACACCTGCAGTGGAGACGCAAACAGAGGCACGTTAAACATCTGCTCCACATGAGTTCATACAATTTCCTTCAGTTTCCACATATGGCTGCAAGAGCAGAGATGACACTTCATCCTTATGCCTTGTGGCTCCTCCCTCACCATCTCTGCTCACCTCCTTCCTCCCTCCTCTCTCACGATATCAGAGGCCTCCCCCTCAGCCATGGTCAGTAGCCTGATGTCAGGGACCTCTCCTCCCACCTGTGCATGTTCACGCTGGTTGTGGCCCTGCAACAGATAGTGCAGATTTTATGATATGGCAGATGATGTATCACAACCATTGCATATATGTATCAACATCACTCATCCTGCATTGGCTTTCGCAGGACACATCCAATCACATAAACAGTGCCAATCTTCATCATTTAATAAATGGCAAGGCAGCTGCTCATGCATTCGGCTGCATTCCTTGCGTACCCTCTGCCTTAAAAAGACACCTAGCCATGGAAGAAATCAATGAATCAGCCTCACCAAGACCACTTACCCTCGCCGATCTGTGAAAGTCATTGATGTGCTTGTAGCACTGCACCCATGTTCTACGTGCCACCTCATGGTCCGTGACCTCTTCTGCTACCTCCACCCAGGCCACCTTGGTGAGGTGGGAGGGTCTTCGCACTCCATCTGCTGGGAAGAGGACCTGCCGCCTTTCCCTGATGGACTGGAGGAGAACCTGCAGGGACGTATCACTGAACCATGGGGCAGATCGCTGCCTGCTGGCTGCCATGTCATTCACTTTGGCTGTAGGGAAACTAAATGATATGAAGTTGGTGGTGAGTTTCACAAAATAAGGGAGGCCAGAACATTTTTGATTTAAATTAAAGCTTCAACTAAGTTATTCTGAAGATATTTACCAGACAGGAAGGCTTCTGATCCTCGAGGCTGCGAATGTTTTATATCTGTGGTAATCATGGTTCATGGGGCAGTGACGGCGGGTTGCACCAATGAAAGGCTGCCCTCACCACATGATGCCACATGTCCTCTGTGCCTGTCGCCGCACGGCTAATTTAAATACAAAATTGTGTGGAAAACGGGATTTGCGGCAGGAGCGGAAGTTACAACAACTTCTGGTCCCACCGTCAGGAACGCGCGGCACTCTTAAGATTTCACCCAGTGATAATGAAGATGCAAATGTACCAAGCAGCTGTTAACATCTGGGAAAAATGGGCCCAGGTGGCTCTGTGAAACCAGACTTCCGACTTTGGATATTGAAACAGGACATTAAGCTATTGACTTTTAAGTCCAGATAGATTTCGCAGATTTTCTGAAGGCGGACAGACTGTAAGGAAGACAACCAGAGGTGGCGGCCTTGAGAGAGATGGATCACCTGTTCTTGGAAGCCTGATACAGCGAAAGGCTGCAAAGGCTTGAAATGGTTTTGAAAGTTGACTCTTGCAGAGAGGTCGAAGACCAGCAGGATCAACAGGAATCACCTTATTCATGGACGTCCAGGTCAGAAGTGCTCAAAGAGGATATTGATTTTCGAAAAGTATGGGAGATCCAACCAGGAGTAATTTGGGACTTTTAACCAGAAAGGATTTTGCCATTAAAAAGGACTGCGTAATGTATAAGTGTGGTGTGAGATTTTCAAGTATTTTAATAAGTAAAGAAAATACCTTTCTTTGTAATTTGCAGTATCAGCTACTTACAAAGCACTATTTAGTTAAAATGGGTCTTTTAATTTAGTTGTTATAATAAAAGTCTTAAAATGCAAAATCTCATCATGTAATTCTTTAAATTAGGCTGGGGGTTCATATCTCATATTTTTCATGTTGACAATCTCACCGAGATCCTAACAGAAAATGTTCTGAATATACTCTGTAAATTCATCCTTCAGGCTACCTTTGCCAATTTGATTTGTACAATTGATATGAAGATTAAAATCACCCACAATTATTTAATTACCTTTCTTACAAGCCTCCATTATTTCTTGATTTATACTCTGTCCTACAGTGTGGCTTCTGTTAGGGGGGCCTATAAATTATTCCCACGGGTGACTTCTTTTCCTTGCTATTTCTGATCTCCACTCAAAACTGATTCTACATTTTGATCTTCTGAGCCTAGGTCATTTCTTACTACTCTACTGATCCCATCCTTTATTAACAGAGCTACCCCATCTCCTTTTTCTTTCTTCCTATCCTTCTAAAATGTCAAATACCTCTGAATATTCAGTTTCCAGCCTTGGTCACTCTGCAAACCATGTCTCTGTAATGGCAATCATATCATACCCATTTATTTCTATTTGTGCTATCAATTCATCCATCTTGTTAGGAATGTTATGTGCATTCAGATAAAGAGCCTTTAATTCAGTCTTTTTACTACTTTTCCCTAGTCTGACCTTATTTGCTGGTCCCATCTACAAGATGCATTGCAGCAATGCACCAAGACCCCTTAGACAGCATCTTCCAAACCTGCAACCTCTACCACCTAGAAGGACAAAGACACATGGGAACACCACCACCTGCATGTTCCCCTCCAAGCCACACACCATCCTGACTTGGAACTATATCACCATTCCTTTACTATCACTGGGTCAAAATCCTGGAACTCCCTTCCTAACAGCACTCTAGGTGTATCCACCCCACCTGGACTGCAGCAATTCAAGAAGGCAGCTCACCACTACCTTCTCAAGAGCAATAAATGCTGGCCTAGCCAATGATGCCCACACCCCAGGAACGAATAAAAAAAAATTCTGGTGCACTTACGTTTGCATGCTCTGTCACACTTCAGTTATCATTATCCACATCGCTACTCTGCACTATTCCCTTGCCCTTTCTCATTAACTTTCTAAATCTCTGCTCACGTGAACCCCCCACACTATTCAGCTTGAAGTTCTCTAGAGCTCTAGTTATACGATGCACCAAGACGCTGGTCCCAGTGCAGTTCAGGTTAGGGCTGTCCCAACGGTATAGCGCCCTCTTTCCCCAGTGCTAGTGCTCCATGAATTGAAACCTATTTCTCCCACACCAATCTTTGAGCCACGCATTCAACTCTGGTCTCATTTACCCTATGCCAATTTGCTTGTGGCTCAGGTAGCACTCCAGAGATTATTACTTTTGCAGTTCTGCTTTTTAATTAACCCTTGGCCACTCACATGCCCGTAGCAGCACCTTTATCTTAATCCCATCCAGGTCATTGGTAACTACATGGACCATGACAACAGGATACATCCCCTCCCAATCCAGGTTCCTCACCAGCCCCAAGGAGATGTTCTTAACCCTGGCACCGGGCAGACAACACAGCCTTTGGAACTCTCGCTCTCAGCTGCACAGAGCATTACCAACCCCCCCTAATTTTACGGTCACCTTCTACTACTACATTCCTTTTTAGTCCTCCACTTGAATGGCCCCCTGCATCATGGCTTGCTCAAACTCCCTGCATCTACTACTGTCGCCCACATTGAGCTGCAAGAACCTCGAACCTGTTGGACAAGTGAGGCTGAGGCTCCTCCAATGCTACCTTCTGGATTGCCATACCTGCCTCATTTGTAGTCCACCCTCCTGTCACTGACAATGGAATAAATTTAAAGTACATAACCTAAGGGGTATGACTGCTTCCTGGAACACAGTGTCCAGGTAACTTTCTCCATCTCTGCTGCATTGCAGTGTCTGAAGCTCAGACTCCAGCTCACCAACTCTGAGCTGCAGACACTTACTGCAGATGTGGTTGCAGTGGATCACACTGGTGTCCACCAGCTCCCACATACTACAGCTGCAAGGTATCACCAGTCCTGCCATCTTTATTGTACTTTGTTTAACTAATTAGGGGTTCAAGTTTATAGAGATGTCACTCAATAATAATTTGTAATCAGATTAAGTAATTTAACTAGGTCAGCTATAAATTTAATACAGTACTTGTATCTCCTCGGTACCAGTTCAAACCACTGTCCCAGTTTAAAGAAAATAAATATTAAAACTCACCAATCACCTAGCCACTTTCCTAATTAATGCCTCTGGAAACAGCTCTCAGGTCTCACTGTCCCAAGCCCTCTCTCGGACTATTCAGTGTTCTGTAAAAAACTAGAACAGCACCTCACTGTACCAAATTCCCACACTCACCAAATTCTTGACTTACGCACTCAGTTGAAGCAGGACTGTGTCGAACTAGACTTTGTGCTACTAGCTTCAAGTTTCATGTTGATGACATTTCATCAGACATTAACTCTAGCTCTCCCTCCACAGATGGTGCCTGACCTGCTGAGTATTTCCAGTATTTTCTGTCATTTCAGATAGCCAGCATCCACAGTATTCTTTTTGTGTAACAGTAGTATTAACCAATGATTTATATAAGTTTAGCATTAATCCTTTTATACTATGCCCTAATTTATAAAACCTTGGGTCCCAGATGCTGCTTAATATTTTATTGGTTTGTGTATTTGAACCCTATGTCTCATATTTTAACATTTTGCCATTTGGTATGTATTTCCTCATTCTTTCCCAAAAATGTAGCACTTCATATTTCACCATGTTAAATTTCATCCAACACCATCTACTTATCTCAGTCGTGATGTTGCTTATTCACATTCAACCACGTTCCTTACATTTGGAAATTTTGATGCAAGTAATTGAGATCATTCCTTCATCCATTAACCATGACTGTTTTCTGCCTTTCAGTAACTTTCCTATCCAGGCAGTCACGCTCCTATAACACCTAGCGTCTTATTAACGAGCCTTCCTTAAAACTTACGTACACAAAATCTACTGCATTTGTAATCACTACACTCATTAAAGAACTTTAACTTGCCAGATACACTGTTTTTTAAATAAATTTATATGATCCATTTTTTGTGAACCCCCATCAAACATACATTAATTTTAATCAGATAGTGTGACCCTTAGAAGCTTGCCCCTATAGTTGGGTTGACTGGTCTTTAATAACCGAATTTATCCCTTTACGCCAGAGGCATTACACTGCCAACCCTCCAGGTCCCCAACACAATTTCAAGGGTGTTTGAAATATTGCTGTCAAAGTCTCTTATTCCCTCAATATTCAATGATGGATGTCATTGGGGTTCACTGTCTTTTCTGCTTTTAGTATTCCAGTAATCTTATCTAATTGTTTTACCTCAAACCTTTATTCCCATTGTCATACATATGTGAAAATGAGGCAAAGTACTCATTTAGCATCTCTGCCATCCCTTCTCTTTCACTTGGACTTCTGGCTTTAGAAATGGATTCAATTTCCTGAGATTAAATAGGGACAAAGGCTAACTGATTTCTTGAACATAAACAGGTGTAATTCCATGCTGCATGGGAGCACATGCTAGATACCATCTAGATTTAGGACTTTAAAAATTTTGAACGTTAATGAATTGAGCATGAGCGGATCCTGGAAATTGAGCATACCATCCCCCAAAAATGTGGAATGTTAACATGAAAAGAAATTGATTTTATTCCAGTAAATCTGCAACACAAGCTTGCAGATGCCCAGCCTAGTAAATAGTATTCGTTTGGGGTAAGGTGCACCAAATCTCTGTCGTCCTCAAATGTTCAATCCACATAAATGCTATACAGGGCAAAAAAAAAAAATGGAAGTCCCACCCCACCATGTAAATATTGTTTCATGTCTTATTGTTTCATATTCTTGATGTTTGGGATTTTGGAGTCATATTTACATTTGAGGTTTTCATCAACACTTTGGAAAGATGCTTTGGCTGCAGTCTATCAAATGGAAACGGAATTATTTGGAGTTGCAATTCCGAAGGATGATTGCCTACACGGTCTCAACCAAGGGTAGCATTTATTTTGAGGAAATTCTGTTATGTTTTTCTAAGAGGCTGCGGAGTACTAGCAATTGACAAATGCCCATCACTCCCCTCACAGACCTAACCTTATCCGCAACATAGATTTCAAAATCTGTTTCCAAATCTTTGCATGGCCTCGCCCCATTCCACCTGCGATCCCTATCGGAGGTAGAACTTTCAGCTGTCTAGGCCCTACTTTCTCCTGGTCTTTAAAAAGTACCTTCTCAAAACCTTTCTATTCAGCTAATCCTTTAGTCCCTTCCAACTCACCACTGTATACAGTGCTCGTTTGTACTCTTCTGGATATTTTTCCATACTAAGTGATGTGACACAAATGTTATATGCAAAACACTGATTCCCAAGTAGAGGAACACTGGTCCACTATTCACACGTGGACTCAATTAAATGACTTAGGATTGTTGGAAGCATCTTACAAAATAATTGAGGTGCCTTTTATTCAAGAATATAATAACATCGTATTTTCTAGTGTAGATCAGTTGCGATTCTATAAACTATTGCTCAGGTTATTGGTCTCAGGATTGTGGATTAGTGGTAGTTTTAAAGACTAGAATTTTCTTGTTTCTGCAGGGAGAGAAGGAAAATCACAAATTTATACAGAATCACTATAAAGCACATTTTATTGAGCAAACTCCATTGGAAGATAGTTGGTAACAAATATTTAGAGAAATTGGATTCAGTGGAACCACAACAAGTTTCTTAGCCTTTTGAATTGATGATGCATTGATGCAATGGCATTGCAGCATCAGTAGATTTTAGTAGAGTTTGCAATTGTCTACCATCTCAATGCAAACTGGTCAGAGCTAACCCAGAAGAGGCAGAGATCATTCAGTATAAGCAGAACACACAAAGCAACAAATAGGGATACAGCTCAGTAAAACAGGATATCAATGGTTAAGTGGGCATACTTTTTTTTTTATTTTCAGTAGTTTAAGTATTTCCAAGGACAGGGAAGATAATATCCATTAAGCTGTTTCCTTTGCCACTTTTTTTTTTTTAAACAGACTCTGTATACAATATTTTGGGTATATGCATATTATAAAATTAACTGCATCTTCATACTTTCTACATTTCCATTTAGCACTAACTTGCTGACTCCAAATACTTGACACAGTGCAATGATAAGGTTTGTTCACTTAACTTTCTAAACTGCCAGTGAATACTTTAGAATTCAGAATCAATCTAATCTAAGTACATTTTACTAAATACCAACACTGGAATTGAAAACTATGTAGATAACCTTCCCTCTCTAGTGATATAGTCACTAGGATATAGTGCCACCACTGTCATCACCTACCTTGTGATGCTATACCACAGGCTGGGTCAGTAATTATTTAATTTTTCAACATAGTAAATGGTGCAGCAAGTAGCTCCCACCACACCAAAGAAAACAATTTTATGAGTATAATTAACTGCTAGAGAATATTGCTGAAATATTTCACACCAGTAAGAATTACAAATTTCAGAGAAAGATTTGGTCCTCAAGGAGAATCAATCTCTTGCTCCGCTAGGAGTGCTTTGTGTAATTTCATGAAAAATTCTTGGGAAGTCAGTCTTGAGCAGAAAGTGGTTAGATGGTGAAAATTGGATCTTAGACACTAAACATCTTTTAGTTTATTACCAAAACTTCAACAGGATTCATTCCTACTACAGTCCCAAACTATGAACGTCAGAAAACATTACTGCAATTGTAGCTTGAATATTCCATACAGTAGAAGCTTTGTAAAACGGCTGACACAACTAGTCAGTGCCACTCTTGTGCCTTTTTTTTTAATAAAAAAAAGGCAGCCATTATGATGTCTCAGAAAATCTGTCAGCAGTAATAATGGATACAAAGTCCAGCAAATACAGATGGAAATGACTGTAACATGGGTGCAACACTCACTAATGATATTTATCATCTAATTTTGTTCCTGTAGCTTAGGTCAAGATTGGAGTGCGTTAGTCACTGTCCACATAAAATATGGCATCCCAAACCATAATGAGTTAAATATTTTTTACAGGGAAGAGGGAAAGAACCAACTGTGTAGTTGGCAAATGCTGAAAAATATAGTTGGCACACTTAATATATAAACTTAAATTTAAGGCCCCAGAATATGGTCATATAAACTGGTGAAAGCATGACTAGGAATTGAACCTTAATAAAGTCCCATGCAATATTGAGAGTGGCAAACATTAGCTGCTATAACATTTCTGAAACTGTACAGCATATAAATTTACTGAAAATTAAAATAGGCAACCATTAATGATTGGCTGTCATTTAAATCTGAGTCTTGGTGCTTGTAAGGTAAGGGATGACAGTGCTGGTGAAAGAAAGCGTTTTACACTGTGTACACGGTAAGGGCATTACAATCTTCCGTATTTGAGATTCAAAGCATCTTCTGAATCACTAGCAGGGAACATGAACTAATCTCAGAGTACTCCAAAAATGCACCATGTGTCACTTCCACTGCTACTAACCTGTGGCATTTTGGTAGCCGTGATTATGTGAAGGCTCTGAATTTAGAAATTATGGAAGAAACAATTATACAGGATGAATTAGATTATGCAATATTTACTTTTATTCTGAAATTAAGTATTTTAAGTACCACGGGAACTAGATGCATTTTTCCAGATCTCAAAGAAACTAATGTTGTAATTTTTTTTCCCAAAAATGAGGTGACACTAAGCCTCGAGTTAATTTAATTCCAGTTAATCATGTTACTGTTACTAATAGTTTACTATAACAGCTACTTCTATATTAATTTTGATTGTTAACTGACCAATTTATATTGCCCGATTTCAAATGTTGCATCTACAAGTTTTCTATAATTACTATTTACAAATGCCACTTAAATTTTAATTTAGCAAACTGCAGTAAGTTTGAAACTCTCAAATTTTGTGCAAACTTCTGTTATCACATACCTTATAATTTGATGGTAAGAACAGTATTTCCGTACTTTGTGAAATCTAAACATTGGTGCTGTTCTGATTATACAAAATGTAGCATCATTCAGGGATCAGCCAAATATTGAAGAAAAACCAAATTGAGCCATTAGAACATTTTCCTTTCATGTTAGCTAGCATGTCAAATTGAAACCCTTATAAAACCAAACTGTTCAGTTGCAATACACACCAAATCAGATTTGGTACTGAAAAAATGATGGGGAGGATATATTTGGTGTTGCACAACAGATTGAAAATATACTGACAACTTAAAATAAAATTGGGGCAAAGTACTTTTTCCTCACCAGGCACTTCCTTTTTTTTTGAAAAAAAGTGTTTTGAATGAGGTTAGGTAAAACTTGGTCAGAAATTTACCATAGTAGATTCTCTCAGTCTCATAAAATCAGCTGGGGAGTTGGTTCTCTTACTTTGAAAGAGATACAATGCATTACACTCTTTACGTATATATAAACACACACTCACACACGATAAATTCCTGAGTACAGGACTGGGTACACTAACTAATGTAAAAACTCCATGTGAATGGCAAATGTAGCACAAAAAAAATTCAACACAAATACTTCTTGTCTCAAGTTGTACGAAAGATTGTCACCCTTTCAAATATTAGACAACTACCCCAAAGTAACAACCGATTAATGAACCTCCTAAAGTTAACTAGATGTTTTTTATATTTAGCAGCCCCATTTGAACAAATTCAGAAGCCAGTAAATTAAAACAGTGATTTTCTCCTATAAGAGTTGCTTCTATTTATCTCAATTTTCCTTTATCTCTGGTTGAGTCTATGAGCAATCTTGATGGCTATCATATTTTATGAACTGAAACCTTTTCAGCTCCATTTAAAGACAAAAAATTTGGCAAACAGACAGCACCCAAAAAGGAATACAGCAATAATTCTAGTAAACAGGAGCAGTGAGCAGTAGATTATTTTTATATACAAATTTTGCTATACTAACACCAGTCAGGCACATTATTGATGAAGAAACCAAACTTGTTTTGGATTACATACTGGCAATTTACACTTCCATTTTTAAAAGGACTGGATGGTTAAGTGCAGTGATACAGTACACTACACCACTTCAAAATGTCCAAATAAGACAGTCTTAGTCACAGATAATCTTACAACGTGCAAGCTAAAGCAATTATATGATCAATATTTGTTCCAATTAGGCTATGACGAATTCAACAAGCACTAATTTGGCTCTTAATTTTGAAGGCCGCTGACAACGTTCCCTTTTGTGAGCCTGCAAAAAAGGCAAAACAAAATATAGTGCAAGAAGTACAGTATTGTCAATTTAAAACAAATTCTTCATTAGGTACAGACCCAGCAGCAATTGGTTTAGTCTGTGATACCAATTTTTTTAAAAAAAGAAAAAATATCTGGTGCTACCATTGTGTGCCAATAGTTGGTATTGTGCCATGGGAAATAATTTTTGGCTATTACATGTGAACCTTTCTAAAGAGTACAGAAAAATAATCCTACATCCTGTTTATCTTAAAGCACACCTTGCACAAGGCAACAAACCATCATATGTAGGATATTTAAGCTTTCTGCACACAGCAACCTTCCTGTTACACATTAATTCAATTGCTTCGCTTGGAAACCATCATCTTTCTCACATCTTTCAAAATTAATGTGCATCACAAAATTAGTGCCTAAGAGTCTGTTATATTCGTGACGTTTGAGGGCCATTTGTATCTTCATCTGGATGTGAATTCGGACACATGTCACCCAATGCAGTGTATTCACTGTCAGATGTTTCTGAAGGTTCATGTAAGCTTTCATAATTGTCCTCTTCTTTATTAACACCGTCTCCATGTGCATTTTGAGATTGGGGACTCCCCATTCTGATTCCATAGTAGTTGGGAGCACTTGTGCTTGTTGAAGCTTTACCAGCAGAACCCACACCCTGTAACCGAGGCACATAAACACTACTCATCACCTGCAAATTGCCCCTAGCAGTAATATCAGATAGATCAGAATTAGGCATCAGAGCAATAGAGGAGTCCAAGCTTTCTTGCATATGTACTTCCATTGCCTGTCCAGGACAAATCCGCAGAATAGGCATATGTGCTGAATTTTCTTCAGCCAATCCTCTATTCAGTGCAGCTTCTTGAAGCTCTAAGTGGAAAGGTATCAACAAAGAAATGATTAAAAAGTACTGAAAGTATGCTAAATGCATAGGTGATAAAACAACTTACGCGTGGAGTTTAAATGTTGTGTTCTAGGAACCTCCACATTTTACTGCTGGCTGATTTCTATGGCAATGGGAGTTACAGGTAAGATTTACAGTTATTGGCTGAAGTAGTTCTACAGTATAAATGCAGCAGCAGTAGACAGCAGTATATGCTGCATAGAGAATAACCTAGAGAGGAGGGTTATTACACTACATTATGACGACAATGTTGGAAACAGTAAGTTTGTCACAACTTTGTCAACAGAGCACTACAGAATTTTAAATCTGGTTTAAAAGTGATTTGTGTGGGCTACTGGTTCAGAGCAGCATACCTTATAAATTACAGTCCAAATACTAGAACTTCGTAATGGCTGTCCAAAGCATTTCAATTGCCAATTTTTTTGCCATTTTTTTAGCTTTAGGCAGCTGTTTTGGGGAATTCCCAGTCTCCCTGGGCCATCTGATTTACAAGCTCCAGCTTATGCAGTGACACTATTACAGTAATAAAACAAATTCAGCGGTAGCTTTATTTCTGTCATATTAATGCAAAACTACCACAATGTGATTTTCAAGCTAGTTGTAAATAGAGCACTAAATCTGCATAGCTGGTCATCCATGGTCTCCCTCATTTGCTTCCTTTTGAATCTTGAATGCATTTTTTCTACCTAACCTCCTCTTCCTAACCATAAATACCAAGTCCATTTTAGAGACAAGAATGAACAAATCGGGTTTTCCTTGGTTTAAAAATAATCTAAAAGGGTTACTCTCAGCCAGTTGAAAGCAAGAATATTCACATTCTTTGCAATTTTGGGCACAAATTGTTGAACTGAGCTGAATGATTTTGCAGGCTTAATTTTATTTTTGTGAAACTGATGCTCTAAAACCCTGCTGAGGAATATTTTCAAAGTGGTGTTCATACAAAAATACTGAGTCCAACAATTTAGACCAGTGGAATTTTGATTAACTTTCCCATCCATCTGTAACAGCCAGCAATGAACATACAAGGTGTTAACATAAGAACAAGGAGCAGGAGTGGCCAAATCAGCCCCTCGAGCCTGCTCCGCCATTCAATACGATTGTGGCTGATTTCATCTCGGCCTCAACTCCACTTTCCTGCCCATTCTCCATAACGCTTCAACCCACTACTAATTAAAAAACTGTCTATCCCCTCCTTAAATTTACTCAAAGTCCCGGCATCCACCGCACTCTGGGGTAGTGAATTCCACAGACTCACGACCCTTTGAGAGAAGTAATTTCTCCTCATCTCGGTTTTAAATCTGCTACCCCTTATCCTAAAACTATGACCTCTCGTTCTAGATTGCCCCACCAGAGGAAACATCCTCTCTACGTCTACTTTGTCAATCCCCTTAATCATCTTGTATACCACAATTAGATCTCCTCTCATTCTTCTAAACTATAGAGAGTAAAGGCCTAAACTGCTCAATCTCTCTTCACAAGACAAACCCCTCATCTCTGGAATCAATCTAGTGAACCTCCTCTGAACTGCCTCCAATGCAACTACATGCCTCCAATGCAACTACATCCCTCCTCAAGTAAGGGGACCAAAACTGTATGCAATACTCCAGGTGCGGTCTCACTAATGCCTTGTACAGTTGCAGCAACACTTCCCTACTTTTATACTCTTATTCTTTTAGCAATAAATGCCAAAATTCCATTTGCCTTCCTTATTACCTGCTGCATCTGCATACTAGTTTTCAGTGAATCATGCACAAGATCCCTCTGCACCAAAGCACTCTGAAGTTTCTCTCTATTTAGATAATAATTTGCTTTTCTATTTTCCAACCAAAATGGATAACCTCACACTTATCCACGTTAAATTCCATCTGCCAAATTTTGGCCCATTCACCTGACCTATCCATATCCATTTGTAAATTTCTTATTTCTTTATTGCAACTTACTATCCCACCTATTTTAGTGTCAGCTGCAAATCTGGCTATAGTATCTTCTATCCCTGCATCCAAGTCATTAATTTAGATTGTAAATAGTTGGGGCCCAAGGACCGATCCTGTAGCACCCCACTAGTTACATCTTGCCAGCCAGAAAAAGACCCATTTATCCCGACTATGTTTTCTGTTGGTTGGCTAATCCTCTATCCAAGCTAATAATTTGCCCCTAACCCCATGTGATCTTACCTTGTGTATTAACCTTTTGTGCAGCACCTTATCAACTGCCTAAAGTCCAGATGTACAACATCTACAGGATCCCCATTATCCACTTTGCTTATTACAGCTTCGAAGAACTCTAGCAAATTAGTCAAACATGATTTACCCTTCATAAAACCATGCTGACTCTGGCGGATTGAGTTTTAACTTTCTAAATGTTCTGTTATTACTTCCATAATAATGGATTCTAACAATTTCCCAATGACAGATATTAAACTAACTGGTCTATAGTTTCCTACTTTCTGCCTCCCTCCCTTTTTGAATAAGGGTGTTATATTAGCTTTTTTCCAATCCACTGGAACCTTTCCCGCATCCAGGGAACTTTGGAATATTATAACCAATGGATCCACTATCTCCGCTGCTACTTCCTTTAAGACCCTAAAATGTAGGCCATCAGGCCCTGGGGACTTGTCTGCCTTCAACCCCAATAGTTTTCTCAGTACTTTTTCCCTAGTGATGATGATTGTTCTAAGTTCCCCCCTTTCTATAACCTCTGCATTACCTGTTACTATTGGGATGGTACTAGTGTCCTCCACCGTGAAAACTGAGGCAAAATACTGATTTAGTGTCTCCGCTATTTCTGTTTTCCCCTCTATTAACTCCCCTGTCTCATCCTCCAATGGACCAACATTCACTTTAGCTACTCTCTTCCCTTTTATATACTTCTAGGAGCTTTTGCTATCCGTTTTTATATTTTGTGCTAGTTTTCTTTCATAATTTACCTTTGCTCTTTTTATTACTTTTTTAGTAACCCTTTGTTGATCTTGAAAAGTTTCCCAATCTTCCAGCCTGCCACTGGCCTTTGCAATATGGTATGCCTTAGTTTTTGTCTTTATGTGATCCTTAATTTCTTGCTTAGCCATGGATGTTTTTTCCCCCTCTTAAAATCATTCTTCCTCCCTGGAATATATTTTAGTTGGGAGGAACTGAATATCTCCTTAAACATTTGCTACTGCTCATCAACTGTCCTACCTTTTAGTCTTCCTGCCCAGTCCACTAGGGCCAAATCTGTCCTCATGCCTATGTAATTACCTTTGTTTAACTCCAGAACGCTAGTGTGGGACTCCAGTTTATAATATTGATTCCATTATGTCTTTATATGGCCAACACTTTTATCCAATTCTTTTTCCCTGCAGTTTAAAGATAATTTGGCTATCAAAACTCTAATTCATTGCATTATGCAAAATTAAAACAGGACTCTGCTAGCTATGCAAACAATAGTCAGCCTTTTGCTTATATTTGATTGTTCAAAAAAATTAAATATCAGTTCTGGATGAAAACCACCCAACATTAAGAAAAATTAGAGATTTTTTAAAATCCTAGCAGTATGTAATTCTATAGTTAATAGTTACTTACTCTTTTCCTCTGTAATCTCTCTTTTCCTGCGTGCTATTTGTTTTTTCAGTTTATCCACTTCGAGCAGATAGCTTTCAACTGTTCGTTCACTTTTTTCCACTTCTCCGCAAACATTCTGCAGAAGTGTTAAAATAAGGTAATTCAAGTATACAAATACCAACTTAAACGCAACAACTTGCTTATTTAGCAGGTTTAATGTAGTGAAGCATCCCAAGGTGCTTCACAAGAGGGTACTCAAGACAAAAATTGCCATTGAGTCAAAGAAGATATTAGGTTACATGACAAAGTTTGGTCAAAGAGGCAGGTGTTAAGGAATGTCTTGAAAGGTTTAAATAAGGGAATTTCAGACATTAGGGCTTAGATAGTTGAAAGCACGGCTGCCAATAGCAGGGTGAAAAAAGCCACGGATGCATAAAAGGCCAGAATTGGAGGAATGCAGAGTTCTTGGAGGGCTGTAGGAAGTTAGAAAGGTGAGGTGAGGCCATGGAGAGATTTGAACACAAGGATGAAAATTTTAAGTTTGAGGCACTTCTGGATAGGGAGACAATTAGGTCAACATGCACACGACTAATGAGCAAACAAGACTGTGCGTATTAGGATACAAGCAGCAAAGTTTTGGATGCACTCCAGTTTATGGAGGGTGGAAAATGGAAGGGCACCCAGGAGAGGATTGGCATAGTCAAATTTAGAGGTAATGAAAGCATGGATGAAGGTTTCAGCAGCAGATGGGCAGAGGCAGGCAGTATTATGGAGGTGTAAGTATACAGTCTTGTTGATGGAAAGGATATGGCATCGGAAGCTCAGGATCAGATTCTTAAGAGGTCTTAACAATCTGTTTTAGGGATTTGGCAAGGGAGGGACAGAGTATAGGAAAAAGTAACTGAAAGCTGCCTGTCAGTGGTAGGGCAGCAAGAAAATGTACAAAATGGAGTCAGAGGACCAAAAGGTGCTGCAAGGGAGGTGTGAGGCTTGTAGAGGAACCTGAAGATAAGGTCTAGGATTTTAAATTGGAGACAGAAATGGGCAGCTGCTTTTGACAATTGAACAAGTTGGGTGTTTATGAAGCTGATTATTTGGTTGCCTCAGAATGCAATGCAGAATTACCATCCAGGTGCAGCAGAACAAAAATGTATGCAGCAGGGCAGTACAAAAGACAAGAATTTTGGAGTACAGTGATGTCCTCCAGCATTTCAGATATTGTGGGGGAAGGGTGTATACCCAAGGCACTCAGATATGTAACGATTTGCGCTGAACAAATTGCCAAAATCTGATGTCATTAGCTCCTCTCTGGCACACAACTGCAATCACCTTTTGGATTCCAAAGTGCAACCAAGATCACAACAGCGTGCTTCACACAGATTTAAAAAACAAATATGTAGATCTTTACACTTATTTGCAAGACAATCAAGAACTAACTTGAATCACATAAGTGAGGCCTTGCATTGAATTATTCCCACTTAACTCAACACAATAATCTAACTTACTTGCAGTTTTTCCTGAAGCGCATTGTACACCTGATAAATGGCTCTGATATCTTTAATCACTCCATCTTTGTCAAAGAACTCAGCCCTGTATGAAGAAAATAAAAACATTAACTCACGCCTGAAATTGCATTTATGTCCCATATTTAAGAGCAACACGCCATTCCAAAGGACATTGTAAATCAAGCCCTATTTTCAACACTGAAGGGTAAAGAACCTAATTCTTTAAGCTTTGGTAACAAAGTGAAATTTTTTTTAAAGGCAGAGTGCAGGTAAATGATTGAATAGACAGCAAATTAAGTTTTGTAAAGGCAACATTAAATCTGTAAATGGGATGGGAATATTAAGCAATAAGGCCTTCTTGTTTTGCACTCAACACGTCCAGCATAGCTACTGAGAAACCATTAATACGTCTAAATGTTCTAAAACACTGCTACAAATTGGTAAAGAAAAAAAAGATTGTGATTCAAACGAGACATACACCATCACATGTATTCACATTCAAGCTTTTCTTTACAGTTTATAGTTCAATAGCCTTCATTTACTGTCACCATGCCTCCTTCGACAGCACGTTCCAAACCCGCGTTCTCTTCCACCTAAAAGGACAGGACAGCAGATGCATGGGAACGCCACTAGCTGTAAGTTCCTGTCCAAGTCACAAACCATCCTGATTTGGAAATATATCGCCATTCCTTCACAGTCACTGGATCAAAATCCTGGAACTTCTTCCCTAATAGCACTGTGGGTGTACCCACACCAGATAGACTGCAAAGCTTCAAGAAGGCAGCTCACCACTACCTTCTCAAGGGATATTAGGGTGGGCAACAAATGCTGGCCTTGCCCGTGACGCCCACTTCCCATGAAACAAATAAACCCTGCAAAACAAGTCTAATATTCATCTTAGTGGTTACAGTGAAGTTAGGTTGGGTCCAGCAGTTAGAAAACCATTTTTGTCTCCCAAATTTCTATTTTTTTCCCCTTTATCCTTAGTTACGACTGAGGCGGGAGCAGTGCACTGTTTATTCTAGTCCCACTTCTCCACAGGTCACAACATATATTTTAAATTTTCCCACTTACTGATACGGTCAATCATATACTATATTTTTCCCAGAATAAAAACAGACTAACCAGCTTTCTTTAATGAATAAAATTAACAGTTTATTATTGAACAAGTCTTAACTAGTAATGAAGCATAAAAAGACAAACTTTTCAAGTCCCAACATTAAATTTTACAGTTCTTTTTATTTTTTCCCGAGCCCTGCGCATGCACGCGCGCACACGCACGTTAACTAAAAAAGGGATTTTTTTTTTTTTTTTATATAAATTGAGTTCTGTTGCAGTCAAAAACAAAACTTGTGCAGATTACTTGCTCATTTTTGAAGAGAACAGTAGATGAGATACGTTGTTTCAAAACTGGCATACAGTCTAACTTCTGAGTACACGTAGACAGGTCTCTGAGATCTTTTAGAACAGTTCTTTTCAGGTGGCTTTCTTCAAAGACAGGAAACGAGATGAATTGACACAGTGGACTTCTCAGGGTCCTTTAGAGATATGCTGGAAAACGAAGCTGGGTTGTGGTCTTCTCTCCTTTCTTCACTTCTTTAACAGCAGGTTTACTTTTTCAGCCGCTCAATCCAGAAGGTAAAACACACACAATGACCCACAAAAGCTTGCGAGTTTTCTACCCATCCCAGGTGCACTCTGCTACTACTGGGCTTGTCCAATCAAGAGACGCTGGTCACTTCTCTGCCTCTATTACCAGAGATTCTGTTCTATCTTTAACTTGAGTCATGTGACAACCAGTATTTGTTGCCAACCAGTTCTTTCAGTGCCCCCTTGATGGCTCTTTCTTTTTTAAAAAGGAAACTGGTCCAACATTTATTCAGTTTAACTATAAATTCCTTTAACAATATTTTAACAAAAAATCAGAATCACTTTTATCACTTGTTGAGGCGTGGTTTCAAAGGTAGCATACACACTTTGATATCTTGTCCAACTCATTGTTATTCATTAGTGAGCCTCAACTGAGAGTCACGGCCTATTTGACCCATGCGGGTGTGGTGGCGGAAGGGTGTGGGTGAAGAAAGAATCACAGAATCGTTACAGTGCAGGAGGCCGCCATTTGGCCCATCGTGTCCGCACAAGCTCTCTGAAAGACAAACTCCCTCAGTTCCATTCCCCGGTCTTCTCCCCATAACCCTGCACATTCTTCCTTTTCATATAACTGTCTAATTCCCTTTTGAATGCTTCAATTGAACCTGTCTCCACCATGTTCTCAGGCAGCGCATTCCTGACCTTAACCACTCACTGCGTGAAAAAGCTTTTGCTCATGTCACTTTTGCTTCTCTTACCAACTACTTGAAATCTGCGCCCTCTCATTCTTGATCCTTTCATGAGTGGGAACAGCTTTTCTCTATCTACTCTACCCAAACCCCTCATGATTTTGAATATCTCTATCAAATCACCATTCAGCCTTCTCTTCTCCAAGGAAACAGTCTTAACTTCTCCAATCTATAGGAAAACAGCAGAAAAGGGAGTTTAATATTACGATTGAACCATTAGGATTTTATCTGATGATTGGCAGGGGCAAGCAATGGATAGCAATCACAAGAGGGAACTGTAGTCACTTTTCTCCTCTCCTTACCATGGACATGAAATCAGTTCTACTGTGTCTACTACTGACCTGATGGAGATCAGCAAATTCAGGGCAGAACTGTACTTGAAACCTTCCTGATTTGTATGGCTCAACTGCTTACTAGATAGCCAATACCCAATAAGATAATTTTATTGGTATTTTCTGCACAAAGTTTGATCCATGAGCACACCATGTTCAGATTGCAATGGATAACGTGTGGAAAACCATTTCTAAATGGAATATGACTAATGTACTCATAATTGCAGTCATCACTGTAAAAATGAATTGTAGTTTGTCTCAACTATGTGAAAAGACATGAAATGTAATTTTGCAGGAATATACAGGGTGGCACAGTGGCGCAGTGGTTAGCGGCGCAGCCTCACAGCTCCAGCGACCCGGGTTCGATTCTGGGTACTGCCTGTGTGGAGTTTGCAAGTTCTCCCTGTGTCTGCGTGGGTTTCCTCTGGGTGCTCCGGTTTCCTCCCACATGCCAAAGGCTTGCAGGTTGATAGGTTAATTGGCCATTATAAATTGCCCCTAGTATAGGTAGGTGGTAGGGAAATACAGGGACAGGTGGGGATATGGTAGGAATGTGGCGTTAGTAATAGGAGTAGGGTTAGTGTAAGTGGGTGGTTGATGGTCGGCACAGACTCGGTGGGCCGAGGGGCCGGTTTCAGTGCTGTATCTCTAAACTAAACTATACTGGATGGTCAAATTATTTATTTATTTTTATTTAGAGATACAGCACTGAAACAGGCCCTTCGGCCCACCAAGTCTGTGCCGACCAACAACCACCCATTTATGTTAACCCTACAGTAATCCCATATTCCCTACCTACACTAGGGGCAATATATAACAGCCAATTTACCCATCACCTGCAAGTCTTTGGATGTGGGAGGAAACCGGAGCACCCGGAGAAAACCCACGCAGACACGGAGAACTTGCAAACTCCGCACAGGCAGTACCCAGAATCGAACCCGGGTTCCTGGAGCTGTGAGGCTGCGGTGCTAACCACTGCGCCACTGTGCCTCCCTTAATACAATTACGGCTGGTCACATTACAAGTTCATGTGTCTTTCAATTACATACCAAACTCTGCAAGGTCAATATCAAGCTCATTTTGATAGGATCCCTGCACTTGTTAGGGTCTGTCACAGATCAGAAAACAACACTTTCTTGCAGTGCTCTAAACTGAAATTAGATTCATGAAGCAGCACACAACTTGAAACTAATTTGCATTTTTGTAACCTATGCACCAATGAGACTGGATGTCAAATATTAGAAGCACCACTTCTTTTAAAAAACAGTTACAAAGAACAGAAAATACTAGAAACACCAAAGGTCAACATCTGAAACATTTTGTCTGTTTACAGATGTCATCTAACCTGTGTTTCCAGTGTTTTCTGTTTTTATTTTAAATTTCAAACATTTGCAGTATTTTGCTTTTATCTATACAACACATCCTTATTTATGTCCTTTAGACATCAGCCTTAATGGTTAACAGAACTTAAGAACCCAGCAATGGGAGGGACCATCAGTTTAAGTTATCATAATCATAAAAGTGGAACTTAAATTTGAGGATAGGTAAGACTTGTGTTCCTGACGACATGCACATAATTTCTACAAGTTACTGAGCAGGCAAATACGCACGCACGCAGCACCACTGTAGGATACTGAATCATCACACCACACATCATTTATTAAAATAATCCTTTGTTGGAATATTTTGAAACTAGCTGTTTAATACTTACCCATGTTCTGTTACCACCTTGTCATAATTCCACGATGTGTTTGGCACCGAGGAACTCTTGTACTCTTGTTGACTAGTATTTCCCAAATTAGGAATAGTGAGTGAAACTCTCTGATCATACCTTAAGAAAAGTAGGATATTTTAAAAACTTAAAATGCTCAATGGCAAAAAAATACCTGCATAAGATAGTTGCATGTTTCAGAATTTTAAAGGTTAATATAATTCATAAAGTAAAAGCTCCTATAAACTCAAGTATAAACAGATTCTAACTTCTTTACTTTGTCGTTCTAGTTAACCCATAATCTCAGATATATACAATAAACTTAATAAAATTAGTATCTTTTATATATGCATAAATATTGAACCGTAAAGTATACATGCTAGGAGGGGGGCTGAATGTGAGAATTACTTTTAAAACTAACAGTTTTACTTGACAATTATGAATGCCCCAAATTTTCACAATTCATTCATTCGTTCATTCAATATGTCTTAGACTTAGCAAGCTAGAATGGCTTACCGGCGATTGGATCTAAAGAGCACATACTCCAATGCATGTGTTGAGTTGTTTGCTGTGGAGATGAAGCTAAATAGAAGGAAGACTAGATCAGGCACTCCAAGGATGTTTGTCAGCTGCTTATGGATAATATGTTCTCTGTAGGACATCTGCTGCTGTGTATTTCTTCTAAATCTGTACCAGCCAATAACATTCTACGGAAGAAGGAAGCTATTAGGACTTGCATGGATAACAGACCCATTTTATATAATTACATTGCAACACTTATCTTCAAATACTCAAATCTTTGAAAGGGGAAGGTGTGGGGGAATTTTCCCTTCAGTAATCGGATTCTGAACCAGGAGAAGTTGACACTTCTAAAAATCGAGATATGGTTGCTCCTTATTCAAAAGGTACCAAAAAACAAAACTATGAGTGATAGAACATAACATTGTAGTCCTCTTCGCTCTTTTGTGCATAAATACATTTCTGAACTAAATCAAGGGTCTGTAGGAGCTCCACAATTGGCTTCACAGGGAAAGTTTCCACTCAAGATGTCACCTGGAAAGTGTACTTGTGGACACCAGGTAAAGTTTGTGACGGAAAATATAACAGGCTTAATTAGGTAGAACTTAGAATAAATACATTATACCTTTTAGAATTAAAGATTGAATAAATGGTCAGTTTTCATGACTCACTGAAATCCCCTTTTAAGGGCAGAGTTAAAAATAAATATCCCTGTTACCATAGCATGTGAACTAGAAACACCTTTTAAGCTAAAAAATCCATTCCAAGGTTTCTACGACATTGGAATTAGATGATGAAACGCACTAAGACATCCTATGTGAGGTCAGTACTGATAACTATAAATTTAATTAGTTGATAGTGTTAGTGATATAGACAGACTGACTCAAGAGGATGGTACAAGGTACCATAAAAAGACAATTACAGATGACAAATTACAAAATGGAATGTTACTTACAAAAACAGATGCCAAGTAAACCCAATTACAATCATTTTGACCAGACAAAAGCTTAACTTCAAGAGAAGGGAATTTCCAGCAAATAAATTAAGTGGGAATGGTCGCTAATGATATTACCAAATATGGATATCAAAATCAGGAAAAACACACACAGAAAGCTAACACCTACATTCTAAAAGATGAGATGTATAAACATGAGAGTTTTGAATCAAAAAACCAAGAGTATTGAATTCCTCATCAATGCTTCTCAACCTATAGCTGACTGCATGACAAAAGAATTCTGCTCTTAACAGAGAATGTTTTGTCTTGTTCAGCAGGAAGGCTTACTCGGGGAATTTAAGGTAAAAGTTTACTTTAAATTTTGATGGATATTCTAAGATATTTTGCTGTAACATTGTCGGGGTTAAACTTTTGGATTCTATTTTAGAAATAAGATTATGTTTTACATCTTAGTTATCTTTGATATTGTCGTATACTTAGCTACTTAAAATGTATTGCCTATTCAACTCTAATAAATATCTAAAAAAGTTAATAAAATCGTCTCATGTAGCATTCTGTATACAACTACAAGAACCCCCTCTCTGTCTCCTTAAGTGGGGAGATACTTATTGAAGAGAGTTTCCCAGACCCTTATAATATCTGGGATATTTATGACTTAGCTATAATTATTTTTAAAATAGGCTACCCAAAAGATAGTAATATTCTCTGTTAGTTTTCTTTCTTTGAGGGAAGACTAGTTCAGTTCTTCAGACCCAAATAAGTGTCTGTAGGAATCTGTCTAGTTTAAATTTAATTAAAGGAAACTCACAGGGATGTATGCTTGAATTGGTTTAATTGCTATGTGGGGTTAAAGTCATAAATCACTTCAAAGTTGCAAGGCCTACCAACAGGAATCACTGAAAACTTATTACAGGTACAAGAAGTATTCAAAAAGCGAACAAAATGTTGGCCTTTACCTCAAGGGGGCTGCAATACAAAAGGAAAAAGGTTATTTTTCAATTACACAGTGCCTTGGTCAGCCCCCATCTGGAGTACTGCATTCAATTTTAGGCACTGCACCTCAGGAAAGATACATTAGCCTTGACATCACAGATTCCCCAAAACACAGGTCCTCGTGTGTTAAATTATGAGGGTTGGTTGCATAAACTTGGCTTATATTTCCTTGAGTTTAGATGGCCAAGGGGTGATCTAATTGAGGTGTTTAAAATGATAAAGGAATTGCTAGAGTAGATGATAGAGTAGACACAAAAAAAGCGATTTCCACTGGTAGAGGAATCCAGAACAAGGGGGCACAATCTTAAAGTTAAAGTTCATGTTAGGTTATTTTGGAGTGAAATCAGGAATAACTGTTTCCACACAAAGGGTAGTGGGGAAATTGGTTATCTTCCCAAAAAGCAGTGGATGCTGAATCAAATTTTTCAAGACTGAAATAAACAGATTTTTATTAGATACAGGTATCGAGGGATATGGATCAAAGGTGGGCAAATGGAGCTGAGGTACAGGAAGAAAGACTTTAATATAGCGCTTTTCGTGACCACAGGACATCCTGAAGTGCTTCACAGCCAATGAAGTACTTTTGAAGTATAGTCATTATTGTAATGTAGGAAATATGGCAGCCACTTCCACAAACTGCAATGTGATAATGATTAGATAATCAGTTTTGTGATGCTGATTGAGGGATCAATATTGGCCAGGACATGGGAGATAACTCACCTGCTCTTCTTTGAAATAGTACCATGGGATCTTTTACATCCAACCAAAAGAGCAGACAGGGCCTTGGTTTAACATGTCATACCAAAGACAGCACCTCCAACAGTGCAGCACTCGCTCAGTACTGCACTGGAGTGTCAGTCTTGATTTTTCTGCTCAAGTCCTAGAGTGGGACTTGGCTCAGAGGGGACAGTGCTACGAATTGAGCCACAGCCAACGACACAAAACCACGATCAAACTCATTGGTGCAACAGGCTCACAGGGCTGAATGGCCTACCCTGTTCCTATGTTGCAATGTTTACTTTAAAAATGAAGAATGTGCAATGTTTATAAAGTAAACTTACTTTTCTCCTTCCTTTGAGGATTCTATCCAGACTTGCTTCATTAACTCTTCCTGCATAGTCATAAAAACTGAAAATGACAAATTTTAGATTAAGAATGCAGCCCTTGTAAGAATGTTACCAAATGTAGCATACGAATATTTCAACGTACGTAAAAGTCTGAGGAGACCTTAAATTGTTTAACTAAGTAAAATGGGTTTACTTGGAAAAATATGGCTTTGGAAAAATATATTGATTTTCATGGACAACAGGACCAGAGTGTATACATTGTCAGGCAACACCCCCCCACACCCGCCAAGACTGAGGCACACATTATTTTGCCACATGAACAAAAACTTAAAATTGCAAGCCTTGACTGGAAGGACATTTGCATAGTACCAGACAATGTTGAAACAATGGGGGACCCAGTAGTTATTTTCCCAATATACAGAAGTGGTCAGACCAGTTTTAGTCACATGACTAACTGGCTGTTGCAGAGAATTTGAACTTCCAAAGGATTTTGAAGAGACTGTTCCATATAAGGAGCTAGTCACATGACTAACCTGCTGGGCAACCCGGGTGTTGGTTTGAATTTGAACTCTCAACAAAGGAATTGGAGCTGGCAGAAAGCAGTGTGCTCATGGATTGAAGAAGGCTGTGCCCCTGGAACTGAAGCAGAACCCTCTCTGTCTGCCTCTATCTCTTCCCACGGAACTGAATCTTGTGAAAACATGTGAAACTTAAAGAAAGAAAGGTTTCCTACGTGAACAACGTTTTAAGATGACTACTGGGCCTCAATGAAACGCAAGAACATATCTTCAATCTAGGACTACAGCGAGCTCGAGAAACAGTAACAAGATAATGCCTCAAACTCTTCTACTTATCTTTTCTTCTGCTCTTTTCTGTCCCTATCTGCATGTTTATATCACGTGTGCATGCTAACATGGGCATGTTGCATATCTATAGGCGTGAACCGTAATAGAGTTTAAGTTTTAAGTTTTAACAAAATTTCATCTTTCTTCTTTAAACCCAAGAAAGCCTGTTTGTGCTCATTTCTTTGCCTTATAATTGGAAAGTTGTGAACAAGGATTCACAAAGGGGGAGCTCAAAACACAGTGTGATTAAAATTAAACCCTGTTACAATAAGACCAGCTAAGGACAGCAAAAGACCCCCAGACACATTCCGCACCTGGTGGTAACATAGACTATGGACATGGCCTACCAGCTGGGTGGGAAGTACCACTTACATCGCCCATGTTTATCACAGGCAGCCATCTATAACAGACAATTAGCGCTTCGAAACATAGGAGCAGGAGTTAGCCATTCAGCCCATCAAGCCTGTCCCACCATTCAATATCATGGCTGATCATCCACTTCAATGCCTTTTTCCCACACTAACCACATATCCCCCTTATGTCATTTGTATTTAGAAATCTGTCAATCTCTGCTTTAAACATAATCAATGACTGATCTTCCACAGATTCACAACCCACTGAGTAAAGAAATTTCTCCTCATCTCTGTCCTAAGTGGCTTCTCCCTTATTTTGAAATTGTGTCCCCTGGTTCTAGACACCCAACCAGGGGAAACATCTTATCTGCATCTATCCTGTCTATTCCTTTCAGTATTCTGTAGGTTTCAATGAGACCACCTCTCATTCTTTGAAACTCTAGAGAATACAGACCCAGTTTACCCAATCTGTCTTCATAGGACAGTCCCGCCATCCCAGGAACAAGGCTGATGAACCTTTGTTGCACTCCCTCTATGGCAATAATATCCTTCCCAAGGTAAGGGGACCAAAACTACACACAGTACTCCAGATGCGGTCTAACCAAGGTTCTATACAATTGAAGCAAGACTTCACTACTCCTGTACTCAAAACCTCTTGCAATAAAGGCCAACATACCATTAGCCTTCCTAATTGCTTGCTGCACCTGCATGTTAGCTTTCAGTGACTTATTGACAGGGACACCCAGGTCCCTTTGTACATCTACACTTTCTTATCTCTTACCATTTCAGAAATACTCTGCACATCTATTCCTCCTACCTCACATATTTCCACATTATATTCCATCTGCCATGTTTTTGGCCACTCACCAAGTCTTTCCAAATCTCCTTGAAGCTGCTTTGTATCTTTCTCAACACACATTCCCACCTAGTTTTGTGTCCTCCATGAACTTGCAAATACTACATGTGGTCCCCACATTCAAATCATTTATATATATTGTGAACAGCTGGGGCCCAAGCACTGATCCCTGCAGTATCCCACTAGTCACAGCCTGCCAACACAGGAATGACGTTTAATCCTACTCTGTTTTCTGCCTGTTAACCAAACCTTAATCCATGCCAGTATATTATCACCTATGCCAGGTGCTTTAATTTTGCTAACCAACCTGTGGGGGACTTTATCAAAAGCGTTCTGAAAATCCAAGTATACCACGTCCACCGGCTCCCCTTTATCAATGCTGTTAGTAACATCCTCAAAAAACTGCAACAGTTTCGTCAAACATGATTTCCCATTCATAAATAACATTTGCCAGGACTATAGGAGTCAATTACAATGGCATTGCAGAAAACGCATCAAGTGCACCAATTATTTTATGCAGTTCAGTAAGTTCTTTGCACCTTGTTAACCCCCTGTATTTAACGATTTACGCATTGCTTCACAACACACTGCATCCCCCCCCTCCATCCCACCCCCTGCCACCGAAACAATGATTTTTCTTAATGCACTTGGGATTTCCTGTGACAAATTGTTCCAAGTCAAACTCGAGTTGTAGGACTGTAGAAATAAAGATAGCGAGGATTAAACCATCTAAAAAGAAAAATCACCAGAACTGCATGTTACAAAAGCCAGTGTGTACTTGTAGATGGGAGTACATATCCTGAACTTACTCGATCTGGCCAGAATAAGATTTGAAGATGAATGGAAATACATTTGTATTTACATTTCCTTAGTTTAAACTGTACATGTTCTGCTGTTGGTCACAAACATGAGGCACTTGTAGGGGGCTTACACATAACGAATCGCAGATTTGACCGCTCCATCGCTTTAGAGTGGCAGAAACACCAGTTATAAGCGGTGAGGAAACTTTTAGTTGTGGGCATTTAAGAAAGTCACAGTGAAAAAGCCAACCATGAACAGCAGCTTTATAAATGTTAAAAATAGCTTTAAACATCAACATTAAGTGTCATGGAAGTTTTTTCTCTGTTTAAACTAAGGGGGCTCTGTGTGCTTTTAAGCCTGCGAGAAGTTTTTATATTCTCTGGGAACAGTGTGTGAGCAGCAAGCCTGTTACTAAGCAACAGCAACAGAGGTGCTGTCACATAGACTCAGAGATACAGCACTGAAACAGGCCCTTCGGCCCACCGAGTCTGTGCCGACCATCAACCACCCATTTATACGAATCCTACAGTAATCCCATATTCCCTACCACATCCCCACCTTCCCTCAATTGTCCTACCACCTACCTACACTCGGGGCAATTTACCTATCAACCTGAAAGTCTTTGGCTGTGGGAGGAAAGCGGAGCACCCGGCAGAAACCCACGCGGTCACAGGGAGAACCTGCAAACTCCGCACAGGCAGTACACAGAACCGAACCCAGGTCGCTGGAGTTGAGGCTGCAGTGCTAACCACTGCGCCACCACATGCCATATTGTAACAGTTTGACTGTGTGTAAAGACTATCTAGAACCGGTTTGATTTGCCAGACCAGCGTAGCGTGCTCTTTTTGAAGGAAGGATTTGTCTCTCAGCAGAAAATCTATATTGGCCTACAGGCTGTGTTTCGCCTAAAGAGGAAACGAGCCCTGGAAAGGAATTTTTGCATTATTGGAGGTAGCAAATTCCTTTTTACTCCCATCGCTAAAAGGTCTCTGCCTCAGGAGTGACTGTCATTTTCTGTGTTTCTGGGAGTTCTGGACACTCAGTAAAGTTTCTACTGATAGACTGCTAATTCAGAAATCTAAATAGACCTGTTTGTTATTGTCCCTGTTGAAAGATCTCTGACACCTACTGCAGCCGAAGTGCCGTGAATGCCTATCCATTATAGCCTGTTAATCAAACTCGTCTGGAGACTTCGAGTGGTGTCTGACTATTCAACTCTGGGACACCTCACCAAACCGTGAACGTAACCCGCCAGGACTTACAACTCAGTTATTTTATTATTTTCTAAGAAACAGCTTTAATTTAAAAGACAATTTTTAAAACTGGTTAACCATTGGTTTTTGAATGTATGTGCGTGTGCACATGAGGGTTAGGAGGAATAAGAAGTTATAAAGTCTTTTCAGACAGATTTATCTCAGCATTGTTTAAGATTTAGTTTATTAATAAATAGTTAATTTGGTGTTGTTTAAAGATACCTGGTGGTGCATTTTATTCTGGGGGTTAATACAGTGTTTAATTTGGCTAATTTCTGGTAGGCGGGAAACTTTAATATACTGTGACCTGTGGAGTAATGGGACTGAATTAACAGTGCATTGTTCCCACCTCAGTCGTAACATAAGCCAGAGCTTAATGTTGTTGTTGTCATATGATTATTTTGAGAGAGACAATACTGGTGCTGCACACTACAGAAGCTAAACATAGTACAGCATTACCAATGGCTGTGCAATGAAACTACTTGGAGGTAGTGTCTTTGCAATATACATCTGATGTATTATATTTGCAGTTGGCAATACTGACCAAATAATATACACTATAGAATTATTTGATTGACCAGAAAGAATGGCTTGAAAAGGCTAACCAAACCTTGAATATTACATCCAAGTAAAATTATTTTCAAACTGTTAGATTGCACAAGCCTGGGACCCCAGAGCCTATAATTTCAAAGCAAGCTGTATGAACTGACAACACAACTCTGGTGTTCATCTATATTGTTTCAAAAATGGAAATTGCAACAGCATAAAAGTGATTGAGGATATGGACAGGAAACTCTTCTGAGTAAAAAGAGACTTGTATTTTGTGATAGGCTACAGAACTGCATTTTTAATTTAGGATATTTTCGAGACTATTACCTCACATGGTCAGGGTTCTGCCCCAACTTCTCTGCAGGCACACAAATTAAATTAACTTAAAAAAAAACAGAACCTCCTTGGAGTCTATGAATGTGCAAATAACAGAAGTACTGTTAAACTAGAATAATTTAAACACTGATTCATTTTGTTTACCCATGAAAATGTATTCTTGTATCATAATAGAGTAAGATGAAAGCAGCTATGCATCATGATTTTATAATTTGGCAGCAAATCAGGGTCCAGAGCATTTTATGAGCTGCTGCAGCTTCATTATTACATCTGAACTCTGATTGAAATGCTGTCTTGTAACTCAAGACATTTCCTTTGATGTACTTTGTATTGAAAGTTTCAAAATATGCTGGCAAAAGTCAGGACATTTGGAAGTTAGTAAATTTCAGGTTCCAGGATAAAATGGCTGCATAAAATTACAGGACTCAGCCAAAAGAATAATCAAGAGACCTTTGAATGTAAGGAAGGCATAACAGGGTGAGGTACTTCAAAAGAACATCCCAGAAAGTAGAACAAGGTTACTGAAACCTCTGCCACTAACTGTATAACAGAGGAGGAGGAGTGGTGACCAGAATTTACAGCACAGAGGATGCAAGCAGAAAAACAGGACTGTAAGACAATAGTGTTAAGAAGGACACAAAGGTTATTTGTAAATCAATTCTGCCCTACCTATCTCAACAAAGCTGGCACACCATCCAAAATAGTTTCTCTTCCTGTGCCTATATGGATAGCCCTAGTGTGCCACAGGAATTCGTTCTCAGTCCCCCAATTCCTCATTTATCTGCCCCTCATATGCTGAGAACTAGCTTTACCGCTCCACCACTACCCATGACTGTACGTGTACTGTTGAGTACCTTTCCAACATTAAGTTATGGATGAGCCATAACTGCTTGGAGCTCAACAGGACTGAACCCATCATCTTCAGCTTTTACCAAAAACAGTGCACTAGGCCAATCCAATCCCAGATCCTGAATGCCAGCTCTAGCTCTACCCACTGATATGCAATTGTGTCCTGCTCGATCACATTATGAGCTTTACACTCCATATCGAATTTATCAGTATTCCCCATTTCTACATTTATAATATAACCCAACTCCACCGCCACTGAAACCTTTACTCATGCCTTTGTTATTACCGGATGCTATTCTTCCAATGCCTTCCTCACATTACATATATATATATATATATCTCAACAATCATATCTATGACATAGCAAAATGTTCCAAGGCGTTCCACAGATTGGATCCAAGTAATGAGGAGATCAGGGAAGGAGCCACATTTATAGGTTTTGCATTGGCGGAAAAGATGAAGAATGACAAAGGTTTTTGGGTGGGGGGGGGGTCAAATGTGAAATTAATATAGCTGAAGGTTCTACCTTCAATGGCAGAACAAAGGGAGGGGGGGAACATGTAGATGATCAAAATTGAAAGGAAAGATACCAGGTTTGTACAGCTTTTTTATTCATTCATAGGATGTGGGCATCACTGGCAAGGCCAGCATTTTATTGCCCATCCTGAATTGCCCTTGAGAAGGTGCTGGTAAGCTGTCGCCTTGAACTGCTGCAGTCCTTGGGGTGTAGGTAAACCAACAGTGCTGTTAGGAAGTTCCAGGATTGTGACCCAGTGACTATGAAGGAACGACAATATAGTTCCAAGTCAGGATGGTGTGCGACTTGGAGGGGAACTTGCAGCTGGTGGTGTTCCCATGCATCTGCTGCCTTGTCCTTCCAGGTGGTAGACGTCACAGGTTTAGAAGGTGCTGTCGAAGGAGCCTTGGTGAGTTGGTGCAGTGCATCCTGTAGACTGTACACACTGCTGCCATTATGCATCTATGGTGAAGGGAGCGAATGTTGAAGGTGATGAGGTGTCAATCAAGCAGGCTGCTTTGTCCTGGATGGTGTCGAGCTTCTTGTGTGTTGTTGGAGTTGCACCCATCCAGGCAAGTGGAGAGCGTTCATCACTCTCCTGACTTGTGCCTTGTAGATGGTGTACAGGCACTGGGGAGTCAGGAGGTGAGCTACTCACTGCAGGATTCCTAGCCTCTAACCTGCTCTTGTATCCATAGCATTTACGTGGCTGGTCCAGTTCAATTTCTGGTCAATGGTCAACCCCAGGATGTTGATAGTGCGGGGGTTCAGCGACAGTAATGCCATTGAATGTCATGGGCAGATGGTTGGATTCTCTCTTGTTTGAGATGGTCATTGCCTGGCACTTGTGTGGCGCGTATGTTACTTGGGTTGCAGAATGTTCTAAAAGTAGGAAGGAGTGAGGCAGTGGAGGGATTTGAAGATGACAATTCTGAAATCTATGCTCAAAAGGTGGGAGCCAACTGATGTTGGCATAAATAGGGATGGGAGATGAACGTGAGTTTAAGTTGGATAGGATGCAAGTAGCAGAGTTTTGGATGGATTGGACAGTGAGGTTATGCATCATAAGATTTAGTTTGAGTAGGCATTCAAGGATGATGTAATCAGTATCTAACGTGGCGTTCCTACTAGTTTTAGTCTAGCCAACGTCGAGATGCAGAACATTCCTGTTCACCTGTGACCATGTTGAACAGGCAGTTGGATAGCAGTGCTAGTCATGGAATCAAGGGTGGAGGTGAAACAAAAAGAGAGGGGTAAACTTGAGCATCTAGATATGCATATGAAAGCTCACTCCATGCTTACAGAACAAAGATCTAGGTGAGCTATTACGCCACTTAACAAGCAGAAAAATCCAATCACATCAATGAAGGAAAGCTTAGCATTTTGCCCAATATTACAGCTTACTGTTATGAACAGCACATCAAAGGAAAAAAACTTTGCCAGCAACGCGACAAGCCTATTAATAAAAACAAATGGAAAGAAAATCCTGAAATTGTGTAATATATAAACAGTTCAGGACCGCAGAACATCCCAAAGTGCCTCATAGCCAATTAGGTTCAGTCACTGTTGTAGGGAAACCGTCAATTTGTGCACTGCCAGGTCCTACAAACAGCAATGAGACAAATAAGTAGCTGATCTTTTTTTTAATAACAATGATGTTGGTTCAGGGAATTTTTTGTTGGCCAGGACATTGGGAGAACTTCAGCACTCTTCTTCCATGGGATCTTTTACAACCAACCAAGGCGGCAGATGTAGCTTTGATTTAACATCTCATCCTAAATGATGGCAGCTCTGATAGTGCAGCACTCCCCCAGTACTGCGCTGAAGTATCAGTCTAGACTGCGTGCTTAAGTCTCTGGAGTGGAGCTTGAATCCATGACCTGACACAGTGGCGAGAGTGCTACCACTGAATACAGACAGTCAAAATCAGCTGAATTTCTAATTCTGAATGCTATCAGGCAATCCCTGCTGGTATGCGTGTGGAGTGAAGTGAGGATAGGAGCAGATCCAGATGTAATGCTCTTGCTTACTATCCCAAACCCTTGCAGTTGCTTTGCTCTGTCGTGTCTCACACTTTAAGGAAAAGCACTGAAATAGCACCAATGGAACCAGACTCCAGCAAGAAGCAAGTATCATCAGTAGAGAAGGGGAAATGAAAAAAAATCTTTATCGTAGCACATGAAAGTTACCCTTGTGCTTTTCCTCCCAGTACAGTCCTTTACAATACACTCCAACCAGTAATCACACTAAGAGGCAACAACAGATTCAACTGCTGGATTAGAATGACAAGCAACTTTGGCATTTGAAATGAAAACTATTCACAAGTAATCTCTACAGTTATCAATAGTTCCAATAAGTAATTAAATATTATAACTGCTTACCTAAAGAGCTGGTAACCAGGCTCATGGTTGTGAATTTCTGCAATGAAACAGAAATAAACATACACATTTCAATACTAAATCTAGGCAGTACTGCAGAATAACCATTTTAGCATTTTGAAAATAACCGTACGCATTACTGCACAAACCATACCGCAAACTGAGAATCTCTAGGGATAAAAACAGAATAACTACCAGATGCTACACTATTAGCAAGAGCTACACATGTGCAACTTTTAACATTCTATATGCTCTTACAGAAGCTAGACAGCAGTACGTATAAATTAATAAGCATAGGTCATAATTGGAGTGCTGTAATTTTCTATGGCTCTTAACTTTAGCAAATGAAAATTAATTTACTTAAAAATATTAGCCCAAGCCACAGTAACCCTGCAGAAAATCAAAAATCATCTCTGGAAAGCTGCAGAATTATCGTTCACCTTAGAAACTTCTGTGTTTGTATTGCCAAATGACTTCATGAAATAGTTCAGTAATATCTGCAAAACCTCCTGCTGCAGTGAAAACTATCCCATTTTCAGAATGGTTCCCATGCTAGGTTAAGAGCATTAAAATCAATGCTTCTTTTCAAATCACATTCCAAAATTATCTCCAACCATGGAACCATACTCCAGCACCAGTTATCATTTTGACAAATAACTTCTGACAAATGAGCTATGTACTGCCTAAAAATCAACTCGGGAAACTACATCTTGGCGGTTTACACAATTGCAGATTTAGCAAACAGCTACATTGTTAATTATTTGGTTATACTTTATCAAAACACAAAAGTTCTTTTAAGGATTCATCACCCGGAGTTACAGCAAAGCTTTGTTCATTTAACCATACCCCACATTACAAGATTTTCTATTCGACTTTCTTAAGTTGTCCCAAGCTTGCTCTCCCACTCCTCCAGTCCATTTCTATTACACTTCCAAAAAAAAAAATCTGTTATATCATAACACACCAGATAGCTTCAAGTCCTGTCACAGTTTTGATTAACCTCCCCTACCAAAACCCACTGCAGAACAAGTTTTTTAAAAACTACTGAGTTCAGGGCAGCAATACAAATTTAGGGAGTACTGTCATTTTTTTTTTTTTAATTCATTCATGGGATGTGGGCGTCACTGGCATTTATTGCCCATCCCTAATTGCCCTTGAGAAGGTGGTGGTGAGCTGCCTTCTTGAACCACTGCAGTTCATGTGGGGTAGGTAGACCCACAGTGCTGTTAGGAAGGGAGTTCCAGGATTTTGACCCAGCGACAGTGAAGGAACAGCGATACGGTTCCAAGTCAGGATGGTGTGTGACTTGGACGAGAACTTGCAGGTGGTGATGTTCCCATGCATCTGCTGCTCTTGTCCTTCGAGGTAGGAGAGGTCGCGGGTTTGGAAGGTGCTGTCTAAGGAGCCTTGGTGCGTTGCTGCAGTGCATCTTGTAGATGGTACACACTGCTGCCACTGTGCGTCGGTGATGGAGGGAGTGAATGTTTGTGGATGGGGTGCCAATCAAGTGGGCTTCTTTGTCCTGGATGGTGTCGAACTTCTTGTGTTGCTGGAGCTGCACCCATCCAGGCAAGTGGAGAGTATTGCATCACACTCCTGACTTGTGCCTTTTAGATGATGGACAGGCTTTGGGGAGTCAGGTGGTGTGTTACTCGCCGCAGGATTCCGAGCCTCTGACCTGCTCTTGTAGCCATGGTATTTATATGGCTACTCCAGTACAGTTTCTGGTCAATGGTAGCCTCCAGGATGTTGATAGTGGGGGATTCGGTGATGGTAATGCTGTTGAATGTCAAGGGGAGATGGTTAGATTCTCTCTTGTTGGAAATGGTCGTTGCCTGGCACTGTGTGGCGCAGGGTAGGCGGTGGCGTAGTGGTATTATCACTGGACTAGTAACCCAGAGACCCAGAGTATTGATCTGGAGACATGGGTTCGAATTCCACCACAGCAGAAGGTGGAATTTGAATTTAATTAATAAATCTGGAATTAAAATCTAGTCTAATGATGGCCATGAAACCATTGCCCATTGTTGTAAAAACCCATCTGGTTCACTAATGTCCTTTAGGGAATCTTTGCATCCTCACTGGCTACAGGTGAGGTCCCAGAGGACTGGAGAATAGCTAATGTTGTTCCTTTGTTTAGGAAGGGTAGCAAGGATAATCCAGGAAATTATAGGCCGGTGAGCCTTATGTCAGTGGTAGGGAAATTATTAGAGAGGATTCTTCCGGACAGGATTTACTCCCATTTGGAAACAAACAAACTTATTAGCGAGAGACAGCATGGTTTTGTGAAGGGGAGGTCGTGTCTTACTAATTTGATTGAGTTTTTTGAGGAAGCGACGAAGATGATTGATGAAGGAAGGGCAGTGGATGTTATCTATATGGACTTTAGTAAACCCTTTGACAAGGTCCCGCATGGCAGACTGGTACAAAAGGTGAAGTCACACGGGATCAGAGGTGAGCTGGCAAGATGGATACAGAACTGGCTCGGTCATAGATGACAGAGGGTAGCAGTGGAAGGGTGCTTTTCTGAATGGAGGGATGTGACTAGTGGTGTTCCGCAGGGATCAGTGCTGGGACATGAGGCAGGACATCAGAAATGCTTCATCCATCAATATTGGAGACCACGCTCTGGAAGTGGTTCAAGAGTTCACCTACCTAGGCTCAACTATCACCAGTAACCTGTCTCTAGACGCAGAAATCAACAAGCGCATGGGTAAGGCTTCCACTGCTATGTACACACTGGCCAAGAGAGTGTGGGAAAATGGCGCACTGACACTGAACACAAAAGTCCGAGTGTATCAGGCCTGTGCCCTCAGTACCTTGCTCTATGGCAGCGAGGCCTGGACAACGTATGCCAGCCAAGAGCGACGTCTCAATTCATTCCATCTTCGCTGCCTCCAGAGAATACTTGACATCAGGTGGCAGGACTGTATCTCCAACACAGAAGTCCTCGAGGCGGCCAACATCCCCAGCTTGTACACACTACTGAGTCAGTGGCGCTTGAGATGGCTTGGCCATGTGAGCCACATGGAAGATGGCAGGATCCCCAAAGACACATTGTACAGCGAGCTCGCCACTGGTATCAGACCCACCGGCCGTCCACGTCTCCGCTTTAAGGACGTCTGCAAACGCGACGTGAAATCCTGTGACACTGATCACAAGTCGTGGGAGTCAGTTGCCAGCGTTCGCCAGAGCTGGCGGGCAGCCATAAAGACAGGGCTAAAATGTGGCAAGTCAAAGAGACTTAGTAGTTGGCAGGAAAAAAGACAGAGGCGCAAGGGGAGAGCCAACTGTGCAACAGCCCCGACAAACAAATTTCTCTGCAGCACCCGTGGAAGAGCCTGTCACTCTAGAATTGGCCTTTATAGCCACTCCAGGCGCTGCTTCACAAACCACTGACCACCTCCAGGCACGTATCCATTGTCTCTCGAGATAAGGAGGCCCAAAAGAAGTGCTGGGACCTTTGCTCTTTGTAGTATATATAAATGACTTGGAGGAAAATGTAGCTGGTCTGATTAGTAAGTTTGCGGACGACACAAAGGTTGGTGGAGTTGCGGATAATGATGAGGATTGTCAGAGGATACAGCAGAATATAGATCGGTTGGAGACTTGGGCGGAGAAATGGCAGATGGAGTTTAATCCAGTCAAATGTGAGATAATGCATTTTGCAAGGTCTAATGCAGGTGGGAGGTATACAGTAAATGGCAGAACCCTTAGGAGTATTGACAGGCAGAGAGATCTGGGCGTACAGGTCCACAGGTCACTGAAAGTGGCAACGCAAGTGGATAAGGTAGTCAAGAAGGCATACGGCATGCTTGCCTTCATCGGTCAGGGCAAAGAGTATAAAAATTGGCGAGTCATGTTGCAGCTGCACAGAACCTTAGTTAGGCCACACTTAGAATACTGCGTGCAATTCTGGTCGCCACACTACCAGAAGGACGTGGAGGCTTTGGAGAGGGTACAGAGGAAGTTTACCAGGATGTTGCCTGGTCTGGAGGGCATTAGCTATGAGGAGAGGTTGGAAAAACCCGGATTGTTTTCACTGGAACTACGGAGGTGGAGGGGCGACATGATAGAGGTTTACAAAGTTATGAGCGGCATCGACAGAGTGGATAGTCAGAAGCTTTTTCCCAGGGTGGAAGAGTCAGTTACTAGGGGACATAGGTTTAAGGTGCGAGGGGCAATGTTTAGAGGGGATGTGCGAGGCAAGTTTTTTTTACACAGAGGGTGATGAGTGCCTGGAACTTGCTGCCAGGGGAGGTGATGGAAGCAGATACGATAGCGACGTTTAAGAGACATCTTGACAAATACATGAATAGGAAGGTAATAGAGGGATATGGGCCCCGGAAGTGCAGAAGGTGTTAGTTTCGGCAGGCATCAAGATCAGTGCAGGCTTGGAGGGCCGAATGGCCTGTTCCTGTGCTGTACTGTTCTTTGCTCTTTGTTCGTTGAAGGAAATCTGCTGTCGTTACCTGGTCTGGCCTACATGTGACTCCAGACCCATAGCAATGTGGTTAACTCTTACATGCCCTCTGAAATGGCCTAGCAAGGCACTCAGTTGTACCTAACCACTACAATAAGTCAATAAAAAGGAATGAAACCAGACGGACCACCCGGCATCGACCTAAGCACCAGAAACGACAACGGCAAACCCAGCCCTGTCGACCCTGCAAAGTCCTCCTTACTGACATCTGGGGGCTTGTGCCAAAGTTGGGAGAGCTGTCCCACAGACTAGTCAAGCAACAGCCTGACATAGTCATACTCACGGAATCATACCTTACAGACAATGCCCCAGAGACTGCGATCACTATCCCTGGGTATGTCCTGTCCCACCGACAGTGGTCTACAGTAGGGAGGGAGTTGCCCTGGGAGTCCACAACATCGGCTCCGGACCTCATGAAGTCCCATGGCATCAGGTCAAACATGGGCAAGGTAACCTACTGCCCTCCCTCAGCTGATGAGTCAGTACTCCTCCATGTTGAACACCACTTGGAGGAAGCACTGAGGGTGGCAAGGGCACAAAATGTACTCTGGGTGGGGGACTTCAATGTCCATCACCAAGTGTGGCTCGGTAGCACCACTACTGACCCAGCTGGCCAAGTCCTAAAGGACATAGCTGCTAGACTGGGTCTGCAGCAGGTGGTGGGGGAACCAACACGAGGGAAAAACATACTTGACCTTGTCCTCACCAATCTGCCTGCTGCAGATGCTTCTGTCCATGACTGTATTGGTAGGAGTGACCACCGCACAGTCCTTGTGGAGACGACACCCCTCCTTCACATTGAGGATACCGTCCATCGTGTTGTGTGGCACTATCACCATGCTAAATGGGATAGATTTCGAACAGATCTGGCAATGCAAAACTGGGCCTCCATGAGGCACTGTGGGCCATCAGCAGCAGAATTGTACTCAACCACAATCTGTAACCTCATGGCCCAGCATTTCCCCCACTCTACCATTACCATCAAGCCAGGAGGCCAACCCTGGTTCAATAAAGAGTGCACGAGGGCATGCCAGGAACAGCACCAGGCATACCTCAAAATGAGGTGTCAACCTGGTGAAGCTACAACCCAGGACTACTTGCATGCCAAATTGCATAAGCAGCATGCAATAGACAGAGCTAAGCGGTCCCATAACCAACGGATCAGATCGAAGCTCTGCAGTCCTGCCACATCCAGTAGTGAATGGTGGTGGACAATTAAACAACTAACTGGAGGAGATGGCTCCACAGATATCCCCATCCTCAATGATGGGGGAGTCCAGCACATCAGTGTGAAAGATAAGGCAGAAGCATTTGCAACAATCTTCCATCTCGGCCCCCTCCTGAAGTCCCCAGCATTACAGATGCCAGACGTCAGCCAATTCGATTCAGGAAATATCAAGAAACGACTGAAGACACTGGATACCACAAAGACTATGGATCCTGACAATATTCCAGCAATAGTACTGAAGACCTGTGTTCCAGAACTTGCCGCACCCCTAGCCAAGCTGTTCCAGTATAGTTGCAACACTGGCATCTACCCAGCAAAGTGGAAAATTGCCCTGGTATGTCCTGTACACAAAAAGCAAGACAAGTCCAACCCGGCCAATTACCACCCCATCAGTCTACTCTCAATCATCAGTAAAGTGTGTCATCAACAGTGCCATCAAGCAGCACTTGCTTAGCAATAACCTGCTCAGTGATGCTGAGTTTGGGTTCCGCCAGGGCCACTCAACTCTTGACCTCATTACAGCCTTGGTTCAAACACGGACAAAAGAGCTGAACTCCAGAGGTGAGGTGAGAGTGACTGCCCTTGACATCAAGGCAGCATTTGACCGAGTATGGCATCAAGGAGCCCTAGTAAAACTGGAGTCAATGGGAATCAGGGGGAAAACTCTCTGCTGGTTGGAGTCATACCTAGTGCAAAGGAAAATGGCTGTGGTTGTTGGAGGTCAATCATCTGAGCTCCAGGACATCACTTGAGGAGTTCCTCAGGGGAGTGTCCTCGGCCCAACCATCTTCAGCTGCTTAATCAATGACCTTCCTTCAATCATAAGGTCAGAAGTGGGGATGTTCGCTAATGATTGCACAATAGTCAGCACCATTCGCGACTCCTCAAATACTGAAGCAGACTGTGTAGAAATTTTAAATGGCTAAAGTTGTATAGTTGCATTTTATGACAGCAGAACTTGATTGCCACAACCTATAACAATAGTCTTCAGTTCCCAGTGACTAGATCACAATTCTTAATCCTTTAGCAGGCAAGTTATCTTGCATCAATTTTGTGGATCATTCAGCCAGTGAATAACCATCACCCCCACTCCAACTGTTTACATTAGAATCTCAGATTACTGCCTTCAGGTTCTCCTAATATTCTCCATTTTAAACAAACACAGATCAATGTCAACTTCCTTAATCTTGTGGGGCACTAACCCAATTGAACAACCAAGTTGTTTACACCTTTAGTGAATAGTCCCTTTCACAACATCCCATGAGAAAATTTCTGCAAGTATTTCCACGCTCCCTTGGTTTAACTGTTATAGTGCAGCACAGATTACATCCCCAAAAGCACAGAAGGAAAACATCTCCCAGTAGTAATAATATCAGCAACAAAGAGGGAGAAAATATTCAACCATATTTTCACTGATCTATTGCTGTAAATCTCAGGATGCACCAAGCAGCCATAGTATGTTCACAAATTAGAACTGGAGCATGGAATGTACGATATCAAATTAAATAAAGAATGGCAAGAAATCCCTCTGTAAATCAGCAGCTTCAACAGATTTTTTTCGCTATATAAAAATGACAAAGGATAAACAGCCACAGAAAATATTGTTTAACGCTGATCAAAGTATTGCCTGCACGGATATAGCACCCTGCTTATAACACCACCTTTGTTGAAACAAGTTATGTCTTTGCTGCCAGGTTGCAGCAGTTGTAGAAACAAACTATTAGTTTGGTTGGAAATGCAACTCTATTACACCAGTTTATCTTGCTGCATTTTGAATAGTATCTATCCCAACACATGGACAAAGACCTCACCATCCTCCTCCAATGCCTTGCCACTGTCGTCCAGCTGGGCGGGATTGCTCTCACTTGGTTCCATTCTTATCTAATTGTAGCCAGAGAATCACTTGCAATGGCTTCTCTTCCAGCTGCTGCATCGTTACCTCTGGTGTCCCCCAAGGATCTATTCTTGGCCCCCTCCTATATTCTCGTCTGCATACTGCCTCTCAGTGACATAATCCAAAAGCATGGAGTTACTTTTCACAATAATGCTGACGACACCCGGCTCTACCTCACCACCACTTCGTTCGACTCCTCCACCATTGTTAAATTATCAAACTGCTCATCTGACATCCAGTACTGGATGAGCAGAAATTTCCTCCAATTAAATATTGGGAAGACTGAAGCCATTGTTTTCGGTCCCCACTGCAAACTCTGTTCCATAAATACCAACTCCACTCTCCTCCCTGGCAGTAGTCTGAGATTAAGCCAGTCTTTTCTGTATTTGGCCTCATCTCACTGGAGTGTTTGCAGTCCATCTACTGAAAGACTGGGGAATTGCAAGTGAAGGTACATGAAAGACGCAATATCCAATTCAGATGACAAGGGAGCACTGTTGTTACTCCCCTGCTTACACTATTGTATGATTAGTTATTGGGTGGTACAGACACACTCACGAACACAAGCAGCAGGGATAGCTATGGGACTGACCAGCATCACTGAACCCAAGAGAATATCTAAGGCAGACTCAAAACTTGTAAATTAAATTGATACAATTTGTTACCACCAGGAGAGAAAGGTGTCATGGGGTGCCTTTTAGCCCTCACCTGGTCTTAATGTAAAAGGAATTTGTTTTAAACACTGTGTTTTGAGCTCCCCCTTGGTGAAGCTATGTCACCGCTTTCCAATTATAAGGCAAAGAAATGAGCACAAACAGGACTTCTTAGGTTTAAAGAGGTGAAATTTATTAAAACTTAAACTCTAATTTGGTTAATGCCTACGGATACATGCGGTGCCCCACGCTAAAATGCATACATGCAAATAGAGACAGAAAAGAGAAGAAAAATAAAGTAGAGAGGCTTGAGGCAATCTCTGAAGTGGGGGTGGGGGGTGGTTATTGTTCCTGTGCTTCGAGCTCACTGTAGTCCTTGCTTGTACAAAGAACAGTACAGCACAGGAACAGGCCATTCAGCCCTCCAAGCTTGTGCCAATATTGATGTCTGCCTAAACTAAAACCTTCTGCACTTCCGGGGACCGTATCCCTCTATTCCCACCCGATTCATGTATTTGTCAAGATGCCTCTTAAACGTCGCTATTGTACCTGCTTCCACCACCTCCCCCGGCAGCAAGTTCCAGGCACTCATCACCCTCTGTGTAAAGAACTTGCCTCGCACATCCCCTCTAAACTTTGCCCTTCTCACCGTAAACCGATGTCCCCTAGTAACTGACTCTTCCACCCTGGGAAAAAGCTTCTGAGTATCCACTCTGTCCATGCCGCTCATAACTTTGTAAACCTCTATCATGTCGCCCCTCCACCTCCGTCGTTCCAGTGAAAACAATCTGAGTTTTTCCAACCTCTCCTCGTAACTAATGACCTCCAGACCAGGCAACATCCTGGTAAACCTCTTCTGTACCCTCTCCAAAGCCTCCACATCCTTCTGGTAGTGTGGCGACCAGAATTGCACGCAATATTCTAAGTGTGGCCTAACTAAGGTTCTGTACAGCTGCAGGATGACTTGCCAATTTTTACACTTTATGCCCCAACCGATGAAGGCAAGCATGCCATATGCCTTCCTGACTACCTTACCCAACTGCGTTGCCACTTTCAGTGACCTGTGGACCTGTACGCCCAGATCTCTCTGCCGGTCAATACTCCTAAGGGTTCTGCCATTTACTGGATACTTCCCACCTGCATTAGACCTTCCAAAATGCATTACCTCACATTTGTCCGGATTAAACTCCATCTGACATTTCTCCGTCTAAGTCTCCAACTTATCTATATCCTAATGTATCCTCTGACAATCCTCATCACTATCCGCAATTCCACCAACCTTTGTGTCGTCCGCAAACTTACTAATCAGACCAGCTACATTTTCCTCCAAATCATTTATATATACTACAAAGAGCAAAGGTCCCATCACTGATCCCTGCGGAACACCACTAGTCACATCCCTCCATTCAGAAAAGCACCCTTCCACTGCTACCCTCTGTCTTCTATGACCGAGCCAGTTCTGTATCCATCTTGCCAGCTCACCTCTGATCCCGTGTGACTTCACCTTTTGTACCAGTCTGCCATGAGGGACCTTGTCAAAGGCTTTACTGAAGTCCATATAGATAACATCCACTGCCCTTCCTTCAATCATCTTCGTCGCTTCCTCAAAAACTCAATCAAATTAGTGAGACACGACCTCCCCTTCACAAAACCATGCTGCCTCTCGCTAATAAGTCCATTTGTTTCCAAATGGGAGTAAATCCTGTCCCGAAGAATCCTCTCTAATAATTTCCCTACCACTGACGTAAGGCTCACCGGCCTATAATTTCCTGGATTTTCCTTGCTACCCTTCTTAAACAAAGGAACAACATTGGCTATTCTCCAATCCTCTGGGACCTCACCTGTAGCCAATGAGGATGCAAAGATTTCTGTCAAGGCCCCAGCAATTTCTTCCCTTGCTTCCCTCAGTATTCTGGGGTAGATCCCATCAGGCCCTGGGGACTTATCTACCTTAATGCTTTGCAAGACACCTAACACCTCCTCCTTTTTGATAATGAGATGACTGAGACTATCTACACTCTCTTCCCTAGGCTCATCATCCTCCAAGTCCTTATCCTTGGTGAATACTGATGCAAAGTACTCATTTCGTACCTCGCCCATTTCCTCTGGATCGACACATAGATTCCCTCCTCTGTCCTTGAGAGGGCCAACCCTTTCCCTGGTTACCCTCTTGCTCTTTATATACGTATAAAAAGCCTTGGGATTATCCTTAATCCTGTTTGCCAATGACGTTTGCCAAGGGATTCGTCTGTTCCTAGCCTTCCAGCTTTTATGAATGCTTCCTTTTTCTTTTTGACTAGGCTCACAATATCCCGCGTTATTCCAAGGTTCCCGAAACTTGCCAAACTTATCCTTCTTCCTCACAGGAACATGCTGGTCCTGGATTCTAATCAACTGACATTTGAAAGACTCCCACATGTCAGATGTTGATTTACCCTCAAACAGCCGCCCCCAATCTAAATTCTTCAGTTCCTGCCTAATATTGTTATAATTAGCCTTCTCCCAATTTAGTACCTTCACTCGAGGACTACTCTTATCCTTATCCACAAGTACGTTACAACTTATGGAATTATGGTCACTGTTCCCGAAATGCTCCCCTACTGAAACTTCGACCACCTGGCCGGGTTCATTCCCCAATACCAGGTCCAGTATGGCCCCATCCCTAGTTGGACTATCTGCATATTGTTTCAAGAAGCCCTCCTGGATGCTCCTTACAAATTTTGCCCCATCCAAGCCCCTAGAACTAAGTGAGTCCTAGTCAATATAGGGGAAGTTAAAATCACCCACCATTACAACCCTGTTACCTTTACATCTTTCCAAAATCTGTCTACATATCTGCTCCTCTACCTCCCGCTAGCTGTTGGGAGGCCTGTAGTAAACCCCCAACATCTTGACTGCACCCTTCCTATTCCTGAGCTCCACACATATTGCCTCGCTGCACAACCCCTCCGAGGTGTCCTCCCGCAGTACAGCTGAGATATTCTCCTTAACAAGTAATGCAACTACCCCACCCCTTTTGCATCCCCCTCTATCCCACCTGAAGCTTCTAAATCCTGTAACATTTAGCTGCCAATCCTGTCCTTCCCTCAACCAAGTCTCTGTAATAGCAACATCATAGTTCCAAATACTAATCCAAGCTCATCTGCCTTACCTGTTATACTTCTCGCATTGAAACAAATGCACTTCAGACCACCAGTCCCGCTATGCTCCGCAACATCTCCCTGCCTGCTCTCTCTCTTAGTCTTATTGGCCTTATTTACTAGTTCCCCCTCATTTATTTCACTTACTGTACTACTGCTCTGGTTCCCACCCCCCTGCCACACACACCTGTTCAGACAACACTCTGTCTCTTCAGATGTTGCAATCTTGTGTTGTATTTCTTTATTATTTCTTAGGTAGAGCTTTCTTTTCATTGGGGCCCAGTATTCTTCTTAAACCTTGTTCACTGTAGGAGACTTTTCTCTCTTGGGGTTCATATGTCTTCAGTGGTTTTCAGTTCCGTGAGAAAGAGATGGAAGCAGACAGGAGAGGCGGCGGCAAGCCAGCCAGGAGAGTTCTTTTCAGTCCAGGAGCCAACAGTTTTCTGTTCAAATTCTCTGTGGCAAGTTTTAAAAAACCCTCCAACAGCCAGTTAGTCATGTGACTAAACTGGTCTGACCACGTCTGTGTATGCGGCCATCTTAGCAGTTAACCTGGAATGCGAGCTCCTCCACCCTTAACATCTGGTAATCAAGAGTCCATTGTGGATTAAACTGTAGCAGGGAGTAGTTCCTTTGTTCCAACACTGTCTGCTAGTATGCAAAAATGTCTTTCCAGCCAGGGGGGTTGGCAACCCCTCGTAGTTTAGGGCGGCACAGTGGCGCAGTGGTTAGCACCGCAGCCTCACAGCTCCAGCGACCCGGGTTCAGTTCTGGGTACTGCCTGCGTGGAGTTTGCAAGTTCTCCCTGTGTCTGCGTGGGTTTCCGTCGGGTACTCTGGTTTCCTCCCACAGCCAAAGACTTGCAGGTTGATAGGTAAATTGGCGAATGTAAATCGCCCCTAGTGTAGGTAGGTGGTAGGAGAATATGGGGTTAATCTAGGATTAGTATAAATGGATGGTTGTTGGTCGGTACAGACTCGGCGGGCTGAAGGGCCTGTTTCAGTGCTGTATCTCTAAATAAATAAAATAAATAAGTAATAGGCCTTTTCTTCCCAGCAACAATTAAAAAATGTAATGTCCATGTGTCGAAATTAATGTGCCTCATTTTGGCAGGTGGAGGCCTGCATGACAAATTTATTAGACATTGTGCTAGCTGGATCCAACATGATGCTGTCAAAGGAACTTATGGCCAATCACCACTGGATCTTTGGATAATGTTACATAACCTTGGGTTACATTATTCTGCTTTTGAAATCTCTAGACAGTATTATTCCAATGATCTCTTTTGGTCCCTCATCCTCTACAAACTCCTGTCTGTATCCTGCCCCACTTGCCAATCCCAAATTTACAATAACCTATGCCCCTTCCATGCCTCTAATGTAGTAAGTTTAAACTCCTTGCTCCTATTTTTAAATTTCAACCATGGTCATGGAGAGAATTGAAGACAAGGGCCCCATTCTATCTCTCCATCCACCTTCCCTTTTATATCCCCCTCCCTTTTCGTTTGTCATCTGCATTAGAAGTAGCACAATAAGGCAGGTGAATAGAGGATTCAGCAAAGAAATACAACACAAGATTGCAACATCTGAAGAGACAGAGTGTTGTCTGAACAGGTGTGTGGCTTTCTCTTCTGTAACATGCCCATTTTACATAATGTTAATTTTAATGCATCTTTGGACTTAATGCTGAGTTCTACACTAATCAGTTCTGTAATCTCTGGGTAATATTAGTTTATAATATTGATGCACTTATGATGAAAATCCCTAATTTTTTACAGAACATACATAACTGAATTCATTTTTCATGCCACAAGTAAAACAGACAAACGTTATTAATTTTAAGCTGCATTGACAAAGTCCTCCATTTTCATGGGCCAACTCAAAGTCTCCTGAGTTCACAGAATTATTTCCACATGTTTGTGCAACAGGTTACAAATTTATATGCTACATATAATTAAATTGAACTCCTGGGAGTAATAAAAGGCTCTAAATTTTACATTCTTCAGTGCACTAGCAGATCCCCATTATGTTGCTCACAGTAACTTGTATGTTGTGCTGTTTTATAAGGACATGCATGCAACATTTAAATTCAAGTGCCAGCTGCCTTCTCAGGTGAATGGCAATCAACACCATCAACATCCTGAGAGTCACCATTGACCAGAAACTTAACTGAACCAGCCATATAAATGCTGTGGCTACAAGAGCCGGTCAGAGGCTGGGGATTCTGCAGCAGTTAACTCACCACCTGACTCACCAAAACCTTTGCACCATCTACAAAGTGGAAGTCAGGAGTGCGATGGAATACTCGACACTTGCTTAGATCAGTGCAGCACCAACAACATTCAAGAAGCTCGACATCATCCAGGATAAAGCAGTCCGCTTGATTGTTTGAGATGGTGGATGTGGTGTCATTCACTCACTCCACCACCAACGCACAGTGGCAGCAGTGTGTACCTACAAGATGCACTGCAGCAACTTGCCAAGGCTCTTCAACAGCACCATCCAAACCTGCAACCTTTAACACCTAGAAGGGCAAGGGCAGCAGACACATTGGAACACCATTACCTGCAAGTTCCCCTCCAAGTCACACACCATCCTGACTTGGAAATATATCGTTGTTCCTTCACTGCCACTGGGTCAAAATCCTAACACTGTGGGTGTACCTGCAGCACATGGATTGCAGCGGTTCAAGAAGACAGCTCACCACCACCTTCTCAAGGGCAATTAGGGATGGGCAATAAATGCTGGCCTTGCCAGCGATGCTCACATCTCATGAATGAATTAAAATGTAAAAGAGCAGATGACACTACCCAAGCAGAGTTTGTCTGCAAAACAACAGTGACTGCACTTCAAAGGTTATTATTTTGTTGTAAAGCAGTTTGGGATATCCCGAGTATGCAACAAGCAGTGTATAAATGAACTAGGCTTCTTCCAAGTTTTTGTACATAACAGCAACTGCATTGTACACAGAAGTCTTTAGGTATTTGAGAAAGATAAGTGTAATTTTTTTTAATTTCATGTGGGCATTGCTGGCAAGGACAGCATTTGTTGCCCATTCCCAATTTCCCTGGACAACTGAATTCAGAGTGCAGTAAAGAATCAACCACATTGCTGTGGGTCTGGAGTCACATGTAGTCCAGACCAGGTAAAGACAGCAGATTTCCTTCCTGAAAGGACATTAGTGAACCAGATGGGTTTTTTTTTTACAACAATCTATGGTAGTTTCATGATCACCATTACTGAGACTAGCTTTCAATTCCAGATTTTTTCCCCCCAGAATTTAAATTCCAAAAGCTGCTGTGGTGGAATTTGAACATATTGTAACAGGAAACGTGGGACCAAACTTCTCATTGCAAATTTGGGTCTTGCCTTAGGTATTTTCTTCAGTATTGTGGTGCTGGTTATTCCCTTACCCCATCTTACCTTTACGTACCGTCCAGTATTTAGCTATATAAGTGTTACCCATGTCCCCGGAGTATAAGCTTGGGTTTCTGGATTACTAGTGCAGTGATATTACTACCACACCACCATCTCCCCTAATATAATATAAATCTATCTTTTGTCTTTCAATGAACATCCATAATGTTCAGCACTTTGCATATGTAAACATTGTCTTTTGTTCACATTTAATGTATTACTATCACATTAATTCTCAACTTTGTTATGCAGTACTATTGATGCCAAACCTACAGCAGTTTGTTTGTATTTAATACAATCATAGAATCAGCGAATGGTTACAGCACAGAAGGTAGCCATTTGGCTTGACACGTCTGTGCCGACTGTTTGCAAGAGCAACTCACCAGGTCTCACTCCCTGCCTTTACCTTGTAGCCATGTAAATGTTTTCTCTTCAGATAATTATCCAATTCTCTATGCTAATTTGTTACACTGACAACTTCTACCAACAGCAGTTCACTGTTAACATTTTCAGTACTTTCGCAAACATATTGTAACAGGCAACGTGGGACCAAACTTCTCATTGCAAATTTGGGTCTTGCCTTAGGTATTTTCTTGGGTATTGTGGTGCTGGTTATTCCCTTACCCCATCTTACCTTTAGGCACCGTCCAATATTTAGCTATATAAGTGTTACCCAAGGTTGTAATAATGGGACTCATGTTCTGAACTGAATATTTGCATCCTTCACATGTGCAACTCTCTAATCTCATCATGGGCTGACCAAGAACACTGAGTAAGCCAAGGCAAGCACAAAATGCATTCACTTCATTCAATTAAATTAGTACAACTTACCTTAGCATAATAAATATAATTCCCCACATTGGGTCATTTTGTTTGACTTGATCTAACATCTGAAATACTGTCCTGGTTAAAACCTGCCCTAGCAACATTCTGTTTAAAACCTGTGGCTGGTCCGGTTCCTATTTTTATCTCAAGTGTTCACAGCCACAGGGGAGGGTTTATGTTAAAACAAATCCAGTCCAGTGCCTGGAACCAGGAACTTCCACCACAATGAGTGTAAGATATTTGTTAATAATACAGACGGGCTAACAATTGTGGAAACAATTTAAATATCTAGCACATTCATATTCATGGCATGGATTAATCAAGGATCATCAGCATGGCTTTGTCAGGGGAAGATCCTGTCAAGCCTCCTTTCAAGGAGGCGACTAGATGTGTAGATGAGGGTAAAGCAGTTGATGTAGTCTACATGGACTTCAGTAAGGCATTTGATAAGGTCCCGTATGGGTGATTGATTAAGAAGGTAAGAGTCCATGGGATCCATGGCAAATTGGATCCAAAATTGGCTTAGTGGCAGGAGGCAGAGGGTGATGGTTGAGGGTTATTTTTGCGAGTGGAAGCCTGTGACCAGTGGTGTACCAGGGATCTGTGCTGGGATCCTTGCTGTTTGTAGTGTACATTCATGATTTAGACGTGAATATAGGAGGTATGATCAGTAAGTTCGCAGATGACATGAAAATTATTGGCGTCATAAATAGCGAGGAGGAAAGCCTTAGATTACAGGACTCTATAGATGGGCTGGTAAGATGGTGGAGCAGTGACAAATGGAATTTAATCCTGAGAAGTGTGAGGTGATACATTTTGGGAGGACCAACAAGGCAAGGGAATATACAATAGATGGACCCTAGGAAGTACAGAGGGTCAGAGGGACCTTGGTGTACTTGTCCATAGATCACTGAAGGCAGCAGCACAGGTACATAACATGGTTAGAAAGGCATAAGGGATACTTGCCTTTATTAGCCGAGGCATAGAATATAAGAGCAGGGAGGTTATGATGGAGCTGTATAAAACGCTAGTTAGGCCACAGCTGGAGTACTGTGTACAGTTCTGGTCGCCACACTATAGAAATGATGTGATTGCATTGGAAAGGGTGCAGAGGAGATTCACCAGGATGGTGCCTGGGCTGGGCATTTCAGCTATGAAGAGAGACTGCAAAGGCTAGGGTTGTTTTCCTTAGAGCAGAGAAGGCTGAGAGAGGACCTGATTGAGGTATATAAAATTATAAGGGGTATTGATAGGATAGAGGGGAAGAAACTTTTTCCCTTAGCGGAGGGGCCAATAACTAGGGGGCATAGATTTAAGGAGGTTTCGAGGGGACTTGGAGAAAAATCTGTTCACCCAGAGGGTGGTTAGAATCTGGAACACACTGCCTGAAGGGGTGGTAGAGGCAGGAACCCTCACAACATTTAAGAAGTATTTAGATGAGCACTTGAAATGCCATAGCATACAAGGCTATGGGCCAAGTGCTGGAAAATGGGATTAGAATAGATAGGTGCTTGATGGCCAGCACAGACACCCTTTCATCTTGGTGCTTTTTTAAAGAACAAAAACTTGTGCAAATACATCTTACTTTAAAAATTCAATTAATTAAATGCAACTCCATCCCAAAATCCTCATACAAAAATGGCCAACATTCCATAGCATAATACTTCCCTTTAAATCAATGCTCAGAAATATTAATTGCAGCAAATGTTTGAAGGGATTTAGAATTACTTTTTGGTTAAATGCTTTTTATAAATGAAATTGGTTACCACTCACTAGTCAAAGTCTACTAAACCACAATTGGGGGGGGGGGGGGGGGGCGGGGGAGTAAAAATAAACTTTCATTACCATTTCTTCAGCTGCCTCAACAGTCCCTTTAAGGGCTGGAAAAACTAGTCTTGGCACACGTTCCACCTTGTTTTTCACGTACTTTGCAGCTGGAAGCTAAGAAATACAGGACCTTTCTTTGCATATTTAAATTAAACCAGATCAAAACCATATAAAATATAAAACATAACACGAGTTCGACACCCCTGTACTAGAAATAAGAAAGCTCCAAGGTTACAACAGGAGTTATTTCCAGTTTCAAAAGTATCAATGAAAATGAAAAAGGAAAAGTGCGTTGACTCAGTCTTGCATATATACCACAATGTATTACACTACTGGCAGCAGCAGGTTTAATTATGTGTGCTTTTACTCTTCTTTGTCCTCCTTATCTCGAGAGACAATGGGTAAGCACCACTTTAATTCTATGAATATTATAGATAAAAAACAAACATTGTAACAGTTCTAGAATAATGTACTGATAAAATTTTAACAGGAAATTTTTAATACAAACCCCAAAAGATCAGCTGCATCAATATAAAAATTAACAAAAGCACTGCAACCAATGTCACCTCTAATAAGCATATCCTAATTTACACTGTGACATCTCACAGCATCCATGGTTTTCTCCAACATATCTTGGATTGATTCAGTTAACATTCTCAGACAAACATTGCAAGTCTCATTTCTCCACCTGGATTTGCTCCAGAGTTGACAACTTAAGCATCATGTCTACTTCTGATATATTCTGAACAAATATGAACTTTGTTGCAATGGAAAATTAAAATGTTTAAAGTCAGATTTGTTTACTTGTACATAATCTGATATTTTAATCCTTCATTCCTCCTCCCCTTCCAATTTTTAAAGTTCAATACAATGCATTAGTGGGGAAACTAGGATTATAATTTTTCAATAGACCTGTAGAGTCTGAAATTAAAATACAAGCACTCCCTAACTTTTAATCAGAAGCAGTCTGATTATTTAAACAATTATTGATTACTTCCATAAAATCATTTTACATCAGTAATGCCAAAATCAACAGAAAAAAAGAGGTACTGCTAGTCCAAAACTTTCAGCATGAATCTGATTGTATTCCAAACCTCTTGCCACCCACTCTAACATGGTCCCGTTTACAAGATTAGTAGACTTACCTATTACTTGCAGTAGCTCTGTGTTACTGATCTGCGAATCACTAATACTGAAAGTCTCGAGTTGTTTCACATCTCCCAAAAGAAAGCCTTCCTGCAGTGAAAACCTCAGTTAAATTAGAAAAAAATAAGGAAAAACAAGACTGCAAAATAAAACTCAACACATTAGAAAAATAGGCAGAAATAACAGCAAATCAAGGGCTTTCACTGTAATTAACGGCGACAAACTTGATAGAAGCAAAACTACTCCACCGACAGAGCTGTGAATGTATTGCCAGTTCAGTTGTTTGAATACAATCAAGTCAATTTCTGACAACTAAGTAAGTACCACTTGGTTATGACCATTTTAACATTGGACTTGATCACCAGATACAAACTCCAGGCTCAAATGTTATGACAAAATTCTGCACTGATTTCACAGCACACCAAAAAGTATGCAAAGACAATTAATTTTGTGGCAACGATCTGTACATCAAGAAAACTGAGTTCTGACGAAAGATCAAAGACCTGAAACGTTAACTGTTTCTTCCTCTCTACAGATGCCGCCAAACCTGCAGAGTACTTCCAGCAACTTCTATTTTTAGTCAAGAAAACCGGGACTGGTCCATTAAAAAGAGTTACGGAAAAAAAAACATTTCATAAAAATTCTGGAAAGGAAAGCATTGCGCATTTATTGCCCTGCAAACTTTGACACCCGTTTTCCACTTTTGTTGAAGGAAACATTCGGAGAAACACATTTTAAGGACACAGTTCGCTTTTGCAAAAAGAAAACCGTCCAGAAAAGCAAACACAAAGTGGGCGCATTCAGTCAAACGGGTTGCATTTGTATTAAGGCTGCAAAGTGACTCCCAAACTGGGTTTACTCCACCGACTCCGGCTACAAATGCTATGTTTTGCAACCAATTTCCGCCACGACCTTTTCCCGGGAAAACGGCAGCTGCTGGCAGCCGCCCGGGGGTGCGCCTGTCACAAGCCCCAGGCGCTCGGATCCTGCACGGTCACAGATTTAATTGTTGAACGAACCCGAACGCTTCCGCGAGGAAAGGCCAGGGTCCGGGTGACGGGAGCCGCAGACTCGGCCTCTTCACCGACCCAAACACGCACCCCTAACAAGCTGACGGCATCCAAGCGCTCGGCTGTGCTATGGGGAAACCGGGGCGGGGGCGACAGCGCTGCTACCTACATGGTCCGAGGGGCTGTTGGCGTGATGATAAACTAAAGAACTGAAAGTGTAGCCCGAGACGGAGGCGGCCATTTTTTTCCAACCTTCCCACCCACACACCCCCGCGGCACGGCACTTCCGCTCACGCACAGACCGCTTGAAGCGGCCAACTTCCGCCCCGCAGGCTGCCAACTTCCGTCCTGCTCACCCACTACTCTTTATAGACTCAGGCCTGTGTTTCACTTCAATCTGTGCCCTTTGCCTTATAAAGAAGGTTAATTCTGTCCTCTGGGAAAGTTGTCCAATTCGTGACTTGATCATAAATCTCTCAACTGCTCCCCAGTATTGCAGCTCTGGCTGTTACCTAGTCTGTTGGACATTCTCCTAATGCTGTTGACATTTATATTGCTATTCCTGTCTAGCCAAGGATGCAGATGTCAGCAATGGAGTCAAAAGTCTGATTTCAAAGCGAATAGGGCCAATTGTTAGTTATTTGACAAAGTGTAACTTTGGATATGGCCCTTCTCTTTGAGGCATGTGATTAATGTCGGGTCTAAAATTTCCTGACTGTTGGTGTGTCTGGTCCTACAGCAAGAAAAGCTGGTGTGTTTTTGAAGATTTTAGCTGAGACTTCCTGTTTAATTGAGGGAGAGGGACGTAGGGGGTCAGAACTAATCTGGGATGGGTTGCAGCTGAGATTTGGTAGTTTGATGGGTATGAGCCCCTGCCAATTGGTGTGGTATATGCTTTTTTGACATTTTGACCTTATGGGAATATCATTGTCCACAGTCCATTGGCAGTCCCATAGAGGTACTTTCTCTCCCTTACCTGCCTTTTCTATTTGGATGTTAGGTGCAAATCTAACTTGTAGATGTTTGAAATTCTCACATGAAAGTTCTTTGGACTATATTTTGCTTATCTTGTGGAACTCCAATATACAATGCCAAAGGAATGCGATGGTGCAAGTTCATATTTTCCACAGTACAAGTTTCTGAACATGTCCAATCATTCAGGGGAACATGCTGGTGGTACGGTAGCATTGCAGTTATGCTACTAGATTAGTAATCCAGAAGCCTCTCCTAAAGGAGGCAGGAGTTCAAATCCCATCACAGCAGTTGGGGAATTTAAATTCAATTAATTAAAGAAGTCTGGAATAAAAAATTGGTGTCAATAGTAGCAATCATGAAACTACTGGATTATCATTAAAAACACATCTGTTTCACTTATGTCCTTCAGGGAAGGAAATCAACTGTCCTTACCTGTTCTGGTCTATATGTGACTCCACACCTATAGCAACATGGTTGATTCTTAACTGCCCTTTGAAGTGGCTTAGCAAGCCACTCAGTTGTATTTAAAAACATGGCTCACAACCAGCTTCTCAAGGGCATTTCAGGAAGGGCAATAAATGCTGGCCTTGCTAGTGACATCGGCATTTTATATATTCGTTCATGGGATGTCGGCGTCGCTGGCTAGGCCAGCATTTATTGTCCATCCTTAATTGTCCTTGAGAAGGTGGTGGTGAGCTGCCTTCTTGAACCGCTGCAGTCCATTAGGGGTAGGTACTCCCACAGTGCTGTTAGAAAGGGAGTTCCAGGATTTTGATCCAGCGACAGTGAAGGAACAATAAGATAGTTCCGAGTCAGGATAGTGTGTGGCTTGGAGGAGGCCTTGCAGGTGGTGATGTTCCCATGAATCTGCTGTTCTTGTCCTTCTAGGTGGTAGAGGTCATGGGTTTGGAAGTGCTGTCTATGGAGCCTTGGTGCAATGCTGCAGTGCACCTTGTAGATGGTACACACTGCTGCCACTGTGCGTCGATGGTGGAGGGAGTCAATGTTTGTGGATGGGGTGCCAATTAAATGGGCTGCTTTGTCCTAGATGGTGTTGAGCTTCTTGAGTGTTGTTGGAGTTGCAACCATCCAGGCAAGTATTCCATCACACTGTTGACTTGTGCCCTGTAGATGGTGGTCTGGCTTTGGGTAGTCAGGAGGTGAGTTACTCGCCACAGGATTCCTAGCCTCTGACCTCTGTTGTAGCCACGGTATTTATATGGCTACTCCTGTTCAGTTTCTGGTCAATGGTAACCACCAGGATGTTGATAGTGGGAGATTCAGTAATGGTAATGCCATTGAATGTCAAGGGGAGATGGTTAGATTCTCTCTTATTTGAGATAGTCATTGCCTGACACTTGTGTGAAGTGAATGTTAATTGCCACTCAGCCCAAGCCTGGATGTCGTCCAGGTCTTGCTGCATTTCTACACGGACTGCTTCAGTATCTGAGGTTTTTTAAATGGTGCTGAACATTGTGCAATCATCAGCGAACATCCCCACTTCTGACTTAATGATTGAAGGAAGGTCTTTGATGAAGCAGATGAAGATGGTTGGGCCAAGGACACTACCCTGAGGAACTCCTGCAGTGATGTCCTGGAGCTGAAATGATTGACCTCCAACAACCACAACCATCTTCCTTTGAGCTAGGTATGATTCCAACCAGCAGAGAGTATCCCCCCGATTCCCATTGACTCCAGTTTTGGTAGGGTTCCTTAATGCCATACTCGGTCAAATGCTGCCTTGATGTCAAGGGCTGTCACTCTCACCTCACCTCTTGAGTTCAGCTCTTTTGTCCATGTTTGAACCAAGGCTGTAATGAGGTCAGGAGCTGAGTGGCCCTGGCAGACGCCAAACTGAGCATCACTGAGCAGGTTATTGCTAAGCAAGTGCCACTTGATGGCACTGTCATCAACACCTTCCATCACGTTACTGATGATTGAGAGTAGACTGATGGGGTGGTAATTGGCTGGGTTGGATTTGTCCTGCTTTTTGTGTACAGGACATACCTGGGCAATTTTCCACATTGCAGGGTAGATGCCAGTGTTGTAGTGTACTGGAATAGCCTGGCTAGGGGTGCGGCAAGTTCTGGAGCACAGGTCTTCAGTACTATTGCCGGAATACTGTCAGGGCCCATAGCCTTTGCAGTATCCAGTGCCTTCAGTCGTTTCTTGATATAACGTGGAGTGAATTGAATTGGCGGAAAAATGGCATCTCTGATGGTGGGGACTTCAGGAGGAGGCCGAGATGGATCATCAATCAGCACTTCTGGCTGAAGATCGTTGCAAATGCTTCAGCCTTATCTTTTACACTGATGTGCTGGGCACCCCCATCATTGAGGATGGGGATATTTGTGGAGCCGCCTCCTCTAGTTAGTTGTTTATTGTGCAGTAGGGGAGGAGGTGGCGTAGTGGTATTGTCAAAGCACTAGTAATCCAGAGACCCAGGGTATTGCTCTGGGGACATGGGTTTGAATCCCACCACGAAATAAGGTGGAATTTGAATTCAATTAATAAATTGAATGAATACATTTGGAATTAAAAGCTAATCTAATACTGGCCACAAAATCATTGTCGATTGTCGTTAAAAACCCATCTGGTTCACTAATGTCCTTTAGGGAAGGAAATCTGCTGTCCTTACCTGGTCTGGCCTACATGTGACTCAAGACCCACAACAATGTGGTTGACTTCTGAAATGGCCTAGCAAGTCACTCAGTTCAAGGGCAATTAGGGATGGCCTCCTCCTGAAGTCCCCAGCATCACAGATGCCAGTCTTCAGCCAATTCGATTCACTCCATGTGATATCAAGAAATGACTGAAGGCACTGGATACTGCAAAGGCTATGGGCCCTGACAATATTCCAGCAATAGTACTGAAGACCTGTGCTCCAGAACTTGCTGTGCCCCTAGCCAAGCTGTTCCAGTACAGCTACAACACTGGCATCGACACTGCAATGTGGAAAATTGCCCAGGTTTGTCCTGGACACAAAAAGCCGGACAAGTCCAACCCGGCCAATTACCGCCCCATCAGCCTACTCTCAATAATAAAAACAAGAAATGCTGGAACCACTCAGCAGGTCTGGCAGCATCTGTGGAAAGAGAAGCAGAGTTAACGTTTCGGGTCAGTGACCCGAAGGGGGTTCCAAAGAAGGGTCACTGACCCGAAACGTTAACTCTGCTTCTCTTTCCACAGATGCTGCCAGACCTGCTGCGTGGTTCCAGCATTTCTTGTTTTTATTTCAGATTTCCAGCATCCGCAGTATTTTGCTTTTATTTTAGCCTACTCTCAATCATCAGTAAAGTGATGGAAGGTGTCATCAACAGTGCCATCAAGCAGCACTTGCTTAGCAATATCCTGCTCAGTGACGCTCAGTTTGGGTTCCGTCAGGGCCACTCAACTCTTGACCTCATTACAGCCTTGGTTCAAACACGGACAAAAGAGCTGAACTCAAGAGGTGAGATGAGAGTGACTGCCCTTGACAACAAGGCAGCATTTGACCGAGTATGGCATTAAGGAACCCTAGTAAAACTGGAGTCAATGGGAATCGGGGGGATACTCTCTGCTGGTTGGAATCATACCTAGCTCAAAGGAAGATGGTTGTGGTTGTTGGAGGTCTGCTGTGGTGGGATTTGAACCCATATCTCCAGTTGAATACCCTGGGTCACTAGTCCAGTGATAATACTACTACACCACCGCCTCCTCCCATGATTTGAGTTTTGCATAAATGAATCAAAAACAGGGAAAACAAAATAGATGTTCCTTTACTTTTAACTGTTTGTATAGTTCATCTATTATTTTAATGATTCTGGATTAGGTGGTGCTTGACTAACGATCTGAAGCTCTAATTTCTGACATTTCATGCAGAAGGGGAGCCGAAAGCATTAATTTTGCCAGTCACAAATATGGCGGCCGCCTGGTGAGTCACACTCAATACTTAATACAGGCGCTGCTCTGTCATGATCAATTGGATTTCCTGGGTCAACAGCGATGCAAGATGTCGGGTATCTGCATGGTTGCCAAAGGCAAGAGAAAATTGCTGCTGAGAGCCCATCTTCATCCAATGATGAATTCCAACCGTCTAAATTAGGAACTAAAGAGTAGTATGTGTTGTTACTTTGCTCTTTATTAAATTGTATTTTAATTGTGAAATTACGATTACGTTTTATAACGGACCCAGTGCAATGAAAAGCGATTACATTTAGCGAGGTACTTGTTGAAGTTTAGTGAAATATGTTCACTAAGGTGACTGTCACTGAGGACATAGTTTATAACAACTCATGGAAGAATGATCCTTGTGACTCCCTACACGGCTGACACGTAATGCCCTCTGAAATGGCAGAGCAAGCCGTTTAGTTGAAAGGAGTCGTGACCTGATTCAGGAATAAGGTAAATCACTTCAACCCAGCCATTGTATCAGGACAAGACGTGGGCAACCTCAGCCCTGTAAAGTGCTCCTAGCTATTATCTGGGTACTGGACAGCTATTCCAGAGACTAGTCACAAACAGCCTTACATTGATACTCTGTGAGTACAACTATCAGCTACACCTCAAACTCTTTGATCACTATCCTATTGGCAGGATAGACCAACGAGAGGTGGGCACACAGTGATTGAAGTGATCCATTGACTCCAGATCCCATGAAACCAGGCTTCAGGCCAAGGAAAGCTTCTGCTGGAATCCATTATTAAGGAGGCACAAAGAAAATCATAATATGATCAGACGCAGTCAACGAAGTTTAATGAAAGGGAAATTCTATTTGACAAGTTTATTAAAGTTTTTTGAGGATGTAACTTTGCAGAGTAGTTAAAGGGGAACCAGTGGATGTAGTTTAAAGTTGATAAGACTCCAGGACTGGACGAAATGCATCCAAGGATACTGAGGGAAGTGAGAGTGGAAATTGCGGAGGCACTGGCCATAATTTTTCAGTCTTCCTTAGACTCAGGGGTGGTGCCAGAGGACTGGAAAATTGCAAATGTTACACCCTTGCTCAAAAAAGGGTGTAAAGATAAGCCCAGCATCTACAGGCCAGTCAGTTTGGTGGTGGGGAAACAGAGAAAAAATAATTTGCGACAAAATTAATAGTCACATGGACAAATATGGGTTAATTAAGGAAAGCCAGCATGGATTTGTTAAGGAAAAGTTGTGTTCACCTTATTTGCTGGAGTTTATTGAAGAGGTAACAGAGAGGGTTGATGAGGGTAATGCTGAATTAGGAACTAAAGACTTCCAAAAGGCATTTTATACTCTGCCGCAAAACAGACTTGTGAGCAAAGTTATAGTTCATGGAATAAAAGGGATAGTAGCAACATGGATACAAAATTGGCTGAGTGATAGGAAACAGAGTAGTGGTTAATGGATGTTTTTCAGACAGTAAGACGATTTGTAGTGGTGTTCCCCAGGGGTCAGTGTTGGGACCCTTGCTCTTCCTGATGTATATTAATGACCTAGACCTTGGTGTACAGGGCACAATTTCAAAGTTTGCAGATGATACAAAACTTGGAAGCATTGTGAACTTTGAGGAAGATTGTGTGGAACTTCAAAAGGATATGGACAAGTTGTTGGAATGGGCGGACAGGTGACAGATGAAGTTCAATGTGGAGAAATGTGAAGTGATTCATTTTGGTAGGAAGAACATGGAGAGACAATAAAAAATAAAGGGTACAACTCCAAAGTGGGTGCAGGAGCAGAGAGACCTGGGTATATATGTGCATAAGTCATTTAAGGTGGCAGGACAGGTTGAGTTCATAAAGCATCCAGTATCCTAGGCTTTATTAAAAGGGGCATCGAGTACATGAGGAGGGAGGTTATGTTAATCTTGTATAAAACACTAGTTCAACTTCAACTGGAGTATTGTGTCCAGTTCTGGATGCCACATGAGGAAAGATGTGAAGGTATTGGAGAGAATGCTGAAAAGATTCACAAGAATGGTTCCAGGGATGAGGAACTTCATTTACAAAGATAGATTGGAGAAGTTGGGACTGTTTTCCTTGGAGAAAAGAAGGCTGAGGGGAGATTTGATAGAGGTATTCAAAATCATGAGGGGTCTGGACAAAGTAGATGGGGAAAAACTGATCCCACTAGTGAAAGGATCAAGAATGAGAGGGCATAGATTTAAGGTAATTGGCAAAAGAAGCAAAAGCGACATGAGAAAAAACTTTCTCACGCAGCGAGTGGTTAGGATCTGGAATGTACTGCCAGAGAGTGTGGAGGAGGCAGGTTCAATTGAGGCATTCAAAAGGGAATTAAATAGTATCTGAAAAGGAAGAATGTGCAGGGTTACAGGGAGAAGCTGGGGGAATGGTACTAAGTGAATTGGTCATTTGGAGAGCTGGTGCAGACATGATGGGCTGAATGGCCTCCTTCTGTCCTGTCACAATTCTGTGATTCTATAGTATATTTGGATTTCCAAAATGTATTCAATAAGGTGCCACATGAAGGATTATTACAATATAAGGATTCATGCTGTTGAGGGTAATAAAATAGCATGGATATAGCTGGGTTAACAAACAAGCGACAGAGAATAAGGATAAATGGAGCATTTTCGAGTTGGCAGGCTGTAAATACTGAGGTGCCATAATGATCAGTGCAGGGGCCTCAGCTATTTACAATCTATATTGATGACTTGGAAGAAAGTACTGAGAGTAATGTATGCTGATGAAACAAAATTAGGTGGGACAGTAAGCCATGAGAAGGACACCAAGAGGCTACAATGGGATATAGGCAGTTTAAATGGGTGGGCAAGAAGGTGGCAGGTGGAGTATAATGAGAAATGTGAGGTTATTTACTTTGGTAGGAAGAATAGAAAAACAGAATACATTTTAAATGTTAAGGAACTTTTAAATGTTGGTGCTCAGAGAGATTTCTGTGCCCTCATACAAGAAACACAGAAAGTTAGGAAGGCAAATGGCATTTGGGTTTCATGCAAGGGTTTGGAGTACAAGAGTAAGGAAGTCTTGCTACTGTTGTACAGGACTTTGGTGAGACCACACCTGGAGTACTGTGCACAGTTTTGGTCTCCATATCTAAGGCAGGCATCTAAGGCCTTAGAGGTGGCACATTGAAGATTCGCTAGATTGATTTCTGAGATGAGAGGATTGTCCTATGATGTGAGACTAGGTAAATTGGGCCTACATTCTCTGGAGTTTGGAAGAATAAGAGGTGATCTTAATGCAACATATAAGATTCTGAGAGGGCTTGACAGGGTAAATGCTGAGATGGCTGGAGAGTCTAGAACTGTGGGGCATAGTCTCAGGATAAGGGATCAATCATTTAAGCCTGAGATAATGAGAAATTTCTTCACTCAGAGGGTTGTAAATCTTTGGAATTCACTACCCCAGAAGGCTTTGGATGCCAAGTCATTGAGTATATTTAAGGCTGAGATCGCTAGATTTTTGGACTCTATGGGCATCAACTGATATGGGGATAAGGTGGGAAAGTGGAGTTGAGGTCAAAGATCAGCCATAATCTTATTGAATGGTGGAACAGTCTCAAGGAGCTGTATGGCCTCTTATTACCTAATGCCCCTCTCTCAACTTATGAATCAGTGTCTGTCTATGTTAAAGATTGCTTGGAGGAATTTCTTAGGGAAGTAAGGTAATGAAATCTACCCTAGGTATGGGCCTTTAAAGTCCATCATCGAGCGGTTTGGTAGGGCTGGCCAAGTCCTTATAGCTGCCAGAATGGGTCTGTGTCGGCTGGTGAGAGAACCAACAGGAGGGTGCAACCTACTTGACCTCATCTTTGCCAACTTACCTGTTGCAGACATGTGCCCATGATAGTATTCATGTCACTATTGCAAAGTCCTTGTGAAGATAAAGGGCTGAATTGTGACGGCAGTCCTGGTGGTGGGCCAGAAGCCGGGAGAGACCCCCGACGCCATTCCACAGCAGGCAGCCAATTAACTGCCTGCCAATGGGGACGTCGTCCCTTTAAGGGACGAGCTACCACCTCCAGAGCTGCCAGCCATTTGGAAGGCCAGCAGCTCTGTAGTACCGGGGAGGGTGGGAGGGTGTCTACCTGGGTGGGGTGGTGATCGCGGCTGGGGGACCTTTCGGGGGTCCTGGATTGCCCCCAAAAGAGGGGCCACCCCCAACTCCACTAGGAGGCTGCCAGACTTACCTGGTGGTTTCTCCCAGCTGCGCCAGGCCCCTTCTCCTCCCTTAAAATTGAGGTGGAGGCAGGAAGAGGCCCTTAAGTGGCTAGTTGGCTATTTAAGGACCTCAATTGGTCCGCAATTCTGCCCAAAGTCTTGTCTCCAACTGTGAAGACATTCTAATCACTAGTGTGACACCGCCACCATGCTAAGTAGGACCATCTAAACCTAGTGTCTTTAGTCGCAATCATCTTTATCTGCTTCATCAATGAGCTTCCTACCATCATGAGGTTAGGATTGGGACTGTTCGCTGACTGTTCCAGCTCCATTTGTAGCTCCTGCAATGAAGTAGCCTGTTGCCACTAGACTCAGTATGCAGCGCCTCTAACACCACTTGGGCGGCACAGTGGCGCAGTGGTTAGCACCACAGCCTCACAGCTCCAGCGACCCGGGTTCGGTTCTGGGTACTGCCTGTGCGGAGTTTGCAAGTTCTCCCTGTGACCGCGTGGGTTTCCGCCAGGTGCTCTGGTTTCCTCCCACAGCCAAAGACTTGCAGGTTGATAGGTAAATTGGTCATTGTAAATTGCCCCTAGTGTAGGTAGGTGGTAGGAGAATGGTGGGGATGTGGTAGGGAATATGGGATTAATGTAGGATTAGTATAAATGGGTGGCTGTTGGTCGGCACAGACTTGGTGGGCCGAAGGGCCTGTTTGCTGTATCTCTCTATGACTCTATGACCACTCAATGGCTACAGTATGTACAATCTACAGGATGCACTGCAGCAACATTAATTTGATAGAATCTCTCTCCCCAGCGATCTCTACCTGCAAGTTCAGGAATGTGGTGGGGACAATTATCACTTCCAAGTTTCCCTTCAAGTCATACACGATACTGACTTGAACATACATCACTGCTTCATTATCATCACTGATTTCAATATGTTGGAATTCGGAACTTAACACCATTGTAGGAGCACTATCATCACAACAACTGCAACAATTCAAGGAGAATAGCCATCACTACCTTTTGTGGACAACTAGGGATGATGAATAAAAAGCCTTGCCAGCATTGCTTGTATCCTGTGAATGAAGTAAGTTACAAAATGCTGCAAACATTATTTTCATGGACTAAAAGTTATCAAATTCTAAAAATTAATTTCTGTAAAATTACACCACAAACCGATAATCACCTCATACAATATCTTGGAATTTAGCCTTAAGAAAGGTAGTTATTGCGCGTTATTTTATTCTGACCTGGAAATATACAAGCAGCTTCCAATATGCAAATTTACCTCTCCAGCTGTTCAGCAACAGTAACTGATCTGAGGATTTGTCTATATACATATGATATAAAGTGCAGGCCAAGTAAAAGAAAGCTGCAGCTTAGCAACAGAATAATTCAATGTAATATATACCCCATGGTAAAGTGTTCCTGTTGTTCTAAACTCCTGGGTCAGATAGGGATGATACAGATGGGGATATATCACTTCTATGCATTTTTAATTTACTCCCAGGAGGGTGGACTGAGGCTGCTTTTAAAATGGTATTATTCTGAATTAGCTGTAATATTCCAATTCCTTTTGCCTAATAGTTGATTGTCTCAAAGTTCAGACTTCGTTCAGCTGAAATTGCAATTTTTAAAAATTAATTAATGGGCCATGAGCATCGCTGGCAAGGCCAGCATTTATTGTCCATCCCTAATTGCCCTTGAGAAGTTGGTAGTGAGCCTTGTCTTTTGCACTGACCTGCTGGGCTCCACCATCATTGTGGCTGGGGATGTTCTTTGAGCCTCCTCCTTCTCCAGTTCGTTGTTTAATTGTCTACCTCCCAATTCATGACTGGATGTGGCAGCACTGCAGAGCTTTGATTTGATCCATTGGTTGTGGGATTGCTTAGTTCTGACTATAGCATCCTGCTTCTGCTGTTTTGTTGGCATCTCATTTTTAGCTATGCCTGGTGCTGCCTCTGGCATGCTCTCCTGCACTCATTTAACCAGGGTTGATCCCCTGGCTTGATGGTAATGATAGAGTGGGGGATATGCTGGGCCATGAGGTTACAGATTGGGGTTGAATACAATTCTGCTGCTGATGGCCACAGTGCTTCATGGATGCCCAGTTTTGAGTAGCTAGATCTGTTCTGAATCTATCTCATTTAGCACGGTGGTAGTACCACACAACACGATGGACAGTATCCTCAATGCGAAGATGGGACTTTGTTTCCACAAGGACTGTGTGGTGGTCATTCCTACCAATACTGTCTGGTGAGCGCAAGCTCAAGCCTCTGGTTCTCTCACCACCTGCCACTGGCCCAGCCAAGCAGATATGCCCTTCAGAATTTAGCCAGCTAAGTCAGCGGCGGTGCTACTGAGTCAATCTTGGTAATGGACATTGAAGTTCCCCATCCAGACTACATTCGGTGCCCTTGCTACTCTCTGCTTCTTCCAAGTGGAGGAGTATTGATTCATCAGCTGAGGGGGGTGCGGTAGGTGGTAATCAGCAGGAGGCTTCCTTGCCCATGTTTGACCTGATGCCATGAGACTTCATGGGGTCTGGAGTCAATGTTGAGGACAATCCCTCCCGACTATATACCACTGTACCTCTGGCGGGTCTGTCCTGCTGGTGGGACAGTACATACCCAGGGATGGTGATGGCTGTAAGGTATGATGTGGTGAGTATGACTATGTTAGGCTGTTGCTGGACTAGTCTGTGGGACACCTTTCCCAATTTTGGCACAAGTCCCCAAATGTTTGTGAGGAGGAGTTTGCAGGGTTGACTGGGCAGGGTGTGCCTTTTTCGTGTCCTTTGCCTAGGCCGATGTCGGGTGGTCCGTCTGATTTTATTCTTCTTCAACTTTTCTGCCGTAGTTTGATACAACTGAGTGGCTTGCTAGGCCGTTTCAGAGGGCAGTTAAGAGCTAATCACATTGCTGTGGGTCTGGAGTCACATGTAGGCCAGACCAGGTAAGGATGGCAGATTTCCTTCCTTCAAGGACATTAGTGAACCAGATTTTTTTGACGACAATTTGGTAGTTTTGTCATCCTCATTACTGGGACTGGCTTTTCATTGCATTTATTTAATTAATTGAATTTAAATACCCCCAGCTGCCATGGTGGGATTTGTACACATGTCTCTGCAGCATTAGTCCAGGTCTCTGGATTATTAGTTCAGTATCATTACCACTACGCTATTGTTCCTGGTAAATACAAAGTGGGTTTTTTTGGGCATATACATAACTACTTTTTAAGGAATTAAACATCCTTGGAACATACATAATTGTTATGTTGGCTTGTCTATTTCAGTGTCTGCAATGGAGTGACATCACTGAGCACCAGCATCACTTTTAATCAACTGCACTTGCATGCCTCTATTGCAACACTGTGGGTAATAGCATTGTTGGAAACAGAATGGGCTCTTACAAAACTGTCTGCACCAGGGCAAAGTTATTTTGAGAAAATTGAATTATAGCATTTTATTTTTGCGTAAATTAGCTTGTGGTAAGTAGCTTGTTTTGATCTGTCCTGCTCCACACCAGACTTTTGCAGTGGAGGTTTGGTTTTAGTTTTAAATATGAGTTTTTTTTTCTGTATCTTCTTGCAGTTGGGACCATGCTTATGAAAGGGAGCTGCAGTCCTTTTATGATTCAGGCGATATTGGTGAGATTTGGTAAGAAGCAAAACAAAGAATATTAACCCATTGATAAGGATCAGTGGCAGTATCTTTGTCGATCTCCTCCAACCCACCCACCCCTACTATTGACTGTTTCATTTAAAGGAAAGAATATTTTCAAAATGGAACAAAAATAATTTAATTTAAAATCTTGCAAAACCACAGCTGGGACAGTACTATCTACTTATTACAGAGGAATTGAAACAGCTGTGAGTTCCAGCATCAACAGCAGTGACCAGTGTAGGTTTCTGAGGGCCTCGGATGAGAATATTTCAAAAATACCTCTTGGAACTGTTTGAGAATTATGTTCTTATAAACTCCAATTGTGAAACATTCTTTCAATAACGTGAATATATAGTTTTAAAAATGATAAATGTTGCTTTATATTATAGTAAAACTGATCAACTGATTTTCTCTGCACCAATAATTACTGTACTGTCAACATAACAGAGGTGAAAAGTATACTTCCCTGTTACGCTGTTGAAGGAAATATGTTAGTAAACTTCACAATAATTTTCTTGGTCAAACAAACAGAATACAATGAAAGATAGCTATTTTTCATGATCTGTTGAACTGGTCTTTCTTCTATAATATTCTGTCCATGATTAAATTTTACGCTTACAGCTCAGTAGACTTGTGTTCACTTTGAGCAGTTCATTCCATCCAATGGCATCTTTTTAAATCTTTGTACGGTGTTTTTGAAAATCTGTATTAAGATATAGATTATCACAAAACCTTCCCCTAAGCAGTTCAGAAGGATTCACAAATTGTGGGGAGTTAGCCACTGTCTGCTAACACAGGCAGTACAATTGGTCTCTGACTCCCTGGGCTGTGGAGGGGAAAATTTGACCTGTTTTCATGTTCTTAATTACTGTAATTGGAAATGTGTTTGTGTTAGGGTGGGATTTGGCTTGGTTGTGACTCCTTCCATTGTTGAATATCCTGCTGATGTTCACTCCCGAGGCTCATAAATGAAAAATGGGTACTCCAGGCAAAGTCTCAGAGGGCTGTTAGCGCCTTTGGAACTTTATCTAAGCACCTCCAGGATAGGAGAGGAAGGGCAGGAAGAAAACAAAAGATTTATAAACAAATTTTCAAAAACTTTGTTTATTGACATTCTAATTTAGTGCCTTTTAACTTCAAATATATATTGGGCTGATCGGCCGTGAGCTTCAAAGAGGGCAGCCCATACGGGCGGGTTTCACTCCGTGGAGCCACTGCAATATTCATCGTGGCGGCTCATTTACATGGCTAGGGCAAACTGCCCACCCCCGATGACGTAGAAGGGGTGGGTGCTCCGTCCCGGCACCGGCGCCTGGCGCCAATGCGCACATGCTATGCCATTTTTAAAGGACTTGCAGCCCTTCATTTTCATTTCAATGTTTAAAGATACAGCACCTATGAAATTGAAAGGAAAAGTTTATCAAAAGTTTCAATCCCCTTACCCACCCCACCCCCCTCAATGACTAAACACTTTATTAATTGCCCTCTCCCCTCCCCATAAAAAACTTATCTCGTGATCCCAGCCTCCCCCCCGTCTCCACCCCCAAAGGTTTGTAACCTTTTACCTTCAACCCCTTCCCACCATCCCCTCCACCAATCACAATGGTTTTCACGCTTCCCCCCCCCCCGCCCTGAAAACTTACCTGCTCCACCCTCCCAACCAGGGTTCCACCTCTGATCTCCGAATGGAGATCTGAAGGCGTGGGAGTTCTGGCAACTGGACAGAATATCACAGCGGAATGGCCAGCACGATGAAGTAGGTATTTATTAATTAATTTCAATACCATTAACGATGTTCCCATCGCTGAGCGGCAGGGGGTGCTGCCGCAAGGTCTCGCCACTGCCGGTAATATGGGGCGGGGCCTTCCCAGTGTCGAGGCCCATGGCTGGCCTCTCCCGGAGGTATTTTTTGGGCCCCCCCCCCACCATGACCTCTGATGTCGGGTGTCCGGTAAAATTCAGCCCATTGCTTTCGGAAAGAAACTGCAAAACTAGTGAACAATAAAAGCAATTTAATAAATCTATAATTTTATATGGCACACCAACATTATTTTATAGGTCCCACAGGTTTGTGGTTGGTTTACTGCTTACCTGTTCGCCCTTGTTTGATAGGCATATTTCATTAATCAATCTATGACAGTAAATACTGTGTAATTTCTTAGTGATCATCATTGGTCAACAACTGTCACAAATCCTGTTATCTTTTAGGTTTGGTGAAGAAAGTATGGATCGTATAATAACATGGTTGGAAACACAAAAAATCCCGAAGGATGCTGCCCTGCTGGATATTGGGACAGGAAATGGTGTTTTTTTGGTTGAACTTGTAAGTGTATTTCAGAATCTAAAAACACTTGTGTAAAATCTGATTCATCGTAATCTAATTTATTTTCTACCGATAGTGCAGCTACATCCCCAATACCCATAGCCTTGCTGGAGTCTTACAGCTTTGACCTCTCCTTCTGGTTCTCTAACATCGGTCTACTTCTCGTTCCCTGCTTCACTGTTCGTGATAACTCTTTCAGCTGCCTTGCCCCTAAACATTTGAACCTCCTCCCGCAGCATCACTGCTTATCCTCTTTGTTGTAAAAAAAACTCCTTAAGACCATGGTTTTGTCCCTTCTAAATCACTTTCTCCCCCAACCCCCAGGTTGAAGTCTACTGACTGTCCCTCTCCCCGTAAAGTGCTCTGACACCTCTCTGTATGCAATGAATGCGATAGAAATGTAAGTTGTTGCCTAAAAAAAAATTTCATTGTGAATACCAATTTCCATATCTATTTTCAATCTCTGGCTTACTGCCTACCTGCATTGGGGTCTGTCAGATGCAGGACAGCTCTACATGTACTTGATGACCACATGCATACGCAGAGCAGGGCTGTTAAAATTTCAATAAATTGAAGACATAGGTAGGTGCATCCAGACTCTCTATATAATTAAAATTTAGAAGTAAGTTTAAAAAGTTCTCAGAAGGTCCAGGCAATCCATAAGCACTTTGTAAATGAGGTTTGACATGACATTGCAGTTCTCCTCGATGTGATGTCAAATCTAAGTGATGTGACCCTGCCTCCTGCAACAGATTTCACACTACTTCCTGTTGGAGTCAAATTAATAAAACATAACACCTAATGGAATCTGCAGATTTCATGTCACTGCAAAGTACAAATCACTTCGCAGCAATGCTAGACTTGCAGTATGTCACTTGAGATTTTCACAGTTTTCTAAAATGAGAATATGAGGAAATTTCTCAAGCCTGAATATCTGGCAGTGAGAATATTCCTAACAGCAGGTATATTAGTGATTGAAGACAGCCAAAAGCAGATCATTTTATGTCCTGAATATATATTTTTTTATTTATTTAAGGCAAAAGCTGGATTTACTAACCTGACTGGAATTGATAATTCTTCCACTGCTGTGGAGCTTGCTAAAGCTATTGCTGAAAAGGAAGAGGTGTTGTCTTTGAAATTACAGGTAATGATTTTAGCAAGTATTTCCTTCAAGCCTCAAACTATTGTCAGCTTCTTCTCTGACAAATCTATCTTCATTTTCCTTCGCTCCCTCAAATTGTTTAATTATTTTTCTTCCTCCAAGATTGCATTCACAATCATGCAAGCAACTTTCTTCATGTCTCTGCTAATATCATTCTCTGACTGACTGCTGGGAAAGGCTGGATATATCTGGATTGACTCCCCATGTTATTTTCCCTCTGAGGAGAAGCATATTGGCTGCTTTTCCAGGTGGCTTGGATGAGATTGGGAACTTGCTATGTTTGGAAACACTGACCCAAAACTTGCATTTTATTGCCTCTGGTGTAGCTTGTTGATCCATAGATGTGCTGTGCTACAAGGCTTACAAGGCTACCTAGAACAATTTCCCTTGCGAATTTCTGACTTGTTGCAACCTGTGAATTGAAGATAATCTTCATTTCCCCCTCCGCACCGCACCACCCCCCCCCACCAAACCCCGGCTACGCCACTCTCCACCCTTACCCAGTGAAGACAGTGACTTAGCCAATGGCTATGGTTCCAATGACGTAGCACCTCACTTGTCAAAGTTCTTTATGTGACCTGGGACTTTCGATCTGCATGATCCATTTGCCTATAGCCTTTACCCGCTGTGTTGTCTGCTGCTTTATTGTAATTCCTTAAACTTTCCAGTTCCTAATCCCTGAAAGATTCCTTTAATTAAAGTTCCTGGGAAATGGTTTATGCAGTCTCCTTTCATTCATTTATTTTTTTAACCAACTAACTCTCCGGCCAGACTCACCTGCTGCTACCCCACTTCCTTCAGCTGTGGGAGTGGGATGATCATGGGATGAAGTTCTGCATAGTTGCTACTAATGTTGCTGTGGGGTCCAGTGATGCTGGTCATGTTATCTTGTCATCTCCCCCTTCCCTGAAATGGAGCATTCCACCAAAATTTAGTATTTTAGTGGCTCAGTTGAGACCACATGGAACAAGACAGTTGACGGGAATGAATTTGAGTGATAACTGAGGCTGGACTATAGCTTGGGACCCCAGAATAGGGATCACATAGTCTACTGTTAAAACCATTCCCGGTCCACCCTCATTGCAATTCTGAATTTTTGTTCACTTAATAAAAGTCAACAATGTGCATTTAAATATCACTCCTCTCATGCAAGGAGAGATCTCCAATAAGGAGGCAAGGGCTAAGGTAGACACAGAGCATGGGAAAATGGGATTAAAATGGAAAGACCAGCTTCGTGAACCAAAGGTCCAGTTGACATGGAGTGTTTTGAAAGCAGAGAGAATGAGGCTTGAGGAGAAGTCCAATCTTTGACATTGTGCAGGGACATAAAGCAGGGAGACATCAATAGGGTAGGTGAGGGCAAAACTATGGAGTAAGCTGAGAATTTTGAATTCAACGTAATGGTGCAGTGGGCCTTGGGGCAGATGGGTTGATGGGAGTATGCAACTCGGTATGTGTAGGAAATTGGACTGTACTGTTTTTCATAAGTTGAAGCTTATGGTAAGTTAATGCTGAGACAGCAGATCGTATAATGTTGAAAAAGTCTAGCTTTGAGGTGATGGCAATGTGGAGTAGAAGTGGACAATGTTACAGATGTTGGTTTTGGTAATGGGGAAAATGTGGGGGAGGCAGCTGAATTTGGTATTGAACAGTGCACTGAGGTGCTGTTGGCAGCTGGAGGGGTGACTTTGTTTTGCCAACAATCAACTGAAACAGGTTTTGCGAACAATCAAATCTCTCTTATCTGAAAGACAATATTGTGATTTTGAGCCCACCACCACTCAAGGGCAATTAGGGATCAGCAATAAATGGTGGCCTTGCCAGTGACACCCACACCCCATGAACAAATTAAAAAAAACAACCTTTGGGTTGATGGAGGAACTGCTTGTCCTTATCATAGATGTGGAAGTTCAGTCCCTGCTTCTAGAAAACTTCACCAAAGGGTGGCATGAAGATAGTGAAGAGAAGAATGCAATGGGGACAGTTGTGCAGACAAAGGAGAAGATGACGATGGCAGCAATGTAGTTTCTGCATTGCCTTAACTAACAGCAGAACCAGGAGAGGCAGTGCCCCAGAACTGGATAGCAGAGAAGACATGGTAGTAAGCTGAAGTGACCAGTGATATTGAAGGTAACAGAGAGGTTGAGGAGGATGGGAAGAGAGAGAGATAGAGCAACCACAGTCACAAACACACACAATATCATTTGTGACTTTGATCAATATGGTCTCAGTACTGTGGGTGGGCCAGAAGCTAGATTATATTGATTTGAATAAGGAATGATGACAGAACTTTGGGGAATAAAGGAAAATTTTAGTCAAAGAAAAGTGAAGGAATTTAGCCTGCAATTTTTCATTATTTATTCTTGTCATATGGATAACGCTAGCAAGGCAGCACTAATTGCTCTATTAGTTTTTGCCCTAAGGGCATTAAAAGTCAACCACATAATGTGGGACCGAAGCCATATGTAGGTCAGACCAAGTTGTGGGGAATTGATTCCCTTCCCTGAAGGCATTAGTGAATCAGTTGAGTCGTTATGACAATCTGGCAAATTTGATGGTAATTTTCCTGCTGCTCGCCCACAAATGACTAGATTTATTGAATTTAGTCTCACACGGTAGGATTTGAACTGACAACTTCTGGATGGCAGGTCAAGTACCATCACCCACCAGGCTACCAATCCCTGCAGTTTTGAGGTTAGTGTCAGAACAGAGAGGCAGGTGAAGGATGTTAACCATCGGGGGTGAAGTTGGGTGATCAGAAGCTGGGATGGAAGGAGCTTGAAAGAGGAAGTTGATGGGCTTCATGAATAAGGTAAGTGAGCTAAGGTCAGTGGGGAATAAATTGTAAAGAGCGAGGACAGTTAGGTGGAGAACAAATGGGGAAATCCAGGAGAGTGCAGTGAAAGGCTTGGGATGCCCAGAGAAGGCAGTAGCTACAATGCAGACAGCCTTAAGTTTGGATTCATAGTTCATTGAGTTCCTCATGTTCTGGGGGTAATCTGCAAAAGTAGCAGCGGTGTAGAAAAGGAATTTGGACATTATGCTCTGAAGTATTCAAAGGGACTGAGAGTCAAATTGTACATTACATTATAGGAGGATTAGCTGGTTAGATGTAATGTAAAGTATAGTTAATGCAATTAAAATAGGTCTTTGGTTGTAATTGGCTCATAAATTATATAGAGTAATTGCTCAGAAGGTAATTGCTGGTAACACAGCAAATGAAGGAGGTGTACTTTGATGTCAAGTTTATTTTTAATCTTTGCAAGTTCCTTTGACTGTGCTGGAATTTTAAGCATTTCTCATGTATGCTTTTAAAGCACTGACACCAACCAATTGTTTTAACTGCATTGGCATTAATTCTGTATCAGCATCCTCTCCTGTCTAAGTGCAGCAAATAATAGGAAAATTTAAAGCACTAAAAATGGTTTATTCATAGTTCAAATGAGTGTATCAACAATTAATTGTTGCCATGTGTACATTTTACACATTATTCATTTCTTGCTACCAGTCGATAGTGAACTTTTAACTTTATCCCACAATTAATTTACACCTTTTAATCACTGGAGTAAACCATTCTGCTTTTAAGAAGGGAATGAGCCAGATATTCTTAGGAGCCAAACTTAATGGTTCATGTTACTTAGCACTGTTCTGCCAAGATAGCCAATCAATTACATGTGATCACATAGATGAATTTATGGATGATCGCAATAATTACAGTTTGTAGCTACGTGATTATTTCTGGATGTTTCTGGAGGAATGTGACCACAATAACACATGAAAGGGAGAATGTACGCCTGCCCCCACTCACCACATTAGTCTGTGCCAATAAACTGGAGCAGTTTAGAGCATCTGAAATTCTATTCTTAAAATGACTTTTCCTTATTTTTAGGTGGCAGACTTTTTGCACATATTTCCAAATCTTAGTCCATATGAAATTTGCATAGACAAGGGAACTTTTGATGCCATTAGTCTTAGTCCTGACCACCCAGCTGAAAAACAGAGTTTATATCGGCAGGCCTTGCATAGTGTTCTGAAGGGTGGAGGCATGTTCCTTATAACATCCTGTAACTGGACCAAAGAGGAACTCGTCAATCACTTCAGCGAAGGTAAATTATTTCTTTCATATTTCATTGGATTTTTAAATTACCGGCTTTGTTATCTTTAAGCCTGAGATGGGAAATTTGCTAAGTAAGGAATGGTAGCTTCAAAACCATATTTTACCATTCTGGCATTTAAATTTTTTGCTGTGTGTCATTTCCATGAAGTTGTGAAGGTGTTTACAGATGGATTACTGTTAAAAATCGATAGATATCTGGATACTAATGACATCAAGGGATATGGAGATAGCGTGGGAAAGTGGCATTGAGGTAGATGATCAGCCATGATTTAATTGAACGGCAGAGCAGGCTCGACGGGCTGAATGGCCTAATCCTGCTTCTATGTTCCTAGTTAGAAGAGCTGTACTTGGAATAGACACTGGAACAAAAATGTGTAAATAAAGTTTGATTTCCAGTTGTGCTTTTACCTCTTTCTTCATTCAGTTTGGTTCCTTCCCTGTGTCACAAACCACTCCCTCATGACCGTGACCTTCCAGGCCATTGTCTGTGCTGTTTGTCAGGTGACCACGAAAGGAGATCAGTGAATGACAGAAGGTTTAAGTTGCTTGCCTCAGATTTCTTCAGGGCAGCAAATAGATTGGTCTCCCTCAGCATTTGTGCTGTGAAGTAAAAATGCTGCCAGATGATCCTTGGGCACATCTGCTGTGCTGAATTAGATGAATGCAGGGCTTCTGGAGGACCCCTGCACAATAACATTTTAACAATGTGCCAATAACCTCTATTGGGCTTATGCCAGATCATTCCTGGCCCCCTACTCCTACATTTAAGGTCCCCTTTACTAGACGTAATGATTGTATTTATTGAAGAAGTTTGTTTTAAAGTACCTAATTAATCCTCTAAGGTTAACAATGATTTGTAATATAGTAGTTATGTACAGTAACAGTCATGTGCTCTTTTTATTTGTTTTATTCCAGGATTTGAGATGCTGCAGGAGCTACCAACACCGAAATTCCAGTTTGGAGGAAAGATTGGAAATAGCGTAACAGCACTGGTTTTCAAACAGAAAGAATAAGTTAGGATAACTGCAGGTCACAAGACTCTCCCAGTGTTCAGTTCCAAACTACTGCTGTTCTAGACCCAGAATCACTTAAACAAACTGCAACTCATCCCACGAGATTCGATTTTCTTTTATGTATACAGTTTGATTCCAGAATCCTGCCATTCAATGGACACTTCTTTGTGAAAATGATTACTTTCAATTTAAGATCAATCAGTTAACAAGACCTGGAGCTGTAAATAAAATGATTTGTAGAAATGATGTGTGATTTTTCTAACGAGGAACTCATTGCTATTCCCCATCCTTGCCTCAATGCAGGCTGTTCACAAAGTGCATTAATGACCTCTAGTGGTAACAGACTGGGAATGTATGAATTTGTGGCATACATTAATGCCATCTCTACCTGTGAAGAACTTCAGTGTGAAAACAACAGATTACAGTTTAGTCACTTATTCCAAAAATACAGTGAATTCAGAATTGCCTTATTTTGCACCATCTTCAAAATTTGTACTAAAAGATCTCAAAAGCTAGTTTTGGTGGGTGCTGCATGTTAGAGTGATTGTGACTGATTGAAAGCTGTAGGGTATTCGCTCTCAAATTTAGAGATGTTAGCCAGCACATTGTGTTAATGTTTCTATAGAGTTTGCATATTTAAAATGTAAGTATTAACAAGTTAGTGTGCCTTGGTAAACAAGAGTCATTTTTTAAAAAAAAAGCTGGCTTACCATTATGTAGCATACTGACAAAGCGAATTAAAAACCATAGAAAAGTTACAGCACAGAAGGAGGCCATTCAGCCCATCGTGTCCGCACAGTTGGAAAAAAAACTAGCCGCCCAATCTGATCCCACCTTCCAGCACCTGGTCCGTAGCCTTGCAGGTTATGCACTTCAGGTGCTGCCTCCACCACCGTTCCTGGCAGAGAATTCCAGACACCCACCACCCTCTGGGTGAAAAAGTTTTTCCTCATGTCCCCTCTAATCCTTCTACCAATTACCTTAAATTGACCTCTCTGCTAGGGGAAACAGGTCCTTCCTGTCTATTCTATCTAGGCTCCTCATAATTTTGTACACTTCAATTAAGTTATCCCTCAGCCTCCTCTGTTGTAAGGAAAACAATCCTAGCCAATCCAATCTTTCCTCATAGCTTCAACTTTCAAGCCCTGGCAACATTCTTGTAAATCTCCTCTGTACACTCTCCAGAGCAATGATGCCCTTCCTGTAATGTGGTGACCAGAACTGTAAGCAATACTCCAGCTGTGGCCTAACCAGGGTTTTATGCAGTTCCAGCATTACATCCCTGCTTTTTTATTCTATACCTCGGCCAATAGAGGAAAGCATTCCATATGCCTTCTTCACCACTCTAACTACCTGTCTACCACCTTCAGGGACCTGTGGACATGCATGCCAAGATCTTTCACTTCTACCCCTCTCAATATCCTCCTGTTTATTGTGTATTCCCTCACTTTATTTGCCCTCCCCAAATGCATTACCTCATACTTCTCTGGATTGAATTCCATTTGCCACTTTTCCACCCACTCAACCAAACCATTGATATATTTCTGGAGTCTACGGCTATCCTCTTCACTAACAACTACATGGCCAATTTTTGTGTCATCAGCAAATTTCCCAATCATACCTCCCACATTTAAGTCCAAATCATTAATATATACCACAAACGGCAAGGGACCTAACACTGGGCCCTATGGAACACCACTGGAGAACATCCGTCGACAGGTTTCCGCTGGGTGCTCCAGTTTCCTCCCACAGCCAAAGACTTACAGGGTGATAGGTAAATTGGCCATTGTAAATTGCCCCTAGTGTAGGTAGGTGGTAGGAGAATTGTGGGGATATGATAGGGAATATGGGATTAATGTAGGATTAGTATAAATGGGTGGTTGTTGGTCAGCACAGACTCTGGGCCGAAGGGCCTGTTTCAGTGCTGTATCTCTCTATGACTCTGTAACTACTATCCTTTGTTTCCTGTCCCTGAGCGAATTTTGGATCCAACCTGCCACATTCCCTTGTATCCCGTGGGCTTTCATTTTTCTGACCAGTCTGCCAGGCGGGACCCTGTCAAATGCCTTACTAAAGTCCATGTAGACCGCATCCACTGCACTTCCCTCATCAATCCTCTTTGTTACTTTCTCAAAAAACTCAATCAAGTTATTAAGACATGACCTTCCCTTAACAAATCCATGCTGACTATCCCTGATTAATCCAGGGCTTCCTAAGTAGCAGTTTATCCTGTCCCTCAGAATTGATTCTAATACTTTACCCACCACAGAGGTTATACTGACCGGCCTATAATTATTTGGCCTATCCCTCGCACCTTTTTAAACAATGGTATAACGTTCGCAGACCTCCAATCCTCTGGTACCTTGGCCATATCCAGTTAGTCTTTGAAGATGATCTTCAGCACATCTGCCATTTCCTCCCTGGCTTCCTTTAACAACCTGGGATGCAATCCATCCGGCCCTGGCGATTTATCTACTTTCAAGGTTGTCAGACCCTCTAGTACTCCCTCTCTCATTATACTTATAGTATCTAATATTTCACACTCCTCTTTTACTGCAATATCTGCATCATCCCTCTCCTTTGTGAAGACAGAGACGAAAAACTCATTAAGAACCCTGCCCACATCTTCTGCATCCACGCATAAGTTCCCTTGTACATCTCTGATAGGCCCTACCCTTTTCTTAGTTATCCTCTTGCTCTTAAGGTACTGATAAAACATCTCTGGGTTTTCCTTGATTTTACGTGCCAATAATTTTTCATGTCCTCTCTTTGCTTTTCTAATTTCCTTTTTTACTTCACCTCTGCATTTTCGATCGTCAGAAGCTTTCTTTTTCTGCTTTAACTTACCCTGTAAGCCTCTAGATAACCAGGGGACTCTAGATTTGTCCGTAACACCCTTTATCTTTGTGGGGACATGCCTACACTGTGCCTGTAGAATCTCGCTTTTGAATGCCTTCCACTGGTTTGCCACTGATTTTCCTTCAACTAGCTGTATCCAGTCTACTTTTGCCAGATCACCTCTCAGTTTCATAAAATTTGCCTTCCCCCAATTTAGAAATTTTACTCCTGTTTCAGCTTTGTCCTTTTCCATGATTATGCTAAAACTAACTATTATGGTCACTACCTCCAAAATGGTCACCTGCTGCTACTTCATCTACTTGCCTCAGCTACTGCGAGTCCGATACTGTTACAGATATTTTTATATGTGTTCCTTTGTTCATAAATTTTCCTGATTTCCTTTTTTCCTTTTTCTTTTAAACTATTTTCTCCCCTCTATTCTCCAGGTGCCAATCCTTGCTGGAACATACAGATTGTAGGTGTTAGTTTTAGAAAGATGCATCACCGGACAATCAACCCTTCAGTATCTCGCAGCCTTTCACTATTTAACCCGAGTGGCTGGGCTTCGTGAGTGTTCTGTTAAACTATTTGATTGTGCAGGGCATCAAAGGCAATCCCAATTCTATCCTCCTATATTAACCACACATACTGACAAGATAGTGACCTGGACCAAGGTCACTGGTGGATTGTCGTCCCTCACCCTCCATGCTCAAGGCATTTGAGACCAGTTGGGGGCAAAATTGGTCTTTAGAAGAAGCAGAAAACATGAATTGCATCCCGTTTTACACAGCGCCTTTTTTTTTTCTATTGCCTTCAATGGTAAAGAATATAAAGATAGGGTGTAAAATGGACTGTCAATTTGCTATCAACAGTTCTGTGCTACTGCTGAAGACCAATTTCATCCCCATTGTATTTGCTTTCATTGCTGTCCTGGCAAGGGTCAGTTAACTTGGAGAAAAAGAATCAAATCTCATTGCAGTCAGTAATGGGGATTCTGGTTCATTTTTCTCTCCCTAGCCCCCAGTGTGCTGAGGCTTATATTGATTCATTTGTTACCACCTTGGCTGATATCAGATAATGCAAGAGATTGTAGCTGGGACCTTGCTGGTTTGCATAGCTTAGTAATAGAACAGCTGGTGAGTTTACATCCTGAACAATCAGAAGAATTCAATTCACCTTTTTTGTGGAACAATGGGCAATGAATGGGCTGATAGCGAGTCAGAAAGCAATAATTCAAATGAGTGATTCTGATAATTCCCTGATAGATATTTGTCTTGTTATATTGTTTTCAGAAAATAACAACAATTTTATTTGGTTTATTTTAACAATAGCAGGCGATAAACACAAGTAGTACCTATCTTTTAAATATAGGTTATATTTTTTCATCAATTAAAGAAACATACAATAGAAAACCAGATCTTAGCTTCTGGTCATAGAAATAATTGTTGTGTGTTGAAAGTTAGGCTGTTGGGTCATATAACATTTTGAACAGAGGTCGTTATTGTAAAGTACCTGGAGAAGGAGAAATCACTGTGTAATTATTGGAAAGCCTCGGGCTCCTTCACTGCCAAGCCACTCTGTGATTAAGCCAGATTTTAATGCACACATTACATGCAAAGTATATATAATTTTTCTTGAGTGAGAGTCTACCAAAATAAGGCGGAGACACAGTAATGGGAGGACCTTTAACCTTCAGTTTTAAAAAGATACATCACCAGACAATCAACACCTGCGGATTTCATAGAATATACAGCACAGGCCCTTTGACCCAACCAGTCCATACCAACATTTATACTTTGCTTGAGTCTCCTCTTGTACTTCCTCATCTAACTCGATCAACATAATCCTCTATTGCTGCCAGATGCTGCCAGGCCTGCTGAGTTTTTCCAGCACTTTCTGATTTTATTTCAGATTTCCAGCATCCGCAGTATTTTGCTTTTATAATCCTCCGTTCCCTTCTCCCTGACATGCTTCTCCCTGATATGCTTATCTAGTTTCCCCTTAAATGCATCTATACTATTTGCCTCAACTATTCCCTGTGATAGCGAGATCCACATTCTTGCTACTCTCTGGGTAAAGAAGTTCCTTCTGAATTCCCTGTTTGATTTCTTGGTGACTACTTTGTATTTTTGGCTCCTAGTTTGCTCTGATGGAGTAGGCTGAGTGAGAGAGCTAGCATGCAGACCCGTCCAAAGATAGTCTAAGAAATGAGTATTAATCCAGTAATCTGCTGAAGTTCGATGCATTTTTATTAAGACCACTTGCTCCATGGCTGACTATTTACCTATTGCTGAGGAACATACTTGATAGTATGCAGAAGCCGATGCTTGGAACAGTTACAACATAATTCCTCAAGCACATAAGAACAGGAGTAGTTCATTCAGATCTTGAGTCTGGAAATTCACATGGAGAACACCCAGAGACACTCCCCAAGCCACCATGCTAGTGACCTCAAAAAATTCAACTAGTTTCATGCTGTCTCTTCAATCAACTGATAATTGCCCAAGTATTCAGTCTCTTAAAACATATACACTAAGTAACTCAGTATTGAAATTAACCCCTGTTGCAGCTGGAAGATCAGTTGGTACTTTTCAGCACTTTTTTAATAGAAGTTTCTACCCAGTGGTGCCACTTTGCATTGCATATATTCCTATCCTTGGGAGATAAGGCCAGTTTTGATCTTAGATTGTGTCAACGCTACCTTCTGATCTTACAGCTAGACACTTTAATTAAAGTTGGGAAGTGGCTCTACACTGGTTATTCTGCCTGCGATGGAATATTTAGCTTCTGTATAAAATCTGGTTGAAAACGGCCAAAATGAGAAGGACAAGTTTGAGTCAAAGGTTCTGGAAGTCTCAAATTCACAGGCAATTGTGCACAGTTCAGTTGTGCTTAACACCTTGGATCTGCCAATTGAAGGTAATTTTGAAAAATACTGCTTTCACATTTTTTGGAAATAGTTTAAAATATTGAGGAGCTTTCGGAATAAATAATGTGATCTGTTGTATTCCGTGTTCGTGTCAAGTGAACAGTAGGTGGTGGTGTGTGCCACACATCAGTCACCCAGAACATTCATTGCAAATGTGATGTATTTAGCCAGCTTCTGTAGATTAATATACCCTTTAATTAATGTAACAATGTAACACATCCTCTTAAGGGTTGTCTTTTGATATTGAGAGACTTAAGTGCACCAGATTTGACACAGCCACCATATTGATAATTTCCTATTGACAAAATGGCAAATATTAAATAAATTCCTTATTTGCTCAAATGTCTTGTGGGAACTTGAAGGAACAAACCAATATTAATTATGGAGATCTGATGTGAAAGCCAACAACTTACATTTCTGTCATGCTTTTCAAGAACAGGCACCTCAGAATGTTTAACAGGGTGATGGACAACAAACAGGAGGAAGAAAGGGGATATGAGTGAGTAAAAGTACAGTCAAAGAGAAGGGTTTTAAGGACCATTTTGAAGGTGAGAAGGGAGCGATGAGGCAGTGATGCTGAAGCAGGATGTTCTAGGGGATACAGCCATGGTGGCTGAAGGATTGTCCATTGATGGAGTTAAGGAGTGGGAAATGAGAAGTAGGACAATGTCAGAAATGCAGAGGATGTACATAAAGAGATACAGCTGGAAGAGAATATGAGATAAGGAGGGCAATGACACAAAGTGATTTGCAGGGGAGGATAAGAATCATAGAATCTTAAAACACAGAAGAAGGCCATTCAGCCCATCAGCACTTAGGTAGAGCTATCCAATTAGTCCCACTCCCCCGTTTCGTACTTACAGCCTGTAAAATATCCCTTTTCAAGTATATATCCAAATGCCTTGTGAAAGTTACGATAAGATCTGCTTCCACCAACTTTTTAGGCAGTCCATTAGAATGTTAAAAAGGAGTGTGCTGCTGCTCCGAGGAAGATTTTAAGAGGCTTTGTAAAGGGAGGAACACTGATCAGGATGGAGAGGAGGTTAAAGAGATTAACTACAGGGGAACTATTTGGCAAAAAAAATGGCGGACCGACTGTGCCGGCTGCATGTCGCGGAGCTGCCGCAATCTTCCACGCGGCAGCACATTTGAATGGATGGGGCGGCCAGCACCCCCCTGATCAGATGGAGGGGGCGGGCAGTCCATCCCCGGCAATGGCGTCAGCTGCTTGTGCGCAGGCGCTGACGCCATTTTTAAAGGGCTTTGAGCCTTTCTGTTAGATTTAAAGATTCTAAAGTTACAGTTAATAAAAAAATTAAATACATTAATTTTGTCCTTCTCCCAGCCCCCCAGTAACCATAAAATTAATCACTTGCCCTCTCCCCGCAAAACACTTACCTTGTCCACCTGACCTTCTCCCCGCAAAGTGCATAAACTTTAACCTCCAACCCTTCCCACCATCCCTTACACCAATGATATTACTTTGATCCTGTTTCCCCCACTCCCGCACTGAGAATCTTACCTCCTCCCCCCCTCCTCACCAGTATGGCGCCTCATTTCCCCAGACAGGGATCCGAAGTCACGGGAGTGCTGGGCAGCGGCACAAACATCTTAGCGGGACGGAGGGCGGGAACGTATGTATAATTAATTCAGTCACTTTAATTTATTTAAATATTTAAATGGTGTTCCTGTTGCTGAGCGGCAGGGGCACCACAACAAGGCCTCGCCACCGCCGGCAATCTCGGGCTGGGCCTTCCCAGTGCTGGGGTGCACAGAAGCCCTCTCGGAAGCATCTTCCGGCCACCCCCCCCCCCCCACCGCCCCCCCCCCCACTGCCATAAATCTCAGCTATTGGGGGAGAACCAAATCCAGCCCAATGGCTGGACTTTGAAAGTGCCACAGAGTCGGGACCCCAGTGCAGATGCGATTGAAAAATCGCAGTCTTGGAGGTCCTCTCTGGAACCTGATGCCCCCGGGACTGTCCGCAATTTTTAATATGAAGGCGAGGGGGAAGGGAACAGTGAAGCCGTTTGCCTGCAACTAAGGGGCCATTAAGCTCCTTGTGGAGCTCGTTAAGTGGGGTAGGGGATCTGCACCATGATTTTCAAAGAGCAATCCAGCAAGCCCAACCGATCTGCTTCATGATAGTGTGCAGCTGTCGGGCTTGCAGCGGGCAGGGAAATAACTTTGTTGTTTCAGGAAGAAATGTTTTCGGCCCACGGGGATCTTGCACGGGACCAGCGCAGGACATTTTTTTTCATTGTGGAATCGCTGCCTCACCTGTTCATTCTGCTGGTCCTCTGAGGAGCGTCCTGCTCTCCTCAGCAAGGCAGTGGAAGGCCACATCATGGCTACCGCTTGCCTTTGCCTCTGGTGCCAGACAGCCAGCTCCCGCCAGACGCTCAGCACCACTAATTGGGTGCCGAGCTCGCCTCCTGGGCAATTAGGGCATTACCATTTGAGGATTGTGTCGCGAGGGTGATGCAGCTGAGGCACGAGGTCAGGACCAGGACATCATCAGGGCATTGGGTTCCTAACCCCATTTTGAAAATTCAGCCCTGTAAGTTTATCCAGGAGCGCACATAAAGGAGTTTGGCTGGGGAATTTGGCAAGGTGAGCTGGGAATCGTTTGTTGGAAAAGATCAAAAGTTTGAGGGGAGAGGGTACAAGCTAATGCAGGGTGGGGAAGGGTGGAAAAGCTGAAGAGCTTGCACCTGGGATGGCGGTCAGTTTGCGATCACAGTGGAAATGGGAGCAACGGAATTTAAGACATTAAACAGAGATTACAACATTAACATTAAACAGGAGCAGTAAGAGTTTAAGTTTGAGGATTGGCCAAAGATACAGTGCCTGGAGCAGGAAATAGTTCAGACTGGAATCATGATCAGCCAGGAAGCCAGAGACTAGTTTGTGGCCTGCATGAAGGTCACAGAGTCAACCAGAGTCTGCAAAAAGGTCAGAAACGTAATCCAGTGTCAGCCCAGGAGTGAGAAAAGTTTTAACTGCAATTCAAAGAATCTGGTGTCTGTATAATAACATGAAGTACATAGTATGAAATATGTTACTCTTGATTGCTTAATTTAATCTTTTTATTCTTGCTGCATAACAATGTCTCAGAGTCACACAGAACAGTGCCATCAACCTACGTGTAATTACAGAGTTCCCTGACTGAGTCAACTATCCACACCTAATATTACCGAATGTACTGGAATTGATTTCCTTGCCTAGTATGTTTCTTGTCATTCTCAGAACAACTCTGTGTGCAATACACCTAAAAATTTGCCATTTTAATTTTGCTTGAAATCCATTCTCACTATGTGCAACACACTGCATTTGGCAGCAGTGAAGTTAATGGTATCAGAAAATCAGAAAAAGTAAGGCATTCTTGGAGGATCTGGTATATATGTAAATTGTGAAATTTCCTGGTGGTACAATGAGGGTTCCTGAAATATAAATTTTACTGAATAACCTTTAACCCATATTTATTGTGTTACTATTGATGTTGAATAGCCTTGATGTTTGGGCGACTTCACCACTAATTGCAGCTTCCTGGTTCTATTATTTTCAAAAATGTTTGACCTTTCTGTTTTCTAAACATATTGTGCCACCCTTATGTTGTACCAAAATGACTCAGTAACTTGTTCACAATACTATGTTATTTTTGGTGCCTGTTCTTTATCCTCATTTTCCACTGTAGTAACAATGACAATTTAGAAGTTGTGATTTGTGAAGCAGTGTGTTTTCAATTATTTCTGTATGGTGCTGTAAACAAGGCAATTTATGGAAATGAGTAGCCCTGGGGTGATGGTTGAGGTACAAGGGAATTCTTTCACTTGGTACTGCTGGCTTTGTAGTGAGCAGCTCTGCTTTCTGACAGCAAGCTGACAACTGACTCGCTGAGTGTACCTTATTCCAGCTGTTGCCAAGTAACCTAAATTCCATCCCATTTTTCTGATTAACTATTCCTGTCTCTACATATTATTTCAATAGTGTTATTTTTCTTTGTCCTGTCCCCCTTCGTCCCCACAGAAACGCATATACTCATAACACCACTGTCTGCACTCAACCTGCCTCCCTATGGCCCAGAGACTTTGGATTCAAAATCTTTGTTTTCAAACCCTTCCAAAGACTCACTATAGGGTGGTGCAGTGGTTAGCACTGCAACCTCACAGCTCCAGTGACCCAGGTTCAGTTCTGGGTACTTCCTGTGCGGAATTTGCAAGTTCTCCCTGTGACCGCATGGGTTTCTGCTGGGTGCTCTGGAATCCTCCCACAGCCAAAGACTTGCAAGTTGATAAGTAAATTGGCCATTGTAAGTTGCCCCTAGTGTAGGTAGGTGGTAGGAGAATGGTGGGGATGTGGTAGGGAATATGGGGTTAATGTAGGATTAGTATAAATGGGTGGTTGTTGGTTGGCACAGACTTGGTGGGGTGAAGGGCCTGTTTCAGTGCTGTATCTCTCTATCCTCCTTTTTGTGTATCTTCTCCAGCTATGCATTCCAGCCCATATCTTCTATTCCTCTTCCTCTGGATTATTCCTTGTAGGTTGCTCTCCCTGTTTTACTATGACCTGATCTTTTAACCATTACACCTCTGCCCTCTGAACCTTTCTTTCAGAATCTTTTTGCCTCGCTATGTCTTTCTATTCTCAAAAACGTTCCTTTGACTAAGACTTCACTCTCCAAGTCCCCAAATTCCTTTACCTCCTGCTCAGTGTCCTGCTGTTGACACATTTTTTAATTTGTTCATGGGATGTGGGCATTGTTGACAAGGCCAGTATTTTATCACCAATCCCTAATTGCCTGTGAGATGGTGGTGGTGAGCTGCCTTCTTGAACCGCTGCAGTCCTTGTGGTGTAGGTACACCCGCAGTGCTGTTAGGGAGGGGAGTTCCAGGAATTTGACCCAGTGACAGTGAAGGAATGGCAATAGGATGATGTTGTGGAGGGGAACTTGCAGGTGGTAGTGTTCCCGTGCGCCTGCTGCCTTTGTCCTTCTAGGTGGTAGAGGTTGCGGGTTTAGAAGGTGCTGTCGAACAAGCTTTGATAAGTTCTGCAGTGCATCTTGTAGATGCTGTGCGCCGTGGTGAAGGGAGCGAATGTTGAATATGGTGGATACGATGCCAATTAAGCAGGTTGCTTTGTCCTGGATGGTGTCGAGCTTGTTGAGTGTTATTGCAGCTGCACACATCCAGGCAAGTGGAGAGTATTCCATCACACTCCTGACTTGTGCCTTGTAGATGGGGGACAGGCACTGGGGAGACAGAAGGTGAGTTACTCCTCGCAGAATTTCCAAGTTCTGATTTGCCCTTGTGGCCACAGTAAGTATGTGGTTGGTTCAGTTAAGTTTCTGGTCAATGGTAACCCTCCCTCCCCCTACCCCCAGGATGTTGATGGTGGGGGATTCAGCAATTGAATGTCTAGGGGAGATGGTTAGGTTCTCTCTTGTTGGCAATGGTCATTGCCTGGCACCTTGTGGAGCAAATGTTATTTGCCACTAATCAGTAAAAGCCTGAATATTGTCCAGGCCTTTCTGCATGCGGGCGTGGACTGCTTCAATATCTGAAGAGTCGTGAATGGAACTGAACATTGTACAGTCATCAGCGAACATCCCCACGTCTGACTTTATGATGGAAGGAATGTCATTGATGTAGCAGCTGAAGATGGTTTCAGACACTTCAGTCTTATCTTTTGCACTGACATGCTAGGCTCCACATCATTGAGGATGGGGATGATAATTGTTTAATTGTCCACCACCATTCACCACTGGATGTGGCAACTGCAGAGCTTTGATCTGATTCGTTGGTTGTGGGATTGCTTAGCTCTGTCTATAGCCTGCTACTTCTAATGCTTAGCATGCAAATAATCCTTGTAGGTTCACCATGTTGGCACCTCATTTTAAGATGTGCCTGGTGCTGCTCCTGGCATGCTCTCCTACAATCCTTATTGAACCAGGGTTGGTCCCCTGGCTTAATGCTAATGGTAGAGTGAGCGATATTCCGGGCCAGGAGGTTACAGATTATGGTAAAATGCAATTCTGCTGCTGCTGATGGCCCATAGCGCCTCATGGATGCCCAGTTTTGGGCTGCCAGATCTGTTCTGAATCTATCCCATTTAGCACGGTGCTAGTGCCACTCAACATGAGGAAGCATGTCCTTAATATGAAGATTTCCACAAGGACTGTGCAGTGGTCACTCCTACCAATGCTGTCATGGACAGATGCATCTGCGACAGGTAGATTGGTGAGAGCGAGGTCAAGTAGGTTTTTCCCTCTTGTTGGTTCCCTTACCACCTTCCGCAGACCCAGTCTGGCAGATATGTCCCTCAGGACTTGGCCAGCTCAGTCACTATTGGTGCTACTGAGTCACACTTGGCGATGGACACTAAGTTTTACCTTTTAGGATGTGAATGTGCAACACTCAGAACACAAGGATTATATTGTGATAGGAGGTTAAATTTGGGGTATTAAACCCACTAGGTCCAGGTTCATACACGCCAAGCCAGAAAACTAGGAAAAACTAACACAGATTCAAAAAGGCTGACACTGCACTAAAATGCCAACAGCTCATAAACACTCTAAATAAAAGTTTATGTCACTAGAAATGCAAAGAGTCACAGGTTTGTAACTTAAGATGTAGGCACACCCAACATTTCTCCCCTTGTACTGGAAGAAAAATGTATAAGTACATCATAGCCTGAAGGCGATACAATTATTGAAGGCATAAGATTTAATTTCTAGAGGAAATTTAGATCTTTGACACTTTACTTGGTACAGTTTGCAGTATTTTGGAATCTAATTAACATGGGAATTGCAATGTTTTCATTGAAAAATATACCCAACTTTATTGAAAACAACTCTATTTGGAATCTGGGAATTAATTATTTTTCGTTATGTTCTTTATGGAATTAGGCAAACAGGGCATGTGGGCATGAGGGGAGAGTGTGTATTCCGCATTAGGCAGCAGATATTCTATTCCTTGAAGGAAAACATTTAATTAATACTTTTTATTAAGTTGCCAAATAGTAAATTTAAACCCCATCTTATTGACCATGAATTCATTCCAGTCAAGGATGTAGGAAGCAAAACTTAGAATTGTGTAGACGCCTTTCAAAAGACTGCTTTTTCCCACACTTCCCTCGATGCCAATTAATGGTGAATGGTGCATTTCTTAATTGTAGTAAATATCACTCTTTTTACCAGGATTGCCATAATAGTCTGTATTCCTTGTAACCAGCCAGTTTGGCATTTGCCTCAGCTTTCAACCCAATTGCTTTAAAAATACTACTTTGATAGAATTTCTTTTACTGACTGGGAGCTGCTCCAAAAGTCTTAGTTATAACTCACTCAGTAATCCATAATCTCAAAGTAAATGGTGTCTCTTTGTCACAATTAGCAGTTGAGCAAGCAATCAAATCAATAAGTCTTGAATTGCCAGTACATTTTAATTAAACTTTCCACCACTGTTCATGGTTTCTCTAATAGAGAAAATGTATTAAGTCTGCACTATCATTGAAGATTCAGGCATTGCTGACAAATTTTAGCTGAACATAAAAATCTAAGGCAAGAAATTCACCCTGAGATACTGTCCAGGCAATGCAAAATGCCAGGATGATGCTCAGGCTTAGCTTCACTATTCCTCAGCATTGTAAATTTTTTCCTGCATTGCTTGTTTTTTAAGGGATGACTGCATGAAAATATGCTCATAATGGAATATTAATTTTTCAACCCTTCATTTTAATGATTAGAAAATCGAGTGTACACCCAATATTTCATGGTACTAGCTTTCAGCGGATGAGGTTACCCACCAGAAGAGGACGCTTGTAATGTTAGCCTTTTAAAGAGGAGGAGTGGGGAAGATGTTGTGTGATTGCCTTTAATAGTACTGTACCTTTAAGATCTTATGATCTTATATGCTAATGAACCAAGTAGCAGGATGTAGTCATGTGACTACATGCCATTTTTACTCTGCTACTGTAACACCATGAGGCAAGTCCTGTAATAGTTGGCTCTGTATTGTATATATTAGCTGTTTAACAAACCTGTTTTGAAATTGTCAAACAACCTGAACTGCACGCAACTCATTTATGTTGCATCAGACAACATAAAAAAGCTTCCATTGCAGACGACAACATTTCTGTGGGAGATTTCCTAATCACCAACAGAAGATTGACAGAAACCAAGAGAAATATTATATTTATTTATATAAATAACTTAGATGAAGGAACAGAAGGTATGGTTCTATGTTTCTATTCATAGTCTAAGGATACGGGGTAAACCTTTCAGGACTGAGATGAGGAGAAATTCGCTACCACAGAAAGCAGTTGAGGCCAAAACGTTGTATGTTTCCAAGAAGGAGTTAGATATAGCTCTTGGGTCTAAAGGGATCAAAGGGTATGGGGCGAAAGTGGGAACAGGTTACTGAGTTGGATGATCGGCCATGATCATAATGAATGGCGGAGCAGGTTCGAAGGGCCGCATGGCCTACTCCTGCTCCTATTTTCTATGTTTCTATGGTTGCTAAATTTGCTGATGACACAAAGATAGGTAGGAAAGTTACTTGTGAAGAGGACACAAGGAGGTTACGAAGGGATATAGATACTGAGTGGGCAAAGACCTGGTAAATGGAGTATAATGTGGGAAAGTGGGAAATTGTCCACTTTGGCAGGAAGAATAAAAAAGAAGCATATTATCTAAATGGTGAGAGATTGCAGAGCTCGGAGATGCAGAGGGATTTGGGTGTCCGAGTGCATGAATCGCAAAAGGTTAGTATGCAGGTACAGCATGTAATTAGGAAAGCTAATAGAATGTTATCGTTTATCGCGAGGGGAATTGAATACAAAAGTAGGGAGGTGATGCCTCCGCTATACAGGGCATTGGTGAGACCACATCTGGAGTACTGTGTATAGTACTGGCCTCCTTATTTAAGGAAGAATGTAAATGTGTTGGAAGCAATACAGAGAAGGTTTACTATACTAATACCTGGAATGGGTGGGCTGTCTTATGAGGAAAGACTGGACAGGCTAGGCTTGTATCCGCTGGAATTTAGAAGAGTAAGAGGTGACCTGATTGAAACATATAAGATCCTGAGGGGTCTTGACAGGGTGGATGTGGAAAGGATGTTTCCCCTTGTGGGAGAATCTAGAACTAGGGGTCACAGTTTAAAAATAAGAGGTCGCCCATTTAAGACAGAGATGAGGAGAAATTTTTTCTCTCAGAGGGTCGTGAGTCTTTGGAATTCTCTTCCTCAAAAGGTGATGGAAGCAGAGTCTGAATATTTTAAGGCAGAGGCAGATAGATTCTTGATAAGCAAGGGGTGGAAGGTTATAGAGGGTAGGTGTAAATGTGGAGTAATCAGTTCAGCCATGAACTTATTGAATGGCATAGCAGGCTCGAAAGGCTAAGTGGCCTACTCCTGCTCCTAATTCATATGTTCGTATGTTCGTAACTGTTAACAGGCTGGATTTTGCAGTCAGTGGAATTGTTCGTTACACTTGCAATTGCACATAGATTTTCTATGGGCTTTGTTACTGGAAATTCCTGTCAGTTAACTAGCGATAAAGCATGGTGCCCTCTACAGGTCATCAGGGACTTAACTGAACAACTATATATCTCTGTAACCAATCAAATTGATGAATCATTAATGAAGCATGCAGAGTCCAAATCAAGCTGTGTCAGAAGCTAGGAATTCTGTGGCGAGTAACTCACCTCCTGTCTTCCCAATGCCTGTCCACCATCTACAAGGCACAAGTCAGGAATGTGATGGAATACTCTCCACTTGCCTGGATGTATGCAGTTCCAGCAACACTCAAAAAGTTTGATACCATACAGCACAAAGCAGCTCGATTGATCGGCACCCCATCCACCACATTCAACATTCACTTCCTTCACCACCGACGCACAGTGGCAGCAGTGTGTACCATCTACATGCACTGCAGCAACTCAGCAAGGCTCCTTTGACAGCACCTTCCAAATCCACGATCTCTACCAGCTAGAAGGACAATGGCACCAGATGCATGGGAACACCACCAACTGCAAGTTCCCCTCCAAGCCTCACACCATCCTGACTTGGAACCACATCGCCGTTCCTTCACTGCTGCTGGGTCAAAATCCTGGAACTCCCTTCGTAACAGAACTGTTGGTGTACCTACACACCAAGGACTGCAGCAGTTCAAGAAGGCAGCTCACCACATTCTAAAGGGCAGACGTAGCCGGCGATACCCACATCCCACGAACAAATAAAAAAAGTTAGTATATTGAATTCAATGTCAAATCAGATACAGAAAATGAAATAAAGAGAGGGAATGAAAGTTTGGGTTAAGAGAGAGATACTAACCATAAGATTTTCAGCTACTTCTAGGGGATAACAACTTCTCCAGTTATAAAAAAAAATCACCTTTTTAGCTTGATCAACATATTCAAACTAAATTGTAGTAAAGAAGACTAGATAAGTTGTTAGAAGATTGTAATTCTCACATCAGTTGATGCTTGTTTGTCACTATTGAGAGTTTTCACAACGCTTGTAATGACCAGTAATACAAAAGCAAACACTGTGGATGTTGGAAATCTGAAATAAAAACAGAAAAAGCTGGTAATACTCAGCAGGCCAGGCTGCATCTGTAGAGAAAGAAACAGTTTCAGAAATGGGATAAGTTAGAAATGTTTTAAACAGGTGAAATGGGGGAGGGTGGAATTGTGATAGGGTCGAAGGCAGAAGAGATTAAATGACAAAAGAGTTAGTGGTGCAGGGCCAAAGGGAGTGGTATATGGGAGAAGTAAAGAAACAAAAGATGTGTCTAGAGCAGGTGTGATTGGCAGAATGATGAACAGCTGCTGTCCGAAAGCAAAAACAAGAGAAAAACAAAAGTAAGACCAAAACATGCAAAGAAAAGGAAATAAAATGGAGGCAGATGTTATGATCTGAAATTGTTGAACTCCGTGTTGAGTCCGGAAGGCTGTAAAGTGCTTTTCTTCGAGCTTGCATTGACCTTCATTGAAACATTGCAGTAGGCCGAGGGCAGAGAGGGCAACATGAGAGCAAGGTGGAGAATGAAAATGACAGGCGACTGGAGGCTCAGTGCCAGACTAACGGACTGAATGGAGGTGTTTCATGAAGCAATCACCCAATCTGCGTTTGGTCTCCCCAACGTAGAGCAGACCGCATTGTGAGCAACAAATACAGTATACTACAGTGAAATAAATCGTTGTTTCACCTGGAAGGAGAGTTTGGGTCCTTGGATGGTGAGAAACAAGGAGGTAAAAGGATAGGGATTGCGTGGAAAGGTGCCCTGAAATGGGCAGGGGGTGTTGGGGGTGATCGAGGAGTGGACCAAGGTGTCGCGGAGGGAACCGTTGCTTGAGAATACTGAAAGAGGGGGGAGGGAAAGATGTGTTTGGTGGCAGCAGCATGCTGGAGGTGGTGGAAATAGCAGAGGTTTATCTGTTGAATAGGTATGGCCGAAGCGGTGGAAGGTGAGGACAAGGGGACTCTATCATAGCTGTGGGAGGGAGGGGAAGGGGTGAGAGCAGAAGTGCAGGAAATGACATGGACATGGTCAAGGGCTCTATTAATCATGGTGGGGGGAATCCTTGGTTGAGGAAAAAGGCATTTCGGATACCCTGGTATGGAAGGTTGCATTGTTCGAACATATTCAATGGAGATGGAGAAACTAGGAAAATGCAATGGAGTCTTTACAGGAAGTAGGACTTGAGGATGTGTAGTCAAGGTAGCTGTGGGAGTTAGTGAGCTTATAATGAATAGCCCATCCACAGAAATGGAGACACAGAAGTCCAGGAAGGGAAGGGAAGGAACAAGTCAGAGATTGTCCATGTGAAGGTAAGAGAAGGGTGGAAATTGGAAGCAACGTCGATGAAATTTGCCAGTTCAGGGACGAGAGCAGGAAGCAGCACCAATACAGTCATCGATGTTCCAGAAAGAGGGAGGGGGCCTGAGTAGGACTGGAACAAGGAATGTTCCACATATCCCACATAAAGGCAGGGATAGCAAGGACCCATGTGGGTACCCATAGCAACAACTTTTATTTGGAGGAAGTGAGTGATGTTAAACGAGAAGTGGTTCGTGGTGAGAACAAGTTCAGCCAGGTGGAGGAGGGTGGTGGTGGATGGGAACTGGTTGAGCCTCCATTCTAGAAAGAAGCGGAGAGCTCTCAGATCTTCCTGATGGTGGCTGGAGATGTAGAGAAAATAAAGGTACATGATGGAGAGGAGATGGTTAGGGTCAGGAAACTGAAACTGTTGAAGTGGTGGAGGGCATCGGAAGAGTCATGGATATAAATGGGAACAGACTGGACAAGGGGAGATAAAATAGAGTTGCAATGCGAAGAGATCAGTTTAGTGGGGCAGAAATAGGCTTCAATAGGTCTACCAGGGCAGACTTGTTTGCAGATCTAGGGAAGGAGGTAGAAGCAGGCCATTCAGGGTTGTGGGACTATGAGGTTGGAAGCTGCGGAGGGAAGATCTCCAGTGGACATGAGATCAGTGAGAACCCTGGAGACAGTGGATTGATATTTGGTGGTGCGGTCATGCTCCAGGGGGAAGTAGGAGGAAGTATCGGAGAGTTGGCCTCTGCTGAATAGACATTGGTTCACCAGACAACAAGAGCACCAATCTTGGCAGCAGATTTGATGACGATGTTAGGGTTGGACCTGAGAGAACAGAGTGCAGTAAGTTCAGACAGACACAGGTTAGAGTGAGTGAGGGGAGCAGAGAAATTGAGATGGTCGTGTCACGCCAGCAGTTCTCAATGAAAAGTTCAAGAGCGGGTAAGAGGTCAGAATGAGGGGCCCAGTTTGAGGGAGAATGCTGAAGATGGGTAAAAGGATCTGCTGTGTGGGGGGAGGACTCCTAACCAAAGAAGGGGCGTGGAGGCAATGGTGACAGAAGTGCTCAACGTCGTGCCGATTTTGAAATTCATTGAGGTGGGAGCATAAGGGGATGAAGCCGAGGACTTTGCTAAGGACAGATCATTCAGAGTCAGAGAGGGGAAGGCCGAAGGGTATCGTGAATGCACCATAAGGGGTGAGGTTAGAAGAAGGGATAGAGTTAGAGGGAAGTGAAGGGGAAGAAAGTTCTGGAGGGGCATTGGCACCCATGAGTTGTTGGAGCTTGCAACCCTTCACACCTGAAAGGAAGAAAAAAGTTTTTTGCTAATGCATCGAATGAGATGAAGGATGAAACGAAACTGTGAACCAGGGCAACTTTAAGATAGAGTCAGTGCTGCTGAAGAGAGAAATCGAGAGTGTGCATGTGGCGGTGAATGGCATTGAATGTGGATCTCAGGTAAAGGGCTGTTTAGGTCAGGAAAAAAACCCCGACCCGAACCCGAAAGAACCACATTGGACCAGAGCCCAACCCAACCACCGGAATGTTCACTTTACCTACCTTCCGATTCTGAATCCATTTTTCACTTTTTCAGTTTGTGCAGATAAGCAACAAAAACTATAATTGGGCTTGAAAGGTTGTTTAAAAAGATAAAGATTGGAGCCACAAAGTCAGTGATGTTTGGTCACGAGTTAAACAGAAACCCATGGAATTGTGCCCAGACAGGTTGTGCCAGACTATACCAGTATCTGTATTGCTTAAAATAAACAGAGCAATTGCCCGAAGGCTCAGAAAATATCATTATACATTACCTCGACTCCTGCTGTACAGGTTGAAACACTTGCTGCAAGTTTATCCAGTGAGCAGCTGAGATGCAGAGACCAGGAAGGTCCTGAGTGATTAATTATTATAAAATATACAGTATTTATATAAAAAATATAAAATGATCACTGTCAGGACTCCAGTCTAGTACGGTACTGTATGTGTGATAATTTTATATTTTTTATAGAACTGCAGTTCTGATGAAGTGTCACTGACCCGAAACGTTAACTCTGCTTCTCTTTCCACAGATGCCGCCAGACCTGCTGAGTATTTCCAGCATTTCTTGTTATTATTCTTGTTTTTATTTCAAATTTCCAGCATCTGCAGTATTTTGCTTTTATATTAGAATGGAACCAAAGACTGGCCGGAAGAGCTGTATCAGAATAAATGGGTTATCTTTAAGGAAGAGATGCTTCAGGTACAGGCTGGGAACATTACAACAAGGTTTAAAGGTCGGGGAACCAAGAATAGGGCTCCTTGCTTGACAAAGGAGCTAGAGATGATAAAGAAACAAAAAAAGGGTGTATGATGCATGTCAGATGAACTCATCAAGTGAGAAGCAGGCCATATACAGAAAGTTGAGAGGGGAAGTGAAGAAGAAAATAAGACTGGCAAAGAGAGGATATGAAAATAGAATGGCAGTCAACATAGAAACAGAGAAAATAAAACCATAGTAGGCCATTCGGCCCTTTGGGCCTGCTCCGCCATTCACAAGAAATCATGGCTGATCGTCTAATTCAGTACCCTGTTCCCGCTTTCTCCCCATATCGCTTGATCCCTTTGGCATTAAGAAATATATCTATCTCCTTCTTGAATATATTTAATGACTTGGCCTCCACTGCCTTCTGCAGTAGAGAATTCCACAGGTTCACCACCCTTTAAGTGAAGAAATTTCTCCTCATCTCAGTTCTAAATGGCATACCCCATATCCTGAGACAGTGACCCCTGGTTCTGGACTCCCCAGCCATCGGGAACATCCTCCCTGCATCTAGCCTGTGTAGTCGTGTTAGAATTTTATAGTTTTCTATGAGATCCCCTCTCATTCTTCTAAACTCTAGTGAATATAGGCCTAGTCAACCCAATCTCTCCTCATACGTCAATCCTGCCATCCCAGGAATCAGCCTAGTAAATCTTCTTTGCACTCCCTCCATGGCAAGAACATCCTTCCTCAGATAAGGAGACCAAAACTGCACACAATACTCCAGATGTGGTCTCACCAAGGCCCTGTACAACTGCAGTAAGACATCCTTGCTCCTGTACTCAAATCCTCTTGCAATGAAGGCCAACATCCCATTCACCTTCCTAACTGCTTGCTGCACCTGAATGCTTGCTTTCAGCGACTGGTGTACAAGGACATCCAGGTCTCATTGCACCTCCCCCTTTCCCAATCTATCACTATTCAGATAATAATCTGCCTTTCTGTTTTTACAACCAAAGTGGATAACCTCACATTTATCCACGTTTTACTGCATCTGCCATGCATTTGCCCACTCACCCAACTTGACTAAACCACATTGGAGCCTCTTTGCATCCTCCTCACAGCTCACATTCCCCCCAGCTTTGTGTCGTCTGCAAACTTGGAAATGTTACATTTAGCTCCCCCACCCAAGTCATTAATATATATTGTGAATAGCTGGGGCCCAAGCACTGATCCCTGCAGTACCCCACTAGTCACTGCCTGCTACCCGAAAAAAGACCCGTTTATTCCTTATCTTTGTTTCCTGTCTGTCAACCAATTCTCAATCCTTGCCAGTATATTACCCCCAATCCCATGTGCTTTAATTTTGCACACTAACCTCTTATGTGGGACCTTATCAAAAGCCTTCTGAAAATCTAAATACACCACAGCTACTGGTTCTCTCTTATCTATTCTACTAGTTACATCCTCAAGAAACTCCATGATTTGTTAAGCAAGATTTACCTTTCATAAACCCATGCTGACATTGTCCACTCCTGTTTATGCTTTCCACTTGTTCTGCTATCGCATCCATTATAATAAACTCTAGCATTTTCCCCACTACTGCTGTAAGGTTAGCTGGTCTGTAATTCCCTGTTTTTATTCTCCCTCCTTTTTTAAATAGTGTGGTTACATTTGCCACCCTCCAATCTGTAGGAACTGCTCCAGAGTCTATAGAATTTTGGGAGATGACCACCAATGCATCCACTATTTCCAGGGCCACTTCCTTTAGTACTCTGGAATGTAGATTATCAGGCCCTGGGGATTTCACAGAATCACAGAATCACAGAATAATACAGTGCAGAAGAGGCCCTTCGGCCCATCGAGTCTGCACCAATGCATTAAAGACACCTGATCTGTATACCCAATCTCATTTGCCAGCACTTGGCCCATAGCCTTGAATGTTATGATGTGCCAAGTGCTCATCCAGGTACCTTTTAAAGGATGTGAGGCAACCTGCCTCTACCACCCTCCCAGGCAGGACATTCCAGACCGTCACCACCCTCTGGGTAAAAAAGGGACCTACATTTGTCTTCACTAATCTTTTTCTCTTCACATATTTATAGAAGCTTTTACAGTCAATTTTTATGTTCCCCCCAAGTTTACTCTCATACTCTGTGGTTACGCAGTGGTTAGCACCGCAGCCTCACAGCTCCAGCGACCTGGGTTCAGTTCTGGGTACTGCCTGTGCGGAGTTTGCAAGTTCTTCCTGTGACCGCGTGTGTTTCCGTCGGGTGCTCCGGTTTCCTCCCACAGCCAAAGACTTGCAGGTTGATAGGTAAATTGGCCATTGTAAATTGCCCCTAGTGTAGGTAGGTGGTAGGAGAATGATGGGGATGTGGTCGGGAATATGGGGTTAATGTAGGATTAGTATAAATGGGTGATTGTTGGTTTGCACAGACTCGGTGGGCCGAAGGGCCTGTTTCAGTGCTGTATCTCTCTATGACTATGACTCTATTTCCCCCCGCTTAATCAACCTCTTTGTCCTCCTTTGCTGAATTCGAAACTGCTCGCAATCTCAGACTTGCTGCTTTTTCTGACAATTTTATGTGCCTCCTCTTTGGATCTAAAACTATCCCTAATTTCTTTTGTAAGCCACGGTTGAGCCACCTTTCCGGTTTTATTTTTGTGCCAGACAGGTATGAATAATCGTTGTAATTAATGCACACATTCTTAAAATATTACCCATTGTCTATCCACCGTCAACCCTTTTAGTAAAGTTCCCCAATCTACCATTGCCAACTCGCGCCTCATACCTTCGTAGTTTCCTTTATTTAGATTCAAGATCCTAGTTTTCGGATTGAACAGATGAAGCACTTGAGGAATATAAAGACAGTAGGAAGGAACTTAAGCAAGGAGTTAGGAGGGCTAAAAGAGGATCATGAAAAGTCATTGGCAAACAGGATTAAGGAAAATCCCAAGGCTTTTTATACATATATAAAGAGCAAGAGGGTAACCAGGGGAAGGGTTGGCCCACTCAAGGACAGAGATGGGAATCTATGCGTGGAGCCAGAGGAAATGGGTGAGGTGCTAAATGAGTACTTTGCATCAGTATTCACCAAGGAGAAGAACTTGGTGGATGATGAGCCGAGGGAAGGGAGTGCAGATAGTCTCAGTCATCTCATTATCAAAAAGGAGGTGGTGTTGGGTGTCTTGCAAAGCATTAAGGTAGATAAGACCCCAGGGCCTGATGGGATCTACCCTAGAATACTGAGGGAGGCAAGGGAAGAAATTGCTGGGGCCTTGACAGAAATCTTTGCTTCCTCATTGGCTACAGGTGAGGTCCCAGAGGACTGGAGAATAGCCAATGTTGTTCCTTTGTTTAAGAAGGGTGGTAAGGATAATCCAGGAAATTATAGGCCGGTGAGCCTTGCGTCAGTGGTAGGGAAATTATTAGAGAGGATTCTTCGGGACAGGATTTACTCCCATTTGGAAACAAACAAACTTATTAGCGAGAGACAGCATGGTTTTGTGAAGGGGAGGCCGTGTCTTACTAATTTGATTGAGTTTTTTGAGGAAGTGACGAAGATGATTGATGAGGGAAGGGCGGTGGATGTTGTCTACATGGACTTTAGTAAAGCCTTTGGCAGACTGGTGCAAAAGGTGAAGTCACATGGGATCAGAGGTGAGCTGGCAAGTTGGATACAGAACTGGCTCAGTCACAGAAGACAGAGGGTAACAGTGGATGGGTGTTTTTCTGAATGGAGGGATGTGACTAGTGGTGTTCCGTAGGGATCAGTGCTGGGACCTTTGCTGTTTGTAGTATATATAAATGATTTGGAGGAAAATGTAGCAGGTCTGATAATTAAGTTTGCGGACGACACAAATGTTGGTGGAGTTGCGGATAATGATGAGGATTGTCAGAGGATACAGCAGGATATAGATCAGTTGGAGACTTGGGCGGAGAAATGGCAGATGGAGTTTAATCCGGACAAATGTGAGGTAATGCATTTTGGAAGGTCTAATGCAGGTGGGAAGTATACAGTAAATGGCAGAACCCTTAGGAGTATTGAGAGGCAGAGAGATCTGGGCGTGCAGGTCCACAGGTCACTGAAAGTGGCAATGCAGGTGGATAAGGTAGTCGAGAAGGCATACGGCATGCTTGCCTTCATCGGTTGGGGCATAGAGTATAAAAATTGGCAAGTCATGTTGCAGCTGTACAGAACCTTAGTTAGGCCACACTTAGAATATTGCGTGCAATTCTGGTCGCCACACTACCAGAAGGACGTGGAGGCTTTGGAGAGGGTACAGAGGAGGTTTACCAGGATGTTGCCTGGTCTGGAGGGCATTAGCTATGAGGAGAGGTTGGAAAAACTCGGATTGTTTTCACTGGAACTACGGAGGTGGAGGTGCGACATGATAGAGGTTTACAAAGTTATGAGTGGCATGGACAGAGTGGGTACTCAGAAGCTTTTTCTCAGGGTGGAAGAGTCAGTTACTAGGGGGCATAGGTTTAAGGTGCGAGGGGCAAAGTTTAGAGGGGATGTGTGAGGCAAGTTTTTTACACAGAGGGTGGTGAGTGCCTGGAACTTGCTGCCAGGGGAGGTGGTGGAAGCAGATACGATAGCGACTTTTAAGGGAAATCTTGACAAATATATGAATAGGAAGGAAATAGAGGGATATGGGCCCCGGAAGTGCAGAAGGTGTTAGTTTCGGCAGGCATCAAGATCGGTGCAGACTTAGAGGGCCGAATGGCCTGTTCCTGTGCTGTACCATTCTTTGTTCTTTGTTCTTTGTTCTTTGAACTACTTCACTCTCCACCTTAATGAAGAATCCTATCATGTTATGGTCACTGCTCCGCAAGGGACCCCGCAAAACAAGATTGTTAATTAATCCTTTCTCATTGCACAATACCCAGTCTAGGATAGCCTGTTTTCTGGTTGGTTCCTCTACGTATTGGTCTATAAAACCGTCACGTACACATTCCAGGAAATCCTCCTCCACAGTATTATTGCTAATTTGTTTGACCAATCTATATGTAAATTAAACTCACCCATGATTACAGTTGTACCCTTCTTGCATGCGTCTCTAATTTCCTGTTTAATACCCTCCCTTACATCTCCACTACTGTTTGGGGGCCTCTCGACAACCCCCACCATCGTTTTCTGCCCCTTGGTGTTTCTTAGCTCCACCCATACAGATTCTACATCATGATTTTCCGAACCAATATCCTTCCTCACTATCGCATTGATTTCCTCCTTTACTAACAACGCTACCCCACCTTCTTTCCCTTTGTGCCTGTCCTCATTGAATTGAATAGCCCTGGATGTTCAGTTCCGATCCTTGGTCACCCTGCAGCCATGTTTCCGTAATCGCAACTATATTGTAACTGTTTATATCTATTTGCGCTGTTAATTCATCTACCTTATTGCGAATGCTCTGTGCATTAAGACACAATGCCTTTAGACTTGTCTTTTTAACATTGTTAGTCATCTTAGCTTTATTTTGCACTATGGCCCCATTCGTTTCTCGCCCTTGTTTTCTCTGCCTTCCATTTTTGCTTCCTATCTTTCTGTCTTTCATTTCTATCCTTGTTTCCCCGTCCTCTGTCTCCCTGCTCAGATTCCCATCCCCCCCAAGATCTTCTACTGGCATGTAAATTGTAAGTGAAAAGTGTCACCGAACTATTTTTTACTTCTCTGTTTAAAAACAGTGTACCTTTAAGACTGAGTGTTGCTCTCAGTCTCTCTGAGAACAGTGTGTGCAGCAGCAATCCTGTTTCCTAGGCAACAGCAGGAGAGAAGGCCAGCTGTTGTATTGTAACATTTAACTGTGTGAGTAAAGACTGGCCATAACCAGTTTGATCCAGAGACCAGCAAAGCATGCTCTGAAGGAAGGTTCTCTGAAATATAACAGAAAGTGCTGGAAATACTCAGGATCTCTCTCTCAACAGAAAAATCTACATTAAGCTCAAACTGTATGTGCCCAAGGAAAAAAAGGCCCTGAAAAGAACATTTTCATTGTTATAGTGAAGTTTCTGCCGAAGGGCTGCCAGTTTGAAAATCCAAATAGACCTGCTGCCATGCTCCTTTTTGAAAGAACTGTGTGACGCCTGCTGCAGCTGAAATACTTTGAATGCTTATCTATCAAAGACTGTTTTGTCGAATTTGCCTGGAGACTTCTAGTGGCGTCTGATTATTCTACTCTGGAACACCTCATCAACTGGGAACATAACCCACCAGGACTTAAAACCCAGCTACTTATTTTATTCCTAAGCAACACCATTTTTTAAACCAGTTAATCGATAGTTTTGAATGTATGTGTGCGCGCATGGGAGTTAGGTTAAATAAGAAGTTATAAGGTCTTTAGACATAAATTTATCTTAATAGTGTTTAAGATTTAGTTTATTAATAAATAGTTAATTTGTTGTTGTTTAAAGATACCTGGTTTAGTGTATTTTATTCTGTGGGTTAAAAAGTGTTTAATTTGGTTGTTTCCGGTTAGGGGCAAACTTTAATAATATGCTGTGACCTGTGGAGTGATGGGACTGAATTGACAGTGCATTGCTCCCGCCACGGTTGTAACAACAGTAAGAAGAGGAATAGGGCCTATTCGGGACAGAGAGGGTAATATATGCTTAGAGGTGCCGGGCAAGGCTAATGTACTTAATGAGTACTTTGTATCAGTGTTCACTAAGGAAATGGGGGCTGATAAAATATCAGTAGAAGCAGAGAGAATAGAGGCAATGGATAGGATAAAAATTGAGAGGAGGGAGGTACTAAAAAGGCTGGCTATGCTTAGGGTAGATAAGCCACCTGGTCCAGATGGCCTGCATCCCAGGTTGCTAAAGGAAGTGGGGATGGAGACAGCGGAAGGGCTCGCCATAATCTTTAAATCTTCCCTGGATATGGGGAAGGTGCCAGAGGATTGGAAAGGGCAAATGTGGCACCCTTATTCAAGAAAGGACAGTCCTAGCAACTACAGGCCAGTTAGTTTAACATCAGTGGTGTGTAAGATTTTAGAAACAATAATCAGGGAAATTATCAACAGACACTTAGAGAGGTTCAAATTAGTTAAGGATAGCCAGCATGGATTTGTAAAAGGTAGATCAAGCTTGACTAATCTGATTGAATTTTTTGATGAAGTAAGAGAAGATTGATGAAGGGAATGTGGTGGGTGTTATTTATAGAACCATAGAGCCATAGAAAAATTACAGCACAGAAGGAGGTCATTCAGCCCGTCGTGTCCTTGCCACCCGAAAAAACTAGCTGCCCGATCTAATCCCACCTTCCAGCACCAGGTCCATAGCCTTGCTGGTTACAACACCTCAGGTGCATGTCCAGGTACCTTTTAAAAGAATTGAGGGTTTCTGCCTCCACCGCGATTCCTGGCAGTGAATTCCAGACACCCACCGTCCTCTGGATGAAAAAGATTTTCCTCATGTCCCCTCTAATCCTTCTACCAATCACCTTAAATCAGTGCCACCTGGTAATTGACCTCTCCGCCAGGGGAAACAGGTCCATCCTGTCTACTCTATCTAGGCCCCTCATAATTTTGTACACCTCTATTAAGTCACCCCTCAGCCTCCTCTGTTCTAAGGAAAACAATCCTAGCCCATCCAATCTTTCCTCATAGCTGAAACTTTTGAGCCCTGGCAACATTCTTATAAATCTCCTCTGTACTCTTTCCAGAGCAATTATGTCCTTTCTGTAATGTGGTGACCAGAACTGTCAGCAATACTGCAACTCTGGCCTAACCAGCGTGTTATACAGTTCCAGCATTACATCCCTGGTTTTGAATTCTATACCTCAGCCAATAAAGGAAAGCATCCCATGTCCCTTCTTCACCACTCTAGCTCCCTGTCCTGCCACGTTCAGGGACCTGTGGACATGCACTCCAAGGCTTTAATTTTACTGACCAGTCTGCCACTTCTTCTACCCCTCTCAATATCCTCCCGTTTATTGTGTATTCCCTCGCTTTATTTGCCCTCCCCAAATGCATTACCTCAAACTTCTCTGGATTGAATTCCATTTGACATTTTTCCGCCCACTCAACCAAACCATTGATATATTTCTGGAGTCTACAGCTATCCTCTTCAATATCAACTACATGGCCAATTTTTGTGTCATCAGCAAATTTCCCAAACATGCCTCCCACGTTTAAATCCGAATCATTAATATGTACCACAAACAGCAAGGGGCCCTGTGGAACGCCACTAGAAACTGTTTTCCATTCACAAAAACATCCGTCGACTACTACCCTTTGTTTCCTGGCCCTGAGGCAATTCTGGATCCAACCTGCCACATTCCCCTGTAACCCTTGGGCTTTAATTTTACTGACCAGTCTGCCATGTGAGACCTTGTCAAATGCTTTATTAAAGTACATGTAAACCGCATCCACTGCATTACCCTCATCAATACTTCTTGTTACTTCCTCAAAAAACTCAATCAAATTAGTAAGACATGACCTTCCCTTAACAAATCCATGCTGACTATCCCTGATTAATCTGTGCCTTTCTAAGTGGCAGTTTATCCTGTCCCTCAGAATAGATTCTAACAATTTACCCACCACCGAGGTCATATTGACTGGCCTATAATTATTTGGCCTATGCCTCGCACCCTTTTTAAACAATGGTACAATATTCGCAGACCTCCAATCGTTTGGTATCTCTCCTGTATCTTGTGAGGATTTGAAGATGATCCTCAGCGCATCTGCTATTTCCTCCCTGGCTTCCTTTATCAACCTGGGATGCAATCCATCCGGCCTTAGCGATTTATCCACTTTCAAGGATGTCAGACCCTCTAGTACTTCCTCTCTCATTATGCTTATCATATCTAATATTTCACACTCCTCCTCATTAACTACAATGTCTACATCATCCCTCTCCTTTGTGAAGACAGAGACAAAAAACTCATTAAGAACCCTGCCCACATCTTCCACATCCATTATATGGATTTTAGGAAAGCATTTGGTAAGGTATCACATAAAAGGCTGGTTAACAACATTGAGGCTCATGGAATAGGAGGGTCAGAGTCCAATTGGATAAAAAAATTGGCTTAAGGACAGAAAACAGCCAGTCGTATTAAACAGTTGCTTTTCAGACTGAAGGATGGTAGACAGTGGTGCGCCCCAAGGGTCAGTGCTGGGACCACTGCTTTTTTGTCTATATATAAATGACGTGGATCTTGGAATACAAAGTAGAATTTCAAAATTTGCTGACGACACCAAACTTGGAGGTGCAACGTCAATGAGGATGATATGAACCGCCTGCAGCAGGACATAGATAAGCTAGCAGAATGGGCAGACAGGTGGCAGATGGAATTTAATACTGACAAGTGTGAGGTGATGCATTTTGGCAGAAGGATTAGGGAGAGCCAATATATACTCAATGACACAGTTCTAAAGAGTGTACAGGAACAGAGTGCCCTAGGGGTGCATGTGCATAGATCCTTGAAGGTGGAAGGACGTATTGAGAGAGTGGTTAGTAAAGCATATGGGAGCTTGCGCTTCACAAATAGAGGCATTGAGTACAAATGCAGGGAGGTTATGCTCATCCTTTATAAAGCACTGGTTAGGCTCTGCCTTGAGTATTGCATCCAGTTCTGGTCACATTTCAGGAAGGGTGTGAGGGTCCTTGAGAGGGTGCAGAGGAGATTTACCAGAATGGTTCCAGGGATGGAGGATTTTAGTTACAAGGTTAGGTTGGAAAAGCTGCGTTTATTCTCCTTAGAACAAAGGAGATTGAGGGAAGATTTAATAGAATGTATAAGGTTATGACAGGCTTAGATAAGTTAGAAAGGGAAAAATTGTTCTCATTAACAAATGGTACAAGGACTAGGGGACACAGATGGAAAGTTTTGGGAAAAAGATGCAGGGGGAAAATGAGGAAGCACTTTTTTGTGCAGCAGTTGGTAATGACCTGGAACTCGCTGTCTGCAAGGGTGGTGGAAGTGGAGACAATCAATGACTTCAAGAGGAAGTTGGATTGAAATAGACTTGAGGGGCTACAGGGATCGAGCCAGGGAGTGGGACTGATAGCATAGCTCTGTGAAGAGCCGGCATGGACTCGATGGGCCGTGGCCTCCTTCTGTGCCGTAAATGATTCTATGACTCCATGTTTTAAGGGCAAATAAAACATGAAAAAATTAAAACTGGAGAAATGGGTACTTAATTTCCCATCCTTAGGTAACACAAAGGGCATGAAACTAGTCATTTGTAGTGATGCTTTGCATGCTAATCTTCCCGATGGGCATTCGAGGTTTCATAATATTTCTTGCGGGTGAAAATGGGAGATGTCCTTTAGCTTGGCATGCTAAGAAAACAGAAAGGGTTTTTAAAAGTACTTTAGCCGCTGAAATACTGGCTGTTGTGGAAGCAGTCGATATGGGATTCTCTTTTTCAAATATTTTTAGTGAGATTATGTGCAATGGACATACTGAAGTACTATACCCATTGAATGTTATGTAGATAATCATTCATTGTGGGATATGAATGAAGGATGTGAGTGAGAAAGGGTTGCAATTTGACCTTGCTGGCTTAAAGCAAATGTTGGAGACAAAGGAAATCTCTAAAATTTAAATTGGTGGATGCAAGTTATCAACTGTATGATTACTTTGCAAAAAGAAAATGATTATTCAAAGAAATTGTTAGGGGTCCTAGAGGAGGGGCGTTTCATGATGCAATGCTTTTTACAGAACATGGAAGTTTATTTGATTTAATTTGTTTTGAAATCTTGGTTGTGTGTATTAACTCTAATTTTTATCTAAAAAGAAAGAAGGGACTCTGCTAATTGTATATTAATTGTGTTTAATTGTATGCAGGTGGTGGGCATTAATTGGGTTTCACTTGAGCACAGATAAAGAGACACTTATTGAAACTGTGGTATGGTTGAGTTAGGAGGTGTATGCTTGTAATGTTTCGCTCTGTAAATAAACGTAAGACTGAGTAAAGATTAGCTCCAGATTTCACCAGCTGGCTTTCCAAATTATAACACTACCAACTGAATCAAATTGATAAGCATGCTCTACTCAAAGGCTATTCTATAAAATTACAGAGATCTGGCTGGCTCATCATTCCTCCACAAGCTCTTGATTAAGTGGTACCACAAAAATTATTAGTTCTTCAGTCAGATATCAGCCTGGCTCAGCTGTTATCCTTCTCGTGTCTGAGTCAGAAGGTTGTGGGTTCAAGCCCCAATGCAGGATATTAGCATGTAATCTAGGTTGACACTTGAACGTTGTACTGAGAGAGTTGCTGTATTGTTGGAGGTGTTGTGCTTTTAATAAAATGTTAAACTGAGGCCCTCCCTCCAACCCAACAGTTCAGCTGAACATAAAAGGTGCTGTGGCACATTTTGAAGAAGTTCTCCCAGTATTCAAATCCACATTCATCCATGAACAAAAAAACACCAAAATGAAATGGATTGAGCATACATTTTTTGCTGTTTGTGGGGTCTTGTAATTTGGTTATACATTTCGGAAATAATTAATAGGTTGTGAAGTACATTTTGGAAGTTTTGATAAAATGCAATGTTAAATGACAATGACAAACCTATTTTAGCTAGTTATTAGACACTGTTCTGATTTCAGCTGGAAATTTCTTTCTATTTGGAGACACAGATTAATTTCTGCGCAACCATTACTGTTGCAAGTTCTTTATATCAATCTGCAATGTGGATAGTAAAGAGTCACAGCACTTCGCTTGCCTTTGAAATGTTCTCTCTTAGATTGTGTCATTGCTTGAAACCCCATCGTTTGTATGCTGTTAACAATCATTTGCTCAACCTTAATCATTGAAATCGGAAACATGTGGCCCATTGATTCAGCACAAACAAAATGGTCGAATTTTACAAGCAATGACTCTTTCTGATAAGGACTATTTTGTTGAACCTCATAAGTTTCTAATAATGAAATCTAGTTATAGATATTGTTGTTCTGCCACCCATTACATTCTTTTGTCATCATTAAATGCTTCAAGCATTTGATCAGCAAAAAAGGAGGCAATTAGTGCCTTATACATTTGGGAATCAAAACTGTAATTGCTAAATTGAATTTATCTGAAATTGTATTTCATGCTTTGCTATTCCGGAAATTTCCAAATAAAAACAGAACTGGCGAACCACTGGAAGTTACATTTTTGTGAAAACAAAATCATGACTTTTTGTTTGAGGAGTGTTTAACATATTCCTAATATTTTCAGGAACCAATGTGCTCTTTGGAAATGAGGAATATGTATTTATCATAAATATTTTTACACAGAAATGAGTAATGTTGTTTGGAGCCGGGTTACAGACAAATACAGATGTTTCTGAATGATAAGAATTCATAAACTCTCAGTGAATGCTTTGGCAAATGCAGGACACTGTGAAAATCCCATTAAGTTAATATTCCTTCTGGCATCCACGCTCTGTTTACTGCAAAAGTACATCATGCATTGCAGAGTGTAGTGAGAGGATGGACCAAATTAGCTGTATGAGTAATGTATTTTTCACAGCCTTACTTTGCTCTTATTTGTTTTCTTGAGAGCTGTCCAGTTAGTCTAACTAGTTCAGTTCCATGTATACTGTGTTTCTTTAAATGAATTTGTGCAACCTAACATTTAATTCTAATGCCCACAGATTTTGTTATTTTTTTCTCTCCTTTTGATTATAGTCTTTCCAGGTTAACTGTGTTCAAGAGAATGGCTTGCTCCCAGGCATCTTTTAGTTCTGCTCTAAACCAGTAACTGTGATGACTGTTCATTTGATATTTCTTCACCTCGTGGGGAAATACCTGGCTCCATTTTACCCTTTCCACAGCACCAATATCAAAACTAGATGCTGAGTAGTGTGACTAACATGGGTGCCATCCAATATCTTGTTATGTATAGAGCCACGCACTGTTGTTTCAATGGTTCGCAAAACATATGGGATCTTGGGCTTCATTAACAGCACTATTGAGTACAAAAGCAGGAAGTTATGCTGAACCTTTATAAAGCTGTGGTTAGGTCACAACTAGAGTATTGCATCCAGTTCTGGTCACCACACTTTAGGAAGGATGTGAAGTTCCTTGAAAGGATACAGAGGAGATTTACCAAAATGGTTCCAGGAATGTGGGAATTTAGCTACAAAGTTAGGTTGGAGAAGCTGGGGTTGTTCTCCTTGGAGCAAAGGAGGTTGAGGGGAGAGTTGATAGAGGTGTACAAGATTATGACAGGTTTAGATAAGGCAGACAAGGAAAAGCTGTCCCCATTAGTTGATGATATAAGACTAGGGGACACAGGTTTTAAGGTTTTGGGCAAGAGATGCAGGGGGAATGTGAGGAACAACCTTTTTATGCAGTGAGTGGCAAAGACCTGGAACCCTTTGCCTATGAGGTAGAAGTGGAGACGATCAATGATTTCAAAAGGAAATTGGATAGGCACTTGAGGGAAATAAACTTGCAGGGCTAGGGGGATAGAGCAGGGCCATGGGACTGACTGGATTTCTCTACAGAGAGCTGGGATTTGATGGACCAAACAGCCTCCTTCTGTGCCGTTATGACTTTTATGATTCTATAAATAGCACCAGAACCTGCCAGATTGATTAGTTTAACTAGCTGAGTTCAGAGCAGGAATGCAATCCAATTCTAGACATAGTCATATTACAGGCAACATATTTTTCAGACTGTAGTCAGTAAGTATGAGCCTAAGACCTAAATAATACACAATAGCTTCCTTATTCTCAATTAAAAGACCTTTCTGTGATAGTTTTGATTTAGTGATTTGTAACTGTGTATGTATTTTTAAATGAAAGCTTTTCATTTTGATTATTAAGAAAATTGTATTTTCAATTTTAAATCAGGGTAACAGTTTCTTATTTACAAATTCTATGAGGGCGTGGTATTCAGTCATCAAATTCACAAGAATTCCTGAAATCTGTAATAAGGTTGGTCAGTATCAGAGGCAATTTGACTTTAATATTGCCTGTCTATCTGTAAAGGGAGATAGTAATGGATGAAAGGAAAATGATTTCTTCTGGAAATATATGGAAGCACAGCAAAGAAGACCTGCAGTTCATAAGCCCATGACAGGATTTCAGTGACAAAATAATGATTCATGTGATCGATCATGTTATGAGACTCCCTATTTAAATATTACCTTATGAAGTATCTACAGTCCATCAGCTCTAAGGCCATTTTAAAATAGCTTCTCTCAAACTGCATTTTAAGGAAATTCTCTGCAAATTTGATTTCTGTGTTAAAGGGAAAGCACATCTCTAAGTTGTATGTTTACTGCTAGTTCAAAGGTGGAGGAGCCTCCTCTGACTGGGTGAACTGCTTAATCTAGAGACAAAGGGGATGAAATTGGGCTTCAGCAGCAGTGCAAAATGGGCGACAGCAGATCCACAGCCCACATTACACCCTGCCTCATTTTCTTTTCCATTGACTTCAATTTTGCTTTACTGCTGAAGTCCAATCTCATCCCCAAAGGTCAGCCACATGTTAAAAACTGTTCATTTTAAACACCTGGCCATCAGAAAGGGACACAGCGTGTTGTTTGGAACTCCTGACACACTGTGGGGGCGGGGAATGGGGGCAGGATAAGTAGCACTATTTGTATGATAGCCACGTTGTTTCAAAGCTATGAACATTAGTTGTATCAAGAATACCGGCTGTCAGGCAGACTATGTGGCATTGAAATACATTTGTGATTGACAGCTATATTTGATCTTCCTTTGTCTCAGTCGAACTTCAAATTAAAGAGCAGATGCAATTTCAGTTTTGTAGAGTGACAACACTTCAGGCAGTTAAATGAGCAACAGAAACACTCCATAAATATCTACTTTCACATATAGGCTTTTCTTCACACGTGCGTTGCAGCTTTTGAGAATTGTTTAAAGCTTTCAGACGTTATATTGAACTGGATTTAAAGTACAGTTGAGAAATCAAATGTTTTATGGTAATCTGGTGAAACCTGCTGTGTTTGCCCTTGCTTTCATTTCATTTTACTTCTTAATATACCTGATTCATAGTTTGTAGCCTGAGATATACAGTCAGAGTGTTATTTGATTGTCATTCAGGAGCTTACGATGTTATTATTTCCAGGGAATAAATTGACAGTAACCATCCATGTGCATTCATGGCACACATTCTAGATGACCTCACAAATAACATAACATTTCAGTTCATAGTATGGGCTTGCCTGTTGAAATGGTCCTTTGTAGCGGGCTTGAGAAAAAGTATCTGGTAGCTGGAGAGCACCTGAATCATAGCAGTCATGTCAGATGTTGTAGAATTCGGAATGTAGTGCAGTTATATAGTATATATTTATTAGCTAACATTGATTTTGACATAATTGGATGCTGATGCCAATTTTAATGTAGATACACTGCACTCTGACCTATTACATACCGAGATATGTCATGCTGGTGCAGTTTGAACTAAAAATGTACAGTTGCATGATATTTCTTTCTTCCAAAAAACATTGATTCCTAATACAATCATATTAATCAGATCCCTTTATGCATGGTTAAGTACAACTCATATTGTCCTATGTTTGTGACCTTGCTTGAAGGTAGAGGATATAACCTTTCCATATACATGGCATAAGTTATTAGATACAGGACAATCATTAATTGGCTATAACATGGAGTTCATAAATTACAAACTCTTCATATGCAATTACGCATAGTTATATGTAATGCAACATTAATCACAAATAGGAACAACAACACCTGGCCACACATAATTGAAGCATGTTAACTAATTTTAATGGGCTGAGCATTGTGAGCAGCTTGTGCCTGAATTTGTGATAAGCCCTTTTGCTTTACCAAGCTCTTATAATGAGATACTGAAAAGGAAAATCTGCCCAGCATATCTTAACGCGCAGCAAGGTAACATTGTTAGTTGAACGAGGCAAATTTATGTTTTCTGGATGTCACTTGGAAAACATATTTGTCTGAATGTAGGAGTTACATTTTAGATAAAAGCTGTAATAATATTTCCCCCAAAGCTCAGCAAGCTTCAACAATAATGAGTTCAATTATATAGACCAGAAAGGTCGCAGTGCTGTCCAGTGCTCTGTTAGTAACTCTCAGCTCGACTGGCAATAGGGGCCATAAAATCCCAGGGTTAGGGAAGGGATAGTCAACTGGAATTTCAGCTGGTGATTACTATCTGCCACTCTATCCCACATGTTCACAGGTAGATTTTGGGTGAGGCAGTACTGGGCTTAGCAGTGATGCCTGCCACCATTCCCCTGCTTGAATAGGCTCCAAATACCTTGTCATAGAATCATAGAATGATACAGCATAAAAGGAGGCCATTCAGCTCATTATGTCTATGCTGGCTCTGTGAAAGGGCTATCGAATTAGTCCTATTCCCCTGTGCTTTCCCTATAGCCCTTCAATTTCTTTCCCTTCAAGTATTCATCAAATTCCCTTTTGAATGTTATTATTGAATCTGCTGTCACCACCTTATTAGTGTGTTCCAGATCATAACAACTCACTGCATTAAAACAAACCTCTCCTCATCTTGCTGCTGGTTCTTTTGCTAATTACCTTAAACATGTGTCCTCTGGTTACCAACTCTTCTGCCACTGGTAACAATTTCTCCTTAATTACTCTATCAAAACCTTTCATGACTTTATAGGATCATAGAAAACAGGAGCAGGAGTAGGCCATTTGGCTCATCGAGCCTGCCCTGCCATTCAAATAGATCATGGCTGATCATCTACCGCTGCGCCATTTTCCCCTACTATCCTCATATCCCTTGATGCCAGTATCCAGAAATCTTTCGATTTCTGTTGATCATGCTCAATGATTGAGTTTCCACAGTCCTCTGGGGTAGAGAATTCCACAGATTCACCACCCTCTGAGTAAAGAAAGTCCTCCTCATCTCAGTCTTAAATGGCCTGACCCTTATTCTGAGACTGTGTTCCCAGGTTCTAGACTCACCAGCCAGAGGAAACATCCTATTCACATCTACCCTGTCACGCCCTGTAAGAATTTCGTAAGTTTCAATGAGATCACCTCTCATTCTTCGAAGCTCTAGAGAATACAAGCCCTGTTTCCTCAATCTGTCCTCAGAAGACAATCATGCCATCCCAGGGATTAGTCTGGTGAACCTCCGATGCACTCCCTCTATGGCAAGTATATCCTTCTTTAGATAAGGAAACCAAAACTGTACACAAAATGGCAGGTGCGGTCTCACCAAGGTTTTGTACAATTGCAGCAATACATCTTTACTCCTGTATTCAAATCCACTTGCAATGAAGGCCATCATACCATTTGCCTTCTTAATTGTTTGCTGCACCTGCATACTAGCTGTTAGTGACTCATGAACAAGGACACCCAGGTCTCTTTGGACATCAACACTTCCCAACCTCTCACCATTTAAGAAATTCTCTGTCTTTCTGTTTTTCTACCAAAGTTGATCACTTCACACTTGTTCACATTATATTCCATCTGCCATGTTCATGCCCATGAACTTGTCCAAATACCCTTGAAGCCTCCTTGCATCCTTCTCACAACTTACATTCCCTCCTAGTTTTGTGTCATCAGCAAATTTGGAAATATTACAATTGGTCCTCACATCCAAACCATTTATATAGATTGTGAACAGCTGTGGTCCAAGCACTGATCTTTGCAGTAGCCCACAAGTAACAGCCTGCTTCTCTCTGTTAACCAATTCTCAATCCATTGTAGTATATTACCCCCAATCCCAAGTGCTCTAATTTTGTTTACTAACCTCTTGTGTGGGACCTTATCAAAAGCCTTCTGAAAATCCAAATACATCACATCCACTGGTTTTCCTTTATCTACACTACAAGTAACATCTTCAAAAAACTCCAACAAGTTTGTTAGACAAATCCATGTTTACTCTGCCTAATCATATCATTATTTTCCAAGTGTTCAGTTATCTCATCCTTTATAATAGATTCTAACATTTTCCCTACTACTGACGTCAAACTAACAGATCTGTAGTTCTCTGTTTTCTCTCTCACTGCCTTCTTAAATAGTAGGGTTACATTTGCTACTTTCCGGTCTGCAGGAACCCTTCCAGAATCGATAGCATTTTGAAAGATAACCATCACTGCATCCATTATTTCTATAGCCACCTCCTTTAATACTCTGGGATGTAGCTCATCTGGTCTAGGGGATTTATCAACTTTCACTCCAATTAATTTTTCAAGTACTACCTCTTTATTGATACTAATTACTTTCAGTTCTTCATTTTTACAAGTCCCTTGGTTCCCGAGTATTTCTGGGAGATTTTCTGTGTCTTCCTCTGTGAAGACAGACACAAAGTATTTGTTTCGTCCCTCCGCCATTTCCTCATTCTCCACCACAAACTCTCCTGTCTCCGCTTGCAATGGATCCACATTTGTCCTTGCTAATTGTATCCTTTTCACATACTTAAAGAAGCTTTTATAGCTTGCCTTTATGTTTCTAGCTAACTTGCATTCACAACCTCTTTTCCCTTTCTTTATCAGTTTCTTGGTCCTCCTTCGTTGGACTCTAAATTGTTCCCAATCCTCGGGCTTATCACTTTTTCTGGCGACTTTATAAGCCACTTCCTTTGACCTAATGCAATCTTTAACTTCTTTTGTTAGCCACGGTTGATTCACCTTTCCTTTTGGGTTTTTGTGTCTTTTAGGAATGTACATTTGTTGTAAACTGTGTAATACTTCTTTAAATACTAGCCACAGCCTGTCTACCGTCAAATCTTTTAATGTATTTTCCCAATCCACCATAGCCAACTTGCCGCACATATCTTCATAGTTTCTTTTGTTCAGATTTAAGACCCTAATTTCAGAATGAACGATATCTCTTTCAAACTTAATGTAGAATTTTATCATATTGTGGTCACAATTTCCTAATGGCTCCTTTACAGCAAGGTTATTAATTAACCCTTTCCCATTGCATAATACTAAATCTAACATTGCCCAATCCCTAGTTGGTTCTTCAGCATACTGCTCCAGAAATGCATCCACACGCGAGGAATTGTTCCTCCACAGTATTAGTGCTAATTAGACTTACCCAATCTATATGTAAATTGAATTTGCCCATTATTACTGTATTGCCCATGCTACATGCAGCTTTAATTTCCTGATTTATACCATGCCCAACATTACCACTGCAGTTTGGTGACTATAAACACCTCCCACCAATGCTGGCTGCACCTTGCTGTTCCTTAGCTCCACCCAAACGGATTCTACATTTTGCTCCTTCGATGTACGATCCTCTCTCACTAATGTACTCATCTTGTCCCTTATTAGCAGCACTACCCTATCTCCTTTTCCCCTCTGCCTATACCTCCCAAATGACGAATATCCCAGAATATTCAGTTCCCAGTCCTGGTCACCCCATAACCGCCTCTCCGTAATGGCAATTAAATCAAGCCCATTTACCTCTATTTGTGCCTTCAGATCATTTACCTTATTTCGAATGCTGTGTGCATTCAGAAGAGTGCCCTTAACTTTGTCTTTTAACATTATTCCTCATTCTAATCCTATTTGATGTTTGTCTTCGTCTTGTCTGAGAGGAGCTGAGGAGAGGCATACCTTCGGGACCTTCAGGCAGCGGAATTCCAAGTGGCGTCAGGATTTAAAAAGTGATGCTGGTGCAGGGAAACAGCTGATTGGTAAGTAGGTTCAGGTGACATTTCTACTATTTATACTACTGCAGTCCATTACCTTCAAAAGTAAAGGTAAGGACTTTAGATTGTAGTGGGTAGTGTTTGGAGTAGAACAAGAGCCCCAGCGTAATTAGTAACTAAGTAATCTAAAGGTAAGTCATGGCAGGAGATCTCGCATCTGTGATATGCTCCTCCTGTGCTAGGTGTGAAATAAGGGACGTTTCCAATGTCCCTGACGACCATGTGTGCAGGAAGTGTATCCATCTGCAGCTACTGGCTACCTGCATTATGGAGCTGGAGCTGCGGATAGATTCACTGCGGAGCATCCACGATGCTGAGATCATCGTGGATAGCACATTTAGCAAGGTTGTCACACCGCAGGCAAATGCTGCAAAGGCAGAAAGAGAATGGGTGACCACCAGGCAGAGTACAGGAAGGCAAGTAGTGCAGGAGTGCCCTGCGGCCATCCCACTCTCTAGCAGATATACTGCTTTGGATATTGTTGGGGGAGATGGCTCAGGGGAAAGCAGCAACAGCCAAGTTCATGGCACCATGGGTGGCTCTGTTGCACAGGAGGGTAGGAAGAAGAGTGGCAGGGCTGTGGTTATAGGGGATTCAATCGTAAGGGGAACAGACAGGCGTTTCTGCAGCCGCAAAAGAGACTCCAGGATTGTATGTTGCCTCCCTGGTGCTAGGGTCAAGGATGTGTCTGAGCGGCTGCAGGGCATTCTGAGGGGGGAGGGCGAGCAGCCAGTTGTCGTGGTACATATCGGTACCAACAACATAGGGAAAAAAAAAAGGGATGAGGTCCTACAAGCTGAATATAGGGAGTTAGGACGTAAATTAAAAAGTAGGACCTCAAAGGTAGTAATCTCAGGATTACTACCAGTGCCATGTGCTAATGAGAGCAGAAATAGCAGGATATATCAGATGAAAACGTGGCTGGAGAAATGGTGTGGGGGGAGGGATTCAGATTCCTGGAACATTGGGACTGGTTCTGGGGAAGATGAGACCAGAACAAGCTGGACGGGTTGCATCTGGGCAGGACTGGGACCAATTTCGTCGGGCGGGTGTTTGCTAGTGCTGTTGGGGAGGGTTTAAACGAGAATGGCAGGGGGATGGGAATATGAGCAGGGAGACAGAGGAGGGGGAAAACAAGGATAGAAATGAAAGACAGAAAGGTAAGAAGCAAAAGTGGAAGGCAGAGAAAACAAGGGCGAGAAACAAATGGGGCCATAGTGCAAAATAAAGCTAAGATGACTAACAATGTTAAAAAGACAAGTCGAAAGGCATTGTGTCTTAATGCATGGAACATTCGGAACAAGGTAGATGAATTAACAGCACAAATAGATATAAACGGTTATGATACAGTTGCGATTACGGAGACATGGCTGCAGGGTGACCAAGGATGGGAACTGAACATCCAGGAGTATTCAGTATTTAGGAAGGACAGGCAAAAAGGGAAAGGAGGTGGGATAGCATTGTTAGTAAAAGAGGAAATAAATGCAATAGTGAGGAAGGATATTGGCTCGGAAAATCATGATGTGGAATCTGTATGGGTGGAGCTAAGAAACACCAAGGGGCAGAAAACATTGGTGGAAGTTGTCTATAGGCCCCCAAACAGTAGTGGAGATGTAAGGGATGGCATCAAATAGGAAATTAGAGATGCATGCAATAAGGGTACAGCTGTAATCATGGGTGAGTTTAATCTACATATAGATTGGTCAAACCAAATTAGCAATAATACTGTGGAGGAGGATTTCCTGAAGTGAGTACGTGACGGTTTTATAGACCAATATGTTGAGGAACCAACTAGAGAACAGGCTATCCTAGACTGCGTATTGTGCAATGAGAAAGGATTAAATTAACAATCTTGTTGTGCAGGGTCCCTTGCGGAGCAGCGACCATAACATGATAGAATTCTTCATTAAGATGGAGAGTGAAGTAGCTGAATCTGAAACTAGGGTCCTGAATCTAAATAAAGGAAACTATGAAGGTATGAGGCACGAGTTGGCTATGGTAAATTGGGGAACTTCACTAAAAGGGTTGACGGTGGATAGACAATGGATATTTAAAGAATGTGTGCATGAATTACAATAATTATTCTTTCCTGTCTGGCGCAAAAATGAAACCAGAAAGGTGGCTCAACAGTGGCTTACAAACGAAATTAGCGATAGTATTAGATCCAAAGAGGAGGCATATAAAATTGTCGGAAAAAGCAGCAAGTCTGAGATTGGAAGCAGTTTAGAATTCAGCAAAGGAGGACAAAGGTTGATTAAGCGGGGGAAAATAGAGTATGAGAGTAAACTTGCAGGAAACATAAAAACTGACTGGAAAAACTTTCTAGAAATTTGTGAAGACAAATGTAGGTCCCTTACAGTCAGAAATGGGGGAAATTATAATGGGGAACAAAGAAGTGGCAGAACAATTAAACACATACTTTGGTTCTGTCTTCACAAATGAGGACATAAATAACCTCCCAGAAATGTTAGGGAACCAAGAGTCTAATGAGAGGGAGGAACGGAATGAAATCAGTTTTGGTAAAAAATTAGTGCTAGGGAAACTAATGGGGTGAAAGGCTGACAAATCCCCAGGGCCTGATAATCTACATTCCAGAGTACTAAAGGAAGTGGCCCTGAATATCACAGCTGTACTGCGGGAGGACACCTCAGAGAGGTCATGCAGCGAGGCAATATGGGTGGAGCTCAGGAATAGGAAGGGTGCAGTCACGATGTTGGGGGTTTACTACAGGCTTCCCAACAGCCAGCGGGAGGTAGAGGAGCAGATATGTAGACAGATTTTGGAAAGATGTAAAGGTAACAAGGTTGTAGTGGTGAGTGATTTTAACTTCCTCAATATTGACTGGGACTCACTTAGTGCTAGGGGCTTGGATGGGGCAGAATTTGTGAGGAGCATCCAGGAGGGCTTCTTGAAACAGTATGTAGATAGTCCAACTAGGGATGGGGCCATTCTGGACCTGGTATTGGGGAATGAGCCCGGCCAGGTGGTCGAAGTTTCAGTGGGGGAGCATTTCGGGAGCAGTGACCATAATTCCATAAGTTTTAAGGTACTTGTGGATAAGGATAAGAGTAGTCCTCGGGTGAAGGTGCTAAATTGGGGGGAAGGCTAATTATAACAATATTCGGCAGGAACTGATGAATTTAGATTGGGGGAGGCTGTTTGAGGGTAAATCAACATCTGACATGTGGGAGTCCTTCAAATGTCAGTTGATTAGAATCCAGGACCAGCATGTTCCTGTGAGGAAGAAGGATCAGTTAGGCAAGTTTCGGGAACCTTGGATAACACGGGATATTGTGAGCCTCGTCAAAAAGAAAAAGGAAGCATTTGTAAGGGCTGGAAGGCTAGGAACACTTGAGGAATATAGAGACAGTAGGAAGGAACTTAAGCAAGGAGTTAGGAGGGCTAAAAGGGGTCATGAAAAGTCATTGGCAAACAGGATTAAGGAAAATCCCAAGGCTTTTTATACGTATATAAAGAGCAAGAGGGTAACCAGGGAAAGGGTTGGCCCACTCAAGGGCAGAGATGGGAATCTATGCGTGGAGCCAGAGGAAATGGGTGAGGTGCTAAATGAGTACTTTGCATCAGTATTCACCAAGGAGAAGGACTTGGTGGATGATGAGCCTAGGGAAGGGAGTGCAGATAGTCTCAGTCATCTCATTATCAAAAAGGAGGAGGTGTTGGGTGCCTTGCAAAGCATCAAGGTAGATAAGACCCCAGGGCCTGATGGGATCTACCCTAGAATACTGAGGGAGGCAAGGGAGGAAATTGCTGGGGCCTTGACAGAAATCTTTGCTTCCTCATTGGCTACAGGTGAGGTCCCAGAGGACTGGAGAATAGCCAATGTTGTTCCTTTGTTTAAGAAGGGTGGTAAGGATAATCCAGGAAATTATAGGCCGGTGAGCCTTACGTCAGTGGCAGGGAAACTATTAGAGAGGATTCTTCGGGACAGGATTTACTCCCATTTGGAAACAAACGAACTTATTAGCGAGAGACAGCATGGTTTTGTGAAGGGGAGGTTGTGTCTTATGAATTTGACTGAGTTTTTTGAGGAAGTGACGAAGATGATTGATGAGGGAAGGGCAGTGGATATTGGCTATATGGACTTTAGTAAAGCCTTTGACAAGGTCCCGCATGGCAGACTGGTGCAAACGGTGAAGTCACACGGGATCAGAGGTGAGCTGGCAAGATGGATACAGAACTGGCTCAGTCACAGAAGACAGAGGGTAACAGTGGATGGGTGTTTTTCTGAATGGAGGGATGTGACTAGTGGTGTTCCGCAGGGATCAGTGCTGGGACCTTTGCTGTTTGCAGTATATATAAATGATTTGGAGGAAAATGTAGCAGGTCTGATAATTAAGTTTGCGGATGACACAAAGGTTGTTGGTGTTGCGGATAATGATGAGGATTGTCAGAGGATATAACAGGATATAGATCGGTTGGAGACTTGGGCGGAGAAATGGCAGATGGAGTTTAATCCGGACAAATGTGAGGTAATGCATTTTGGAAGGTCTAATGCAGGTGGGAGGTATACAGTAAATGGCAGAACCCTTAGGAGTATTGACAGGCAGAGAGATCTGGGCGTACAGGTCCACAGGTCACTGAAAGTGGCAACGCAGGTGGATAAGGTAGTCAAGAAGGCATACGGTATGCTTGCCTTCATTGGTCGGGGCATAGAGTATAAAAATTGGCAAGTCATGTTGCAGCTGTACAGAACCTTAGTTAGGCCACACTTAGAATATTGCATGCAATTCTGGTCGCCACACTACCAGAAGGACGTGGTGACTTTGGAGAGGGTACAGAGGAGGTTTACCAGGATGTTGCCTGGTCTGGAGGGCATTAGCTAGAGGAGAGGTTGGAAAAACTCGGATTGTTTTCACTGGAACGACGGAGGTGGAGGGGCGACATGATAGAGGTTTACAAAGTTATGAGTGGCATGGACAGAGTGGATAGTCGGAAGCTTTTTCCCAGGGTGGAAGAGTCAGTTACTAGGGGACATAGGTTTAAGGTGCGAGGGGCAAAGTTTAGAGGGGATGTGCGAGGCAAGTTTTTTACACAGAGGGTGGTGAGTGCCTGGAACTTGCTGCCGGGAGAGGTGGTGGAAGCAGATATGATAGCGACGTTTAAGAGACATCTTGACAAATATATGAATAGGAAGGGAATAGAGGGATATGGGCCCAGGAAGTGCAGAAGTTGTTAGTTTCAGCAGGCATCAAGATCGGCGCAGGCTTGGAGGGCCGAATGGCCTGTTCCTGTGCTGTACTGTTCTTTGTTCTTTTGTTCTTTGGAAATAGTGGATGCATTGGTGGTCATCTTCCAAAATTCTATGGACTCTTGAGCAGTTCCTACCGATTGGAGGGTGACAAATGTGATTTGGTCAAGTTGGGTGAGTGGGCAAATGCACAGCTAATGCAGTATAACGTGGATAAATGTGAGGTTATCCACTTTGGTTGTAAAAACAGAAAGGCAGATTATCATCTGAATGGTGATAGATTGGGAAAAGGTGAGGTGCAACGAGACCTGGATGTCCTTGTACACCAGTCGCTGAAAGCAAGCATTCAGGTGCAGCGAGCAGTTAGGAAGGCGAATGGGATGCTGGCCTTCATTGCAAGAGGATTTGAGTACAAGAGCAAGGATGTCTTACTGCAATTATACAGGGTCTTGGTGAGACCACATCTGGAGTATTGTGAAATAAAAACAAGAAATGCTGGAACCACTCAGCAGGTCTGGCAGCATCTGTGAAAAGAGAAGCAGAGTTAACGTTTCGGATCAGTGACCCTTCTTTGGAACTGGCAAATATTAGAAAAGTCACAGGTTATAAGCAAGTGAGGTGGGGGTGGGGCAAGAGATAACAAAGGAGGTGCAGATTGGACCAGGCCACATAGCTGACCAAAAGGTCACGGAGCAAAGGCAAACAATATGTTAATGGTGTGTTGAAAGACAAAGCATTCGTACAGATTAGGTGTTAATGCACTGAATATTGAACAGCAGCAAGTGCAAAGCTGAAAAAAAACAGTGGGTAAGCTAACTGAATAAACTAAGATGAAATGAATTAAATGCAAAAAAAAGATTGTAAAAAATGTAAAAAAAAAGAAGAAAAAATAACTAAAAATGAAAGTAAAATGGGGGGCTGTCATGCTCTGAAATTATTGAACTCAATGTTCAGTCCGGCAGGCTGTAGTGTGCCTAATCGGTAGATGAGATGCTGTTCCTCGAGCTTGCGTTGATGTTCACTGGAACACTGCAGCAATCCCAGGACAGAGATGTGAGCATGAGAGCAGGGGGGGAGTGTTGAAATGGCAAGCAACCGGAAACTCAGGGTCCTGCTTGCGGACTGAGCGGAGATGTTCCGCAAAGCGGTCACCCAGTCTGCGCTTGGTCTCCCCAATGTAGAGGAGACCACTAACATTCCCAATATCCTCATACTTTCATAAAAGCAAAATACTGCGGATGCTGGAAATCTGAAACAAAAACAAGAAATGCTGGAATCACTCAGCAGGTCTGGCAGCATCTGTGGAAAGAGAAGCAGAGTTAACGTTTCGGGTCAGTGACCCTTCTTCGGAACTGGGACCCTTCCGAAGAAGGGTCACTGACCCGAAACGTTAACTCTGCTTCTCTTTCCTCATACCTTCATAGTTTCCTGTATTTAGATTCAGGACCCTAGTCTCCAAATCAACACACTCACTCTCTGTCTTAATGAAGAATTCTATCGTGTTATGGTCGCTCTTCCCCAAGGGACCCCGCCCAACAAGATTGTTGACTAATTCTTTCTACACATTTCTACACTGTGGGCGGCACAGTGGCGCAGTGGTTAGCACCGCAGCCTCACAGCTCCAGCGACCCGGGTTCAATTCCGGGTACTGTCTGCGTGGGTTTCCTCCGGGTGCTCCGGTTTCCTCCCACATGCCAAAGACTTGCAGGTTGATAGGTAAATTGGCCATTAGAAATTGCCCCTAGTATAGGTAGGTGGTAGGGAGAAATATGAGGACAGGTGGGGATGTGGTGGGAATGTGGAATTAGTGTAGGATTAGTATAGATGGGTGGTTGATGGTCGGCGCAGACTCGGTGGGCCGAAGGGCCTGTTTCAGTGCTGTATCTCTAAACTAAACTAAACCACACTGTGAGCAGCGAATATAGTATACTACATTGAAAGAAGTACAAGTAAATCGCTGCTTCACCTGAAAGGAGTGTTTGGGGCCTGGGATAGTGAGGAGAGAGGAGGTAAATGGGCAGGTATTACACCTCCTGCGATTGCAGGGGAAGGTGCCATGGGACGGGGACGAAGTGATGGGGGGAATGGAGGAGTGGACCAGGGTGTTGCGGAGGGAACGATCCCTTCGGGATGCTGACAGGGGAAGGGAAGGGAGGGGAAGATGCGACTGGTAGTGGCATCACGCTGGAGGTGGCGGAAATGGCGGAGGATGATCCTTTGGATATGGAGGCTGATGGGGTGGAAAGTGAGGACAAGGGGAACCCTGCCACGGTTCTGGGAGGGAGGGGAAGGGGTGAGGGCAGAGGTGCGGGGGATGGGCTGGACACGGTTGAGGGCCCTGTTAACCACAGTGGGGGGAAATCCTCGGTTGAGGAAAAAGGAGGTCATATCAGAAGCACCGTCATGGAAGGTAGCATCATCAGAGCAGATGCGTCGGAGATGGAGAAACTGGGAGAATGGAATGGAGTCCTTACAGGAGGTAGGGTGTGAAGAAGTGTAGTCGAGGTAGCTGTGGGAGTCGGTGGGCTTATAATGGATATTGGTAGACAACCTATCCCCAGAGATGGAGACAGAGAAGTCGAGGAAGGGAAGGGAAGTGTCAGAGATGCACCATGTAAAGGTGAGAGAAGGGTGGAAATTGGAAGCAAAGTTGATAAAGTTTGCCAGTTCGGGGCGGGAGCAGGAAACGGCACCGATACAGTCATCAATGTACCGGAAAAAGAGTTGGGGGAGGGGGCCTGAGTAGGACTGGAACAAAGAATGCTCGACATATCCCACAAAAAGACAGGCATAACTAGGACCCATGCGGGTACCCATAGCGACACCTTTTACTTGAAGGAAGTGTGTGGAGTTGAAGGAGAAGTTGTGAGAACAAGTTCAGCCAGGCGGAGGAGGGTGGTGGTAGATGGGGACTGGTTGGGTCTCGGTTCCAGGAAGACGCGGAGAGCCCTCAAACCATCCTGGTGGGGGATGGAGGTGTAGAGCGATTGGACGTCCATAGTGAAGAGGAGGCGGTTGGGACCAGGAAACTGGAAATTGTCAAAATGATGTAGGGCGTCAGAAGAGTCACTGATGTAGGTGGGAAGAGACTGGACCAGCGGAGAAAAGATAGAGTCTAGATAGGAAGAAATAAGTTCAGTGGGGCAGGAGCAGGCTGACACAATGGGTCTGCCGGGACAGTCCCGTTTGTGGATTTTGGGAAGGAGGTAGAAGCGGGCTGTCCGGGGTTGCGGGACTATGAGGTTGGAAGCTGTAGAGGGAAGATCTCCAGAGGAGATGAGGTCAGTGACAGTCCTTTGGATGGTGGCTTGATGTTCGGTGGTGGGGTCATGGTCCAGAGGGAGGTAGGAAGAAGTGTCCGTGAGTTGGCGTTGAGCTTCTGCAAGGTAGATGTCGGTACGCCATACGACAACAGCACCACCATTGTCTGCAGGTTTGATGACCATGTCGGGGTTAGACCTGAGAGAACGGAGTGCCTCAAGTTCAGAGGGGGACAGGTTATAGTGAGTGAGGGGGGCAGAGAAATTGAGATGACCAATGTCTCGCCGACAGTTTTCAATGAAGAGATCAAGAGCAGGTCAGAGGCCAGGGGGAGGGGTCCAGGTAGAGGGAGAATGCTGGAGGTGGGTGAATGGGTCTGCTGGTCGGGGGGAGGACTCCTGGTCAAAGACGTGAGCCCGGAGGCGGAGGCGACGGACGAAGAGCTCAACGTCATGCCGAGCGCGAAATTCACCCAGTCTGGAGTATTGTGTGTAGTTTTGGTCTCCTTGTCTGAGGAAGGATGTTCTTGCCATGGAGGGAGTGCAAAGAAGATTTACTAGGCTGGGGTGGCAGGATTGACATATGAGGAGAGATTGGGTGGACTAGGCCTATATTCACTAGAGTCTGGAAGGATGAGAGGGGATCTCATAAAAAACTATAACATTCTAATAGGATTAGACAGGCTAGATGCAGGGAGGATGTTCCTGATGGCTGGGGAGTCCAGACCAGGGGACATAGTGTCAGGATACGGGGTATGCCATTTAGAACCGAGATGAGGAGAAATTTCTTCACTCAGAGGATGGTGAACCTGTGGAATTCTCTACCGCAGAAGGCAGTGGAGGCCAAGTTATTAAATATATTCAAGAAGGAGATAAATATATTTCTTAATACCAAAAGGATCAAGGGATATGGAGAGAAAGCGGGAACAGGGTACTGAATTAGACTATCAGCCATGATCTTTTTTGAATGGCGGGGCAGGCCCAAAGGGCCGAATGGCCTACTCCTGCTCCTATTTTTTATGTTTCTATGTTTCTGCCTTCCAATTGTGCTTGCTACTTTTCTACTTCCTGTTACCAGTTTTGCTTCCCTCCAATCCGAGCTCCCTCTTAGGTTCCCAAGCCCCTGACAATTTAGTTTAAACTCTCCCCAACAGCACTAGTAAATCTCCCTGCGAGGATGTTAGTCCCGGTCCTGCTAAGGTGCAGCCTGTCCATCTTGTACAGGTCCCACCTACCCCAGAACAGATCCCAATGCCTCAGAAATCTGATGCTCTCCCTCCTGCACCAATTCTCCAGCCACGTGTTAAATTACTTAATCCTCCTATTCCTATGCTCACTAGCATGTGGCACTGAGATTACTGCTTTTGAGGTCCTCAAATTTTAATTTCTTTCCTAACTCCTTAAACTCTGTTTTCAGGACCTCATCCCTCTTCTACCTACCTGGCTCACTTGGACTTGCCTGGTGGTCACCCTTGTCCTCTCTGCCTGCACACTCTTAATCTGCAGTGTGACCACCTCCCTAAATGTGCTATCCACATAGTTCTCTGCCTCGCGGATGCACCACAGTGACTGCAGCCACCAGTTGAGTTCCAAAACCCAGAGCTCAAGCTTCTGCAGCTGGTGACACTTCCTGCAAATGTGCTTGTCAAGTGTACATGATGTATCCACAACTTCCCACATACCACAGGAGGCACATTCCACTCGGCTGAGCTGTCCTGCCATACCTTAAATTTACAAACTAATTATTATCAGTGTCATAAGTGTAATAAGCAGAATAACTTACCAAGTACTCGCCAATCATCTTCTTCCCCTGTACCAAAGTAACAACCAAATACTGGAGGCTGAAAAAGCAAAGAAAGAAAAGAAATAAAGGAACACCTCCTTCCCCTTGTCACTGAACTCCCTTACACACCAAACTCACAGCTACACACTCTGTCCAAGAAGGACGTTCTAATTAGTAATTATTAATAAATTACAACAACTAAAACCTTATAGTACTGACCTTACCACTTATAAAGTAGCTATTTGAGGATTAAAAAAAGAACTACTTTTTTTTCCTAATTTTCCAGCTATTTACAGACACTCTCTATAAGTCCGTTACTCACAAACTAATCAGCTTATGGCTTTCACTCTTTCTTCAAACCCAGCACATGCTGACCTCCAGCCACAGCCACAGCCTGCCTTTCTGGTCTCCCAGGTAAGTGTAGACTTGGAGCCTCAGGCTGGATTTATTGTTCCCTCTCCAGTTGCAATTTCTCCCAGGTCCTCTGCCTCCCCAGTCTCCCAGGTAAGTGTGGGCCTTGAGCCTCGGGCTGGATTTATAGCTCCCTCTCTTGTTGCGATTCCTCCCAAGCCTGCTGCTTCTTGGTCTTTCAGGTCATCTTTGAACAACTTTGTTAAATTTCCCCTTAACCTTCTCTACTCTAAGGAGAACACCCGAGTTTTTCTGATCTCTCGACATAACTGAGGTCCTACATGCCTGGTACCATTCTAGTAAATCTCCTCTGCACACTCTCTAAGGCTTTGACATCCTTCCTAAGGTATGGTGCCCAGAATTGAACACAATAGTCTAGCTGGGGCCTAACTAGTGATTTATAAAGATTCAGCATAACTTCCTTGCTTTTATATTCCATGTCTGTGTTTATAATACTAAGGATCCTATATGTTATTTTTTTAACAGCCTTCTCAACTTTTTCTGTTAGTTTCAAAGATTTGTGTATGCACTTCCCCGGGTCTCTCTGTTCCTGTACCCCCTATAAAATTGTACTGTTTAGTTATATTGTCTCTCCTCATTATTCCTACCAAAATGCATCACTTCACACTTCTCATGGTTAAATTGCACCAGCCATGTATTTGTCCATTTCACCAATCTGTCTATGTCATTCTGAAATCTGTTACCATCCTCAATGTTTACTGTCAAGGGTCACAAATAAATAATGGCCACTTTAGTGAGGTCCACGAGGTTGCTGCAAGGAATCAATGCCTTCAACAGAGGAGGGAAATTAGTGGAGAAAATTATCAAGAAAAAGGTGTGACAGATGTCAGATGTATGGGTGCAGTGTGCCATTCAATGCAATTGCATAAAGGGTTGGCATTTATAACCTTTGTGGAAACATTCCTGCCTCTGCGTCAGCAGGTGCAGTGTGTGCAAGCCGACTCCGGGCAGTCTTGGCAAGTGGAGACAGGATCTCCAGCTCTGAATTCTGGGTTTACACCCAATGAGATACTTGGTCCAGGGCATATGGATGGGTTATGGGAGCCTATAAAATACACCACTGTATAGGATTAACCACCTTATTGACTGGTATAAAGATGGTTACGGCCATGGAAGGAGCATTTACATTGCAGCCCTGCCAGAGACTGTTAATCAGCCTGTGAATCCTTCCACTACTTGACATTGTTCTCCAAGGGAAGAATGTGAAGATACAAAAACAACAAGCTTTAAGTGAAAGATAGTATCAAACTTAAAGAAAAAGCCTATAATTGTGCCAAGATGGGAGGCAGGTCAGAAGATTGGACAGAATATAAAAAACAGCAAACAATAACTAAAAGATTGATAAGGAAGGTAAAATTAGAGTACGAGAGAAAGCTAGCTAGAAATATAAAGACAGATCGTAAGAGTTTCTACAGATATTTATAAAAGAAAAGAGTTAACAAAGTGAGCGTTGGTCCTAAATAAAGTGAGTCTGGGGAATTAATAATGGATAATAAGGAGATGGCAGATGACTTGAACAGGTATTTTGCATCAGTCTTCACTATTGAGGATACAAGTAACATCCCAGTATTAGCTCTAAGTAAGGAAATAGAAGGGAGGGAGGAAATCAAGAAAATTACAATCACCGGGGAAGTGATACTGAACAAATTGTTGGACCTACGGGCTGACAAGTCCCTGGGTCCTGATGGACTTCATCCTAGGGTGTTAAAAGAGGTGGCTCGTGAGATAGTTGATGCGTTAGTTTTAATTTTCCAAAATTCCCTAGATTTGGGGAAGGTTTTGTTAGATCGGAAAATAGCAAATGTAACTCCTTTATTCAAAAAGGGAGGGAGACAGAAAGCAGGAAACTACAGGCCAGTTAGCTTAACATCTGTCTCAGGGAAAATGTTAGAAGCTATTATTAAAGACAGTATAGCAGGGCAGTTAGAAAAATTCAAGGTAATCAGGCAGAGTCAAAGGGAAATCATGTTTAACCAATTTATTAGAGTTCTTTGAGGGAGTTCCATGTGCTGTGGATAAAGGGGAACCAGTGGATGTATTATACTTGGATTTCCAGAAGGCATTTGATAAGGTGCCACATCAAAAGTTATTGCAGAAAATAAAAGCTCATGGTGTAGGGGGTAACATATTGGCAAGGATAGAAGATTGGCTAGCTAACAGGAAACAGAGAGTAGGCATAAACGGGTCATTTTCTGGTTGGCAAGATGTAATGAGTGGTGTGCCACAGGGATCTGTGCTGGGGCCTCAACGCTTTACAATTTGTATAAATGACTTAGATGAATGGGCTGAAGGTATGGTTGCTAAATTTGCTGATGACACAAAGATATGTAGGAAAGTAACTTGTGAAGAGGACATAAGGGGGTTACAAAGGAATATAGATAGGTTAGTGAATGGACAAAGACCTGGCAAATGGAGTATAATGTAGGAAAGTGTGAAATTGTCCACTTTGGCAGGAAGAATAAAAAAGAAGCATATTATCTAAATGGTGAGAGATTGGAGAGCTCTGAGATGCAGAGGGATCTGGGTGTCCTAGTGCATGAATCGCAAAGGTTAGTATGCAGGTACAACAAGTAATTAGGAAAGCTAATAGAATGTTATTGTTTATCGCGAGGGGAATTGAATACAAAAGTAGGGAGGGTATGCTTCAGCTATAGAGGGCATTGGTGAGACCACATCCGGAGTACTTTGTACAGTACTGGTCTCCTTATTTAAGGAAGGATGTAAATGTGTTGGAGGTAGCACAGAGAAAGTTTACTAGACTGATACCTGGAATGGGTGGGCTGTCTTACGAGGAATGATTGGACAGGCTAGGCTTGTATCCGCTGGAATTTAGAAGAGTAAGAGGCGACTTGATTGAAATATATAGGATTCTCTGGGAAGCTAGGGAGGAGATTGCAGAGCCTTTGTCCTTGATCTTTATGTCGTCATTGTCGACAGGAATAGTGCCGGAAGACTGGAGGATAGCAAATGTTGTCCCCTTGTTCAAGAAGGGGAGTAGAGACAGCCCTGGTAATTATAGACCTGTGAGCCTTACTTCGGTTGTGGGTAAAATGTTGGAAAAGGTTATAAGAGACAGGATTTATAATCATCTTGAAAAGACTAAGTTCATTAGCGATAGTCAGCACGGTTTTGTGACGGGTAGGTCGTGCCTCACAAACCTTATTGAGTTTTTCGAGAAGGTGACCAAACAGGTGGATGAGGGGAAAGCAGTGGATGTGGTGTATATGGATTTTAGTAAGGCGTTTGATAAGGTTCCCCATGGTAGGCTATTGCAGAAAATACGGAAGCATGGGGTTGAAGGTGATTTAGAGCTTTGGATCAGAAATTGGCTAGCTGAAAGAAGACAGAGGGTGGTGGTTGATGGCAAATGTTCATCCTGGAGTTTAGTTACTAGTGGTGTACCGCAAGGATCTGTTTTGGGGCCACTGCTGTTTGTCATTTTTATAAATGACCTGGAAGAGGGTGTAGAAGGGTGGGTTAGTAAATTTGCGGATGACACTAAGGTCGGTGGAGTTGTGGATAGTGCCGAAGGATGTTGTAGGGTACAGAGGGACATAGATAGGCTGCAGAGCTGGGCTGAGAGATGGCAAAAGGAGTTTAATGCGGAAAAGTGCGAGGTGATTCACTTTGGAAGGAGTAACAGGAATGCAGAGTACTGGGCTAATGGGAAGATTCTTGGTAATGTAGATGAACAGAGAGATCTTGGTGTCCAGGTGCATAAATCCCTGAAGGTTGCTACCCAGGTTAATAGGGCTGTTAAGAAGGCATATGGTGTGTTAGCTTTTATTAGTAGGGGGATCGGGTTTCGGAGCCACGATGTCATGCTGCAGCTGTACAAAACTCTGGTGAGACCGCACCTGGAGTATTGCGTGCAGTTCTGGTCACCGCATTATAGGAAGGATGTGGAAGCTATGGAAAGGGTGCAGAGGAGATTTACTAGGATGTTGCCTGGTATGGAGGGAAGGTCTTACGAGGAAAGGCTGAGGGACTTGAGGTTGTTTTCGTTGGAGAGAAGGTGACTTAATCGAGACATATAAGATAATCAGAGGGTTATATAGGGTGGATAGTGAGAGTCTTTTTCCTCGGATGGTGATGGCAAACACGAGGGGACATAGTTTTAAGTTGAGGGGTGATAGATATAGGACAGATGTCAGAGGTAGTTTCTTTACTCAGAGAGTAGTAGGGGCGTGGAACGCCCTGCCTGCAACAGTAGTAGACTCGCCAACTTTAAGGGCATTTAAGTGGTCATTGGATAGACATATGGATGAAAATGGAATAGTGTAGGTCAGATGGTTTCACAGGTCGGCGCAACATCGAGAGCCGAAGGGCCTGTACTGCGCTGTAATATTCTAATTCTAAAAAAAAAAGATCATGAGGGGTCTTGACAGGGTGGATGTGGAAAGGATGTTTTCCCTTGTGGGAGAATATAGAACTTGGGGTCACTGTTTAAAAATAAGGGGTTGCCCATTTAAGACAGAGATGAGGAAAAAATTTTTCTCTCAGAGGGTCGTGAGTCTTTGGAATTCTCTTCCTCAAAAGGCGCTGGAAGCAGAGTCTTTGAATATTTTTAATGCAGTGGTAGATAGATTCTTGATAAGCAAGGGGGTGGAAGGTTATCGGAGGTAGGTGGAAATGTGGAGTAATCAGTTCAGCCATGAATTTATTGAATGGCGGATCAGGCTTGAAGGGCCGAGTGGCCTACTCCTGCTCCTAATTTGTATGTCCGTATGTTCGCATGTAACGTTTTACAATTTATATAAATGACTGGAATGAAAGGACAGAAGGTATGGTTTCTAAATTTGCTGATGACGCAAAAAAAGGTATGAAAGGAAGTTGTGAAGAGGGCATTAGGGGGCTATAAAGATATATAGATAGGTTAAGTGAGTGGGCAAACATCTGGCAAATGGAGTATCATGTGGGAAATGTGTAATTGTCCATTTTGGCAAGAAGAATACAAAAGAAGCATATTATTTAAATGGTGAGAGATTGCAGAGCTCTGAGATACAGAGGGATCTGGGTGTCCGAGTGCATGAATTGCAAAAGGTTAGTGTACAGGTGCAGTAAATAATTAGGAAAGCTAATAGAATGTTATTGTTTATCGCGAGGGGAATTGAATACAAAAGTAGGAAGGTTATGTTTCAGTTATACAGGGCATTGGAGAGACCACATCTGGAGTACTGTGTACAGTATTGGTCTCCTTATTTAAAGGAGGATATAAATGCGTTGGAAACAGTTCAGAGAAGGTTTACTAGACTAATACCTGGAATGGGCCAGTTGTCTTATGAGGAAAGTTTGGAAAGGCTAGGCTTGTATCTGCTGGAGTTTAGAAGGGTAAGCAATGACTTGATTGAAACATATAAGATCCTGAGGGGTCTTGACAGGGTGGATGTGGAAAGGATGTTTCCTCTTGTGGGAGAATCTAGAACTAGGGGTCACGGTTTAAAAATAAGGGGTCGCCCATTTAAGACAGATGAGGAGAAATGTTTTCTCTTCGAGGGTCTTGAGTCTTTGGAATTCGCTTCCTCAAAAGTTGGTAGAAGGAGAGTCTTTGAATATTTTTAAGAAAGTAGTAGATAGATTCTTGCTAAGCAAGAGGGTGAAAAGTTATCGGGGTTAGGTGGGAATGTGGATTTGAGGTTACAATCAGATCAGCCATGATCTTGTTGAATGGCGTAGCAGGCTCGAGGGGCCGAGTGGCCTAGTCCTGCTCCTAATTTGTATGTTCGTATGTTGAGCTTTTAAAGCACAAGGTAGGCAGAAAATCAGCTTGCTGGAGTGTAAAGTTAGAATTAAAAGTTGAGAAATTGGGCACATGTCATTTGGGTGCTACCGTTGTCCTTAGAGCTCCGCAATGCCTTTTGCGGCATGCATGCACACTTGTGGGGCAAATTGTACTGGGTACGCTGTTGGTGAGGGCATTAGTGGTGCAGAGTGAATGTCCGCTGGAAGTATTAAGAGCAGGCAGATCATGACGTCAATCAGTGTGTAATGTTGGTTTGATGCCAGCAGAGCCATTTTGGAGCTCAACACTCCAACTCACGCCCTCTTTTAATCTCGCACAACTGAACACACGTTCAGCAGCAGGAAGAAACCTCCTTCAGTGCTATTCAAAGGTATCACCAACTACTTATAGCTTAGTTGCTGGTTGATTTCATCTGGCTCTTGCATTGATTTTGCAAGGGTTTGGTGCCTTCTACAATTGTTTAAAGTTGCCAAAGACTACAGGGTGTGGCAGGGGCTAAAGGCCATTTTGCTGACTTTAAGACATCTGCACAATTCCTCACAGATATGGGTGCACAACTAGGCACTGCCCCGGAATACAGCATGAGCACACGGAGAGCACATCTGCGTGAGAAGGGCAGTGGCGGCGGGAGATACAAACCGGCGGCAAAGAGTCCCTTCTATCTGTTTCTACCTGTCAGAGCCGACGTGTGACATCAGAGGAAAACGGGTAGGTGATTGGTGGGTATCTCTTCTGTGTTTCTTTTGATTGGCCAAGTGGTTTAAATCAAGAGACGTTATTACAGCTGAAGAGTGCAGTTTAGAAATTCACTTAAAAAATATTTAACATCCAAATTAATTAATTAAATAGAATAGAGATGGCTGGGCAGGCGAAGTGTGGCAGCTGTAGTATGTGCGAGCTGGTGGACACCGGTGCGATCCATGATGGCCACATCTGCAGCAAGTGTTGGCTGCTCGAGGACCTTCAGCTCAGAGCTGATGAGCTGGAGTCCGAGCTGCACATACTGCGACACATCAGGGAGGGGGAGAGTTATCTGGACACTGTGTTTCAGGAGACAGTCACACCCCTTAGATTAATTACATCAAATTTGGACCATGGTCAGGAATAGGAGGGTGTGCATGCAAGTGAGGCAGGTATGGGGATCCAGAATTTCGCTTTGGAGGAGCCTCAGCCAGTGTCCTTATCCAATAGGTACGAGGTTCTTGCTCCTGGTGTGGACAAAGGCACAGACTGCAGGGAGGATGAGTGAACTGACCACTGCACCGTGGTTCAGAGTGCCATTCAAGTGGGGGTTGAAACGAGAAATGCAGTAGTAATAGGGGATAGCATAGTTAGGGGAATAGATACTGTTCTCTGCAGAAAAGACAGAGTTCCGAAGGCTGTGTTGCCTAACTGGTGCCAAGGTTAAGGACATCTCTTCTGGGCTGGAGAGGACCTTGGAGTGGGAGGGGAAGGATCCAGTTGTCGTGGTCCATGTAGGTACCAATGACATAGGTAGGACTAGGAAAGAGGTTCTGCTGAGGGACTACGAGCAGCTCAGGGCTAAATTAAAAAGTAGAACCTCAAAGGTAATAATCTCCAGATTACTACCTGAGTCACATGAAAATTAGCATAGGGTAAATAAGAGTAGAGAGGTAAATGCATGGCTCAAAGACTGGTGTGGGAGAAATGGGTTCCGATTCATGGGGCACTGACACCTGTACTGGGAAAGAGAGAGCTGTTCCGTTGGGACGGGCTTCATTTGAACCATGCTGGGACCAGTGTCCTGGCGAATCGTATAACTAGGGTTGTAGATAGGACTGTAAACTAATTAGTGGGGGGGAAGGTTCAATTAAAGGGAAGTTTAAAAAATCGAAAAGAAACGAGAGAGCAGAGGTGCAGGGTAGTGAAGAGGCGAACAGTAATCAAAGTGTAACAGGAAAGGGCAGAAAATATAAGCAGAAGAGTGCAGCAGAAATTAGAACCAGAATGAGTAATAATGGTAAAAAGTCAAAGCTTAAGGCGCTTTATCTGAATGCACCCAGCAGTTGACAGCACAACTAGAAATAAATGAATATGACTTGATAGCTACTAGAAGTGGTTGCAGGATGACCAAGACTGGGAACTCAATAATCAAGGGTATTCAACGTTCCGGAAAAATAGGCAAAAAGTAAAAGGAGGTGGGGTAGCTTTGTTAAGAAAGGAAGATATCAATGCGGTGGTGAGTAGTGATATAGGTGCAATAGATCGTGATGTGGAATCGGTTTGGGTGGAAATATGGAATAGCAACAGGAAGAAGTCACGGGTGGGAGTCGTCTATAGGCTGTCGAAGAGTTACCTCACTGTAGGACAAAGTATAAATCGGGAAATAAATTTTTAAATTCATTCATGGGATGTGGCCGTCTCTGGCTCGGCCAGCATTTATTGCTCATCCCTAATTGCCCTGAGAAGGTGGTGGTGAGCTGCCTTCTTGAACCGCTGCAGTCCATGTGGGGTAGGTACACCAACAGTGCTGTTAGGAAGGGAGTTCCAGGATTTTGACCCAGCGACAGTGAAGGAACAACGATATAGTTCCAAGTCAGGATGGTGTGTGACTTGGAAGGGAAACTTGCAGGTGATGGTGTTCCCATGCATTTGCTGCCCTTGTCCTTTTAGTTGGTAGAGGTCGCAGGTTTGGACGGTGCTGTCTAAGGAGCCTTGGTGCGTTGCTGCAGTTCATCTTGTAGATGGTACACACTGCTGCCACTGTGCGTCGGTGGTGGAGGGAGTGAATGTTTGAGAAATGTGGTGCCAATCAAGCAGGCTGCTTTGTCCTGGATGGTGTCGAGCTTCTTGAGTGTTGTTGGAGCTGCACCCATCCAGGCAATTGGAGAGTATTCCATCACACTCCTGACTTGTGCCTTGTAGATGGTGGACAGGCTCTGCGGAGTCAAGAGATGAGTTACTCGCCACAGCCTCTGACCTGCTCTTGTAGCCATGGTATTTATATGGCTACTGCAGTTCAGTCTCTGGTCAATGGTAGCCCCTAGGATGTTGATTGTGGAGGTTTCAACGATGGTAATGCCATTGAATATCAAGGGGAGATGGTTAGATTCTCTCTTGTTGGAGATTGTCATTGCCTGGCACTTGTGTGGTGCGAATGTTACTTGCCACTTATCAGCCCAAGCCTGGATATTGTCCAGGTCTTGCTGCATTTCTAGATGCACTGCTTTAGTATCTGAGGAGTCGCGAATGGTGCTGAACATTGTGCAATCATCAGCGAACATCCCCACGTCTGACCTTATGATTGAAGGAAGGTCATTGATGAAGCAGCTGAAGATGGTTGGGCCTAGGACACTATCCTGAGAAACTCCTGCAGTGATGTCCTGGAGCTCAGATGATTGACATCCAGCAACCACAACCATCTTCCTTTGAGCTAGGTATGACTCCAACCAGCAGAGAGTTTTCCCCCTGATTCCCAGTGACTTCAGTTTTACTAGAGCTCCTTGATGCCATACTCGGTCAAATGCTGCCTTGATGTCAAGGACAGTCACTCTCACCTCACCTCTCGAGTTCAGCTCTTTTGTCCATGTTTGAACCAAGGCTGTAATGAGGTCAGGAGCTGAGTGGCCCTGGCGGAACCCAAACGGCGCGTCACTGAGCAGGATATTGCTAAGCAAGTGCCGCTTGATGGCACTGTTGATGACACCTTCCATCACTTTACTGATGATTGAGAGTAGACTGATGGGCGGTAATTGGCCGGGTTGGACTTGTCCTGCTTTTTGTATGCAGGACATACTTGGGCAACTTTCCACATTGCCGGGTAGATGCTAGTGTTGTAGTTGTACTGGAACAGCTTGGCTAGGGGCGCGGCAAGTTCTGGAACATAAGTCTTCGGTATTATTACTGGAATATTGTCAGGGCCCATAGCCTTTACAGTATCCAGTGCCTTCAGTCATTTCTTGATATCACCTGGAGTGAATCGAATTGGCTGAAGTCTGGCATCTGTGATGCTGGGGACTTCAGGAGGAGGCCGAGATGGATCATCATCTCGGCACTTCTGGCTGAACATTGTTGCAAATGCTTTAGTCTTATCTTTCGCACTGATTTGCTGGGCTCCCCCATCATTGAGGATGGGGATATTTGTGGAGCCACCTCCTCCAGTTAGTTGTTTGATTGTCCACCACCATTCACGGCTGGATGTGGCAGGACTGCAGGGCTTAGATCTGATCCGTTGGTTACGGGATCGCTTAGCTCTGTCTATTGCATGCTGCTTACGCAGTTTGGCACGCATGTAGTCCTGTGTTGTAGCTTCACCAGGCTGACACCTCATTTTGAGGTATGCCTGGTGCTGCTCCTGGCATGCCCTCCTGCACTCTTTATTGAACCAAGGTTGGTCTCCTGGCTTGATGGTAATGGTAGAGTGAGGGATATGCCAGGCCATGAGGTTACAGATTGTGGTTGAGTACAATTCTGCTGCTGCTGATGGCCCACAGCGCCTCATGGATGTCCAGTTTTGCATTGCTAGATCTGTTCGAAATCTATCCCATTTAGCCCAGTGGTAGTGCCACACAACACGATTGACAGTATCCTCAATGTGAAGGCGGGACTTTCTCTCCACAAGGACTGTGTGGCGGTCAATCCTACCAATACTGTCACGGACAGATACATCTGCAGCAGGCAGATTGGTGAGGACAAAGTCAAATATGTTTCTCCCTCTTGTTGGTTCCCTCGCCACCTGCCGCAGACCCAGACTAGCAGCTATGTCCTTTAGTACTCGGCCAGTAGTGGTGCAACTGAGCCACTCTTGGTGATGGACTTTGAAGTCCCCCACCCAGAGTACATTCTGCGCCCTTGCCACCCTCAGTGCTTCCTCCAAGTGGGGTTCAATCTGGAGGAGTACTGACTCATCAGCTGACAGAGTGCAGTAGGTGGTACTCAATGGGAGGTTACCTTGCCTGTGTTTGACCTGATGCCATGAGACTTCATGGGGTCCAGAGTCAATGTTGAGGACTCCGAGGGCAACACCCTCCCTACTGTATACCACTGTACCTCCACCTCTGCTGTGTCGGGATGGTGATTGCAGTGTCTGGGACATTGTCTGTCAGGTATGATTCCGTGAGCATGACTTTGTCAGCTGTTGCTTGACTAGTCTGTGGGACAGCTCTCCCAACTTTGGCACAAGCCCCCAGATGTTAGTAAGGAGGACTTTGCAGGGTCGACAGGGCTGGGTTTGCCATTGTCGTTTCCGGTGCCTAGGTCTATGCTGGGTGGTCCGTCCGGTTTCATTCCTTTTTATTGACTTCCTAGAGGTTAGGTACAACTGAGGGGCTTGCTAGGCCATTTCAGAGGGCATGTAAGAGTCAACTACATTGCTGTGGGTCTGGAGTCACATGTAGGCCAGATAAGGACAGCAGATTTCCTTCCCTAAAGAACATTAGTCCTTGAAATGATCCAGATGCATAAACATTAAGTGCTGCAGTGACCTTCAAGGCCACGAGCATAGGTTGACACCGAATCCCATAGGTTGCAACTCGGCCTGCAACATGGCGCATAAGTCAGTGATGGCATCCCTGGAGAGCCGTTGTCTTCGCTGACAATGCCGCTTGGACATTTGGAGGTAGTCGATTCGAGGCCGGTATAGTCTCTGGCACAGGTGGCACAGTGGCGCAGTGGTTAGCATCACAGCTCCAGTGACACGGGTTCAGTTCTGGGTACTGCCTGTGCGGAGTTTGCAAGTTCTCCCTGTGACCGTGTGGGTTTCTGCCGGGTGCTCCGGTTTCCTCCCACAGCCAAAGACTTGCAGGTTGATAGGTAAATTGGCCATTGTAAATTTCCTATAGTGTAGGTAGATGGTAGGAGAATTGTGGGGATGTGGCAGGGAATATGGGATTAACGAAGGATTAGTATAAATGGCTATTCCTGCAGCCCCTTGACCTGTGATGACATCAGCGGCTGTCCTCTGCTGCCTGAGGCCTGGAGGGTCCCGGCTGCCTGAGGGTTTCCTGCACAGCAGCAGGACTCTCCTCAGGCATTTTGGCAACTGGAGCTTGGCTCACTGGTGGAGATGCTGAGGAGCCACTGTCCACACCCGGAACGCCCTGAGGGGAGCCCCCAGCTGTGGAGGTCACCTCTCCTCCTCCCTTTCTAGGTTCACTTGAACCTCCCTGCTGACCAGAGAAGGACAAGGAGCAGGAGAAGACTCCAGGGGCCTTGACCTTCTCATGCCTTGCGACTGCTGCGTTGAGCTCATGGCCAAGGCGATGGTGTGCAGGTCTGCATGCATCTGTGAGATCTGGCTCTCTATGAGGTTCACCAACCTCTTGATGGATGAAGCCATACGCTCATATGCCTGGGACATGGCAGCAGTCATGGCATGGATGGACCCCTCCATCATCCACTCATGGCTGCGCATAGTCTCTGGCATCTCCCCGAGATCAACACTGAGCCTAGGGCCTGGCCACCCACAGTCCTCTGACTGTCAGAGGCCTCAGCCAGCTGCTCGGGTGTGTGTGGTGCTCTCACCATCTTGTGACCCTGATTCTACAGCCGAGTGGAAACCCACCGAGGTGAAAATATCTGCGCTGAGGGAAGGTGCAGGACAGTCATGGGACGGTGCTTCATCTGACTGTTGTTCCTCCTCAGAGGTTGAATGATCTCCCCCTTCTGCTGGAGTCCCTGCAGATGCCAACCTGCATGAGAGAACACAAGCATGTGATAGTTAGGCTGTGCAGATCTCATCATGCCAACCATGTGTGATGTGGATCTCCAGAAATGAACTGGATGTCGATAGAAGACATTCCTCACTCTCTTGTGTGGAGACTCCAGTCTCACCATCAGATATGGAGTAGCTGTCCTGGGTCCCCGTTAATTCCAATGCTGCCTCCTCAGCTGTCAAGTGAGGCTGGATGTCTGGTACCAAGACCTCCCGTACAGTGTCCAAAAACCTTGGATCCCACCCTCTCCTATGTAGTGCCATTCCTCACTCTTTCCCAGGTCAGATTCTCTTCACATATGATTCCCAGTAGCTGCTCCAGCCACAATGCACCTTTCCTCTAAGAGGTGCAGACTGGCTTTAAATAGTGCAGACTAGCTTTAAGCAGTGCTAGCCACACACGATATTGGCCCCCGGATGATACACCCAGCCAACGAACAGCGAGGTTAGCGCTGGCTGGAAGCAGAGATCATTCAGATGAGCAGACAGCATAAAGATGGCATATTGCTTGCGTTGCATTTGCCACGAAAATGTGCTTAATGTCAAATGATGATTTTTAATCCACCAGCTGGAAAGGTGAATTGAATTTAAATAAAACAGAGACGAAAGGTGACTCGATGCTTTCAGCTAAAGATGGCTACTCCAATTTGCATCACTGTACCTTTCAGATTCCAATCCATTGAGATGGAGACACCATGTCGGCAAAGACCCATCAAGGACAATGACCTGGGGAATCTGAGTGAACCACATATCCTGTCCCCAGCAGCAAGGTAATCACCTGAGGTATTCAACTGTAGAGACAAACCACTAAACCTAATCACTTGAACAATGGGACCCTAGCTATGAGAAGGGGATTCCTAGACATGTAGTAATTAAGTTACAAGGGGGAATACACTAGTAACAACCATGTTTGAATCACTGGGTGACAGTCATGTGACAGGTCCAGCCTTCGTGAGCACAAGCTTCTGATTTTTTCTGCAGTAAAGAGACAAGAAGCTAGACTCTGATGAGAGACGACCCAAGTGGGGCCCCTCCTTGCTCCCTCTCTCTCTCCAACCTTGCAAGCTTCGAACTCTGTTTGCTGGCCTTGACTACCCAGGGATGCCCCTGCTGCAGACAGAGACTCCTTGAAGGAAATCAACGCCACACAACTGTCTTCAAGAGAACAGCCAAATCAGCAGTCCACATCTTCAAATCGGAAGCATCAGGACCACCGAGGGAAAGTTGCACAACCACTGAATTCAGCCTGAAGCCAGCCAAGTCACCAAGCTCCACAGACTATATATCTCATTTATTTCTCTGGACTTTAATTTGATCAATCTATCCTCCCGCCCCCCACCCCCCCCCCCCGCAAACTTTGTAATCTATTTGTGTGCTTGTGAAAGTCGGATCGTATTTTATTATTTTACTTAGATACGATTTAAGTATAATAAAACTAACCTCTTTCTTTGTTAAACTCAAGAAAACCTGTCTGATTGGTTCTTTTTATGATCATAGTTCATGACCAGTTAAACATTCATTGAATTGGCAAGTATATCCTTTTCAAAAAGGAAGTCAACCTGTTGCAGTCAAACAAGGAGAGGGGAAAGAAGGGAACCATTCAACCCTTCCTCACCTGATCATAACACATTCAATGGGCACGGGTTAATCATGCATTGCGATCCCCATGTCCATTTTGGAAGCTATCCAATTTAGCCTCAGAGTATTTTAACAGTTTGAAGGGAACTGATAGCCCTAGTGGTGTATATAGCACCAAGTATACAATTCTTATTATTCTTGATTCAATTACTAATGTAGCAGATTTGATAAAGTTTGCAATTGTAATTTTGATTCATTATATTCACTGAGGGCTTTCAAGCCAAATAGTGACTGATTTAAAACAATTGTGGCATCAGTTGTAGTTGATCTTTTGTAGGGGTCAGAAACCTGTGCATTATATGACATTTATCCAACATGGGCACAAATGCTGAAATGGAGATTTGCTACATTGAAAGCTAACACCAGTGAAAAACATGGCATCAAACTACTGGGGCACAAGAACACAAAGGCAGATATTTAACTGACAGTTGATCTAGAGAGAAAAACAAAACTTGATGTTGCATTGACACCAATAGATTGCTAATTAATTAGATTAGATTAGATTAGAGATACAGCACTGAAACAGGCCCTTCGGCCCACCGAGTCTGTGCCGAACATCAACCACCCATTTATACTAATCCTACACTAATCCCATATTCCTACCAAACATCCCCACCTGTCCCTATATTTCCCTACCACCTACCTATACTAGTGACAATTTATAATGGCCATTTACCTATCAATCTGCAAGTCTTTTGGCTTGTGGGAGGAAACCGGAGCACCCGGAGAAAACCCACGCAGACACAGGGAGAACTTGCAAACTCCACACAGGCAGTACCCGGAATCGAACCCAGGTCCCTGGAGCTGTGAGGCTGCGGTGCTAACCACTGCGCCACTGTGCCGCCCACATTGCAGAACAGAATTTTGAAAACAAACTTCAGATTTGTAAACCAATTTATTTTCAGAAGGATTTATGTTGAAACAGCAGCTGAAACAACTTTAAAGTAAACTTCAAATCTCAGTATAGGGAGGTTGATTCAAAAATGGATTGCAGACAGGAAATTAAAGATAATATGGGTACCTTTGAAATGTTTTATTTACTCCTAATGGCAAAAGATTAGTGAAGCGAAGGAAGAGACTACAAAAGGAAAACATGAACTTCCGGAAGACCTTAAGGAACTTGAAAAGAGTTTTTTGATTAAAAGCTATTAGCTTGTTAGAGATACTTTCATAGATAGTTGCAGAAAGCATTAGACTTTCCCAGATTCCATTCTAACTAGTGGTACCCTGCATTCCATATTTTTATTGCACTACAGTTTAATAGTCATAAGTGAAAACACATTTTTTCTATTGGTGTAATCCAAGACACCATCCAGACTTGGCTGAGGAGGGGGGGGTGGGGGCAGGTGGGGGGCAAAAGGTCAAGAGCAGGGTTTGCCACCTCATGGTCATGCAGAAGTTATTTGAATTGTCACAATTTGCTCCATATCTTTTGATGTACCATTAATTGTCTGTGAAGTGTTGCAGTAGTTCCTCCGGGAAACAACATTGAGAAAAAGTCATCTAGCTCCTCTTGTGCTTGATGACCATTCTACTCGCCTAGGTTTTCCAGTTTTTGCCACCAAACAGCAGAACAAGTTGAGCTTCACCCTCTATAGATGAACTCTAATCAGCTAAAACATCCATCAACAGAAAAAACAGAACAAGGATTCTCTGTGATATATTTTATCATTGTGTAGTGTGGGAATATATTGGATCACTCTTCAATATCTTTGGAATACATATCAATGAAATTATCTATTTTCTCTTCAAATTATTAGAAGCATAATAAGTCAGTTAGATTTTGGTTTGGAAAAGTTAGAATGATATAAAACATTACCCCCTCTCATACACAAATGCATATATTTTGCTCCATGGTATGTTTGATAACATTCAATAAGGGTTAAATCAATCCGGATGAAAACAAGAAAGAACAACATCCATGTATGTGAAGATAAAGGACATGAATGCAAAATTTTGAAATGGCAAGAAAGGGAATTGTAGAACAAGGAGCACAATAAAACCCTTTGCAAGCACAGATAAATGTAAGAAAGGGCTGAAATTAAATATATTTCTGGTGAAGGATGAAAATCAACTAAGGAATTGACACCCACAGAAACTGTAGAGGAACTATTTATATTTGCATTTCCCAATATTAGCTAAGGTGTTTGTAAAAAAATGTTTATAATTTTTGAGGCTAGAATATATCATTTAATGTATGGATTTACCTCCTTAATACTTCATTGTACTATATCACAGAAGAGAACTATGAGTTGGATTTACATGTTGTTAAGAGTCTGTTAAGCATTGTTAAATTGCTGCCGAGACTGCAGATGATCTCTACACTTTCTTTTCATTCTCAGGATGTGGGCATTGCTGGCAAGGTCAGCATTTATTGACTATCTCTAATTGCCCTTGAGAAAATGGTAGTGGGCTTTTTTTAACTGCAGCCATGCATGTGGTGAAGGTGTTTACACAATTCCAAGATAGAGAATTCCAGGATTTTACCCAGTGACAATGAAAGAACAGCAATATATATCCAAGTTAGGATAGTATGTGAAATTGGAGGTGGTGGGTGTCCCTATGTAGCTTGCCCTTCCAGGTGGTACAGTTTGTGGGTTTGGGTGATGCTTGGTGAATTACTGCAGTGCATCTAATAGGTAGGACACACTGCAACCATAGTTCATAGGTGGTGCATGTATTAGTTAGTGGGTAAGGTACCAAACAACAGACTGCTTTGTCCTGGATGATGTTGAACTTTTGGAGTGTTGTTGCAGCTGCACCCATCCAAGCAAGTGGAGAGTATTCCATCACATGCCTTACTAGTGCCTTGTAGATGTTGGAGAGACTTTGTGGAGTTTGCAGATGATCCACTTGTTGCAGTGTACCCAGCCTCTGACCTGCTGTAATAGCTACGACATTTATGTGGCTGGTCCAGTCGAGTTTCTTGTCAATGGTGACACCAGGATGTTGATAGTGAGGGATTTGGTGATGTTAATGCCATTGAATGCCATGGGGAGGTGGTTAGACTCTCTTGTTGGAAATGGGCATTCCCTGGTACTTGTATGTTGTGATGTTGCTTGCCACCTATCATCCAAAGTCTGGATGCTGTCCAGGACTTGCTGCATGCAGGCATGGACTGCTTCAGTATTTGTGGAATTATGAATGGATGGAGCTGAACATTGTGCAATCATCAGCAAAAGCTGCACTTCCAACTTTATGATGGAAGCAAGGTCATTGATAAAGCAGCTCAAGAAAGGTGGGCTTAGGACTCTCCTCTAAGGAGCTACTGCAATGATGTTCTGGGGCTGAGATGATCAGCCTTCAAAAACCACAACCATCTTTCTTTGTGCCAGGTATGACTTCAGCCACTGGAGAGTTTCCCCCCAGATCTTCATTGACTTCAAATTGAATAAGGCTCAATGGTGGGACACTCGGTTGAATGGTACTTTGATGTCAAAGGCAGTCACTGTAACCCAATCCCTGGAATTTAGACCTTGTGTCTGTGTTTGGGTAAGGTTGTAATGAGGTTTACAGACTAGTGGTACTGGCATTGGTGAGCAGGTTATTAATGAGTTGGTGCCCACTTGATAACACTGTTGATGACTCCTTCCATCACTTGGCTGATACTTGGAATTATGCTGAAAGGGCAGTATTTGGCCAAGTTGGATTTACCCTACTTTTCGTTTACAGAACATACCTGAGCAATTCTCCACATTGTCAGGTAGATGCCAGTGTTATAGCTGCACTGTAAAAGCTTAAATAGGTGCCGACTAGTTCTGGAGCACATATCTTCAGCATTACATCCAGGATGTCGTAAGAGCCCGTAACCTTTGCTGTGTCCACACTCAGCTGTTCATTGGTATCGCATGGAGTGAGTATAGGTAGGTGGTAGGGAAATATAGGGACAGGTGGGGATGTGGTAGGAATATGAGATTAGTGTAGGATTAGTATAAATGGGTGGTTGATGGTCGGCACAGACTCAGTGGGCCGAAGGGCCTGTTTCAGTGCTGTATCTCTAAACTAAACTAAACTAAATTGAATTGGCTAGAGACAGGCATCAGTGATGACAGGGACTTCAGGAGGAAGCCAAGAAGGTTTATCTACTCTAACTTCTGTCTGAAAATGATTGCAAATGCTTCATCTTTTCGCAACCTGGTTTAAAAGCTGCTTTTGTAATAAGAAAATATCATTTGCTCAAATCAATAAATGAGATGTAATTTTTAGACACTAATAGCATTCTTCAGATATTATTTTCAAAACGATCGTTTATTTTTAAATTGCATTTAAAACCAAAATCAGAAATGAAAATTGAATTTTCCTACGTGAGTAGCTGTTGCAAACACAAATATAAAAGGTTGAATTGAAAAAATAATGGTGAGGAAAATAACATCGGATACTGTAAATTGATTTGTCAATTGATCTGTCAATTGATTTTGACAAACAATTATTCCAGCTGGGAGCAGCCTTTGAAATGCAGGTCAGAAATTAGGAATGGACGTTGTGCTCAGGTTTCAAACACTGTTTGATGATACTTTGACTAATTACATAATCGCTGTATTGCAGGCCTGAATATAAATTCCCAGTGTCAAGGAATTGTAGATAATCAACAAACGCTGAAATGTTTTACTAAAACAGGAACAAAAATTTAGTTCTAAAATTTATCAAGTAGATTAATGGTTGAATTGATGTGTCATGCTAATAAGCACTACTGAGGAGCAGCAGAAACTCAGAAAACCAAGACAGAATAGAGTAAGGAATCCACTGATGTTTCATGAGCTCCTGGTACCAATTACTAGGGCCTTTACCTATGCTGTATAGAACTAATGAAAATCTTTTAAAAATGACAGTTCTCAGTATGAAATCAGATTACAGCCCAAACTATGTTTAAAGAAAGTAAAAGGTTATAAAAATAAAAGATTTCCTTGAACCTAGTGCAGACAAGTTACTTTGCAAGAACTCCACAAAGATTTGGCAGTAAAAAAAGATACTCAACAAACCATAGTGGCTGAAACATGAACTTAAAACTAGAAATTGACACTCAATGAAGAGTGCAGGATGGCATTCCAGGAGTAGCACAAGGCAAACCTAAAAATGAGGTGTCAACCGGTGAATATACAACACAGGACTACTTGCGTGCCAAACAGCAGAAGCAGCATGCAACAGATAGAGCTAAGCAATTTCACAACCAACAGATGAGATCAAACCGCTGCAGTCCTGCCACATCCAGTCATGAATAGTAGTGGACAATTAAACAACTAACCGGAGGAGAAGGCTCCACAAATATCCCCATCCTCAAGGATGGAGAGGTCCAGCATATCAGTGCAAAAGAAAAGGCTGAAGTACTCGCAACCATCTTAAACCAGAAGTGCAAAGTGGATGGTCCATCTCGGCATACTTCTGAGGTCCCCAGCATCTCAGATGCCAGCCTTCAGCCAATCCAATTCACTCCACGTGATATCAAGAACCGGCTGAAGGCACTGGATACTGCAAAGGCTATGGGTCCTGACAACAGCCCGGCTGTAATACTGAAGACCTCTGCTGCAGAACTAGCCACGCCCTAGCCAAGCTGTTCCAGTACAGTTCCAACACTGGCATCTACCCTACAATGTTGAAAATTACCCAGGTATGTCCTATCCACAAAAAGCAAGACAAATCCAGCCCGACCAATTACCGCCTCATCAGTCTACTCTCGATCATCAGCAAAGTGATGGAAGGTGTCGTCAACAGTGCTATCAAGTGCCACTTACACAGTAATAACCTGCTCACCGATGCTCAGTTTGTGTTCTGCAAGGGCCACCTGGCTACTGACCTTATCACAGCCTTGGTCCAAACATGGACAAAAGAGCTGAACTCAAAAGGAGCGGTGAGAGTGACTGCCCTTGACATCAAGGCAGCACTTGACCAAGTGTGGCATCAAGGAGCCCTTGCAAAACTGGAGTCAATGGGAAAACACTCCACTGGTTGGAGTCATACCGAGCACAAAGGAAGATGGTTGTGGTTGTTGGAGGCCAATTATCAATGTCGCAGGACATTGCTGCAGGAGTTCCTTAGGGTAGTGTCCTAGGCCCAACCGTCTTCAGCTGCTTCATCAATGACCTTCCCTCCATCATTAGGTCAGAAATGGGGACGTTCGCTGATGATTGTACAATGTTCAGTACCATTCGCAACTCCTCAGATACTGAAGCCGCCCGTGTCCCTATGCAGCAAGATCTGGACAACATTAAGACTTGGGCTGATGAGTGGCAAGTAACATTCGCGCTAATTAAGTGCCAGGTAATGACGACCTCCAATAACAGAGAATCTAACCATCTCCCCTTGACGTACAATGGCATTACTGTCGCTGAATCTCCCACTATCAACATCCTGGGGTTACCGTTGACCAGAAACTGAACTGGCCCGGCCACATAAATACTGTGGCTACAAGAACAGGCTAGAGGCTGGGAATTCTGCAGCGAGTAACTCACCTCCTGACTCCCCAAAGTCTGTCCACCATCTACAAGGCACAAATCAGGAGTGTGATGGAATACTCTCCACTTGCCTGGCTAAGTGTGGCTCCAATGACACTCGGGAAGCTCGACACCATGCAGGACAAAGCAGTCTGCTTGATCGGCATCCCAACTACCATCTTAAACATTCACTCCCTCCACCACAGATGCACAGTTGCAGCAGTGTGTACCTTTTACAAGATGCACTGCAGCAACTCACCACGCCTCCTTCGACAGCACCTTCCAAACCCACAACCTCTTAGTTCTCTTCACAAAAAAATTGTGAATTGCATTATACAAAAGCAGGTGTGGCGCTTGCCTTGTAGGAGAGTGATGCAAAGGTTTGGTTTGAAACCTCTACGTTTTACTAGTCTGTGTTCATCCTGTTGGCCAAGGACACCACAACCAGTCGAAGCATTATACATTATTATTCTCAGTTATCACAAAGATGCAGTGGAATTATAGCTAGCTTCCATATTTAATTCTTTGGACTCCTTGTCTCGAGAGACAATGGGTAAGCGCCTGGATGTGGTCAGTGGTTTGTGAAACAGCGCCTGGAGTGGCTATAAAGGCCAACTCTAGAGTGACAGACTCTTCCACAGGTGCGGCAGATAAAATTGGTTGTCGGGGCTGTTACACAGTTGGTTCTCCCCTTGCGCTTCTGTCTTTTTTCCTGCCAACTGCTAAGTCTCTTCGACTCGCCATGCTTTAGCCCCGCCTTTATGGTTGCCCGCCAGCTCTGGTGATCGCTGGCAACTGACTCCCACGACTTGTGACCAATGTCACAGGACTTCATGTCGCGTTTGCAGACGTCCTTAAAGCAGAGACATGGACGGCCGGTGGGCCTGGTACCAGTGATGAGCTCGCTGTACAATGTGTCCTTGGGGATCCTGCCATCTTCCATGCGGCTCACATGGCCAAGCCATCTCAGGCGCCGCTGGCTTAGTAGGGTGTATATGCTGGGGATGTTGGCCGCCTCAAGGACTTCTGTGTTGGAGATACGGTCCTGCCACCTGATGCCAAGGATTCTCTGGAGGCAGCGAAGATGGAATGAATTGAGACGGCGCTCTTGGCTGACGTACGTTGTCCAGGCCTCGCTGTCGTAGAGCAAAGTACTGAGGACACAGGCTTGATACACTTGGACTTTTGTGTTCTGTGTCAGTGTGCCATTTTCCCACACTCTCTTGGCCAGTCTGGACATAGCAGAGGAAGTCTTTCCCATGCGCTTGTTTAGTTCTGCATCGAAAGACAGGTTACTGGTGATAGTTGAGCCTTGGTAGGTGAACTCTTGAACCACTTCCAGAGTATGGTCGCCGATATTGATGAATGGGGCATTTCTGACGACCTGTCCCATGATGTTCATTTTCTTGAGGCTTATGGTTAGGCCAAATTCATTGCAGGCAGCCGCAAACCTGTCGATGAGTCTCTGCAGACACTCTTCAGTGTGAGATGTTAATGCAGCATCATCAGCAAAGAGGAGTGCCCTGATGAGGACTTTCCATACTTTGGTCTTCGCTTTTAAACGGGCAAGGTTGAACAACCTGCCACCTGATCTTGTGTGGAGGAAAATTCCTTTTTCTGAAGACTTGAACACATGTGAGAGCAGCAGGGAGAAGAAGATCTCAAACAGTGTAGGTGCGAGAACACAGCCCTGTTTCATGCCACTCAGGATTGGAAAGGGGTCTGATGAGGCACCGCTATGCTGAATTGTGCCTTTCATATTGTCATGGAATGAGGTGATTTAATAGTTGCATATAATAGTTGCATGTAGATTTAATAGTTGCATATAAAAAGCGTCAATTGATTCTTGCCTCCATAATACTGCAGTGTTACTCAAACATTACACTAGTGGGCTGAAGGCCTATAATCCAAACTGCTACTTGAATGAACCAACGTACTGTTCCCTATCAAGCCTGTAATCACTCTCTTGGGGGTAAATATTGTTAAATTCACTCGCACCACCAAACACAAGCACCACAGGCAAAGAAAAATGTTTGCAATAGATATACATCTTCTTTAGACCCCAAAATGTACAATAGAAAGCGGCCTAGTGTGGCTCAATGACTTGGTTTCAGTTGCATTGATATGAATTATAGGAGGAAAATGTGTTTTAAGGCAGATCTGGAATTATCAGATAGTAATAATTATGCTGTTGGGGTCTGGCTTATCGGATAGTAATGTGTTTCAGTGTGTGCGTAACAAATCCATCCTGTACAAGTACGCAAGACCAAAGTGTTCTTATTTTGTTCAGAAGTAATTTGAGAAAGGCTAGTTTCCCTCTTCCTCAGCAACATTGCGGTTTCGGTTAAAAAATGATTGCATCACCAAAGGGTGTGCAGTTGGAGCACATCCCAAAGAGAAGGTTTGAAGCTGCTGCACTTTCTGGGTGCAATCTTACTGCCTTAGTTTTTAAGCAAGGGATGGGACCATTTCAGGCTCCTGTCCTCAATGGTTTATGAGGTCTGCCTACCTGCAGGAACTTATTGGAGGCAGTCAATTAACAGGCAGTCTTCCTGACCCCGTCCAATTAAGGATAGCGGGTGGGCTGTACAGGCAAGAAGGCCAATGGAAGCACTGAACTCTTGCCAGTTGGCGGCTCCACTTGCAGAGATGGGCTCCGCTACTGCAGGTGGGGGACTGCGAGGGTACCTCAAGATAGAGATGCCCTCAGACTTCAATAAAAGACTAAAGTAAATCGTAGCCACAGTTGTCAGACCATCATTGTGGAGGGGAAATCCCTCCACAGAATAGCCTGCAGCTGCATCTGTGCCCCTCTAACATCCTGGCTCCGGGGCTGTAAGGAGGGTGGAGTGTGGGAAGGGGCTGAAGAAAAGGAGGCCTCACTGGGCTCCTGGCCTGCTGCCAGGAGGCTGCCTCTAGTCACCTGCCGCTTTGGCCCCAAAGTGGGGCCTGTCCACTGCTGGTAAGATCTTGGCGGTGTCATCAATTTGCCAGCTACGTGGGCATTAAACTGCCCCTGACCTACCGCTGCTGGGCGGGTAGCTGATACTGATCTCACCCCATCACCCCACCTTTGGCAAGATCGTTTGGAGGCAGGAACACATCGGTGCAGCTGCCCCGATGTGAGATTTTCTAAAGTTCCCTGCTGTTCCCCCCCGCGCCCCCCCCCCCTCCCCCAACCCAAGCCGCTTCCCTGTGGCTAATAAGATTCCGTCCTCTGAGAACAGGAATATCTGAAATCCTCAAATGTATCTGCTCCCGTGACTGCTCAGCACCTTGTGCAATTGCACGGGGTCCACGGCCCTAACCCCACCTTTGTGTAAATAGAGATATTTTCTTTTAATCAGTATTTATTGAAAGATTTTTAGTTTGGACATATTTTACAGACAGTTGGGATTGTAAAATAGTTCACGAAGTTTATGAGCTTCAAAAAGCTAACACTGATCCTGATGAATGATGTGTATTCTATAGACTTGTCACTTAAACCTAAATGTTATGAAGGGAGGTGGATGTACACTTATTAATGTTTCTTAGCTTCCCTTGTTATCATGCTCTCTGCTTTAAAATGTCTAGCTGGATGCTAACAGGAACAAATAATTTCTGTGGAAGTCTTCCTCTTGTAGCATCATGAAGTTCCACTCTGATGATTGTATAAATAGGGAGTGCTGTCCGCAGCTTCTAGTCACATTGGAGTAAAATTTCATAATGTTAACTGAAGTGTACAACAAAAGATAGCCCCCTATTTGTAGCTACCTGTTTTAAAGAGTGAATCATGGTAAAAGAGGAAGATTAGAAGTAACTATAAGTTTACACGTATTTCCCTTGATAACGTTAATGGCTACAGTCAATGAATTACACATCTCTATTTCACCAAATGTTTAAATTAATGTGAACATGAAATTGCTAAAATTACAAAAAAAATTTCAGAAGAAGAAAACAGTAATGGGAGGAGTTGTATTAGAGCCTGTTTAACAAGAATCTCCTACAACAAAGAAACTAAAACCAAACACTACAAATTAGGAAATTTAATAAGCCGTTGATGTACTTGCTGATGAAAACCAATTTCAGAGCATTTTGAGAAGCAAACAGCTAGGAATAGGTCTATACTTAATCATGTAAGTTAATATGCTCACTAAGGGAAGGAAATCGAATATTTAGAATATATACTTAGATTACATTTTCAAATTCTCCTATGTTCAGTGTAATATATAAGATTATTATAAACTTTCCATAAAATAAAATGCATGTATTGATCTATGTACTTACCGCACCCTAAATCAGTATTAGATTAGATCAATTCTTCTATATTGCTTGAATGAGCAATGAAAAATATCAGCTGCACACATCAGATATGAACTCATATTGATCTAGACTAACAAAGGTACACTTGATCCCCTGATAAGCATATGATCAATACAAATCATCAGTGGGATAAGTGGACATTGTTGCTCCGAAAAACAATTAGGCAAGCCTTTGCTCATTGTTAATGTTGTTCTAGCTATAGTCCTAAAGGAACATAGGTATCGCTCCCCATTGGAGAGAGACATTTGGTAATGCATAGCTTGAGGGACACCACTCTGTCAGTGTGGGACAAAATGAGGAGGCAGACCTCCATGAACTACCACAGTGGGTTTAAACCCACACTGTTGGTGTCCATCTGCATCACACGCTAGTCATCTAGCCAACTGAGCTAACCAACAGACCTGACCCCGCCCCCCACCCCCCACCCCCATAGATGTGTGAATGATATTAATGGTTTCAGAATGTGACATCAGATTATGAAAACATAGATCACATGAAGCCATTGTGCTGAAAACTACTTGTGATTCTTCTGACCTCAATCACTCCTCAAAATGGTGATTTTTCTGTGCAAGTTGCTGCTTGAAGTAACAAATGAGATTGTGCTATCTAATCCAATGCAAATAAATTATTTTCTCAATGGTTCACTTGGTAAATGCACTGCCAGTGTGGTACTGAACTGCACAAACCTGGAAGGTCTCATATGTGATCCCTTGCCTGTGCTGAGTTACTGATATCAACTTGGTAGAGGGCCATAGGAGCACCAATAATGATCTCAGTAGACCTGGAGTAAAGGGCAGGGGCGGGAAGTTAGTTGGGATCCCTATACCTAATTGCTATCAAATCACCCTCTTACAAAGTCTTTATATATGGGTAATAAAAACAAGAAATGCTGGAAATACTCAGCAGGTCTGGCAGCATCTGTGGAGAGAGAAGCAGAGTTAACGTTTCAGGTCAGCGACCCTTCATCAGAACCTTTATATATAGGTGTTGGGTGGAGAGAGGCTTAAGTGCAGCTGCAATCCTGCCCTCAGTTGGATAGCTTGCTGACATTGTTTAGGTTCACACATGAAGATTGATTAGTTGGGCAAAGTACAAAAGGGCTTCTGCTGCCTGTGGAACTGCATCTCAGAATGGCAATCCACTGATGTGGGGAAGTGTGGTATTTTCTTTATTTTATGTTACTACACAAAAGATAAGTTCTACTGATTGAATTAAGTAAGTCTGATAATATAATGTATTCCTATGTTATGAACATGCCCAGTACATGATGGCATCATTAAACACGTGATCTGGCCATCTTGATGTCTGTCTTTCTTTACAAGTTCCTCCCATATATAACAGATCAGAACTGCTGCTCTGAAAGGATCTACGGAAGAGCTGAATTTGTAACAGTTATCAATAACACCCTCCAATTCTTCGCATTCAACACTTTCCCCCATTCCATCCTCCTCCATTGCCTCTCTTCCTTTGTCCACCTTCAGAGACTGTCTTCTCTTGGTTCTACTTCTCCCTGTCTCAAAGTATGTGCTAGCTTCTCTACAAAGCCAGATCCCTACAAATCTGGTCTTTTTCACCACTCCTTCAGAAGTGGCAGAGTCTTCAGCTGTCGTGCTACACAGCATGATCTTCTCCCAAATCTCTCCACCTTGCTACCTCCCTGCCTTTAAAGGTTTCCTCGAAACCTAGGGTTTGAATGCCCTTGGCCATCTCTCCTAGATGTTCTACTACTATTAAGTGTACATTATTTTCAATTTTATGAGCTCCCATGGAGATGATTTTTTTTTATCACTAAAGACCCTATATAGATGCAGATTGATATCACTGTTATGGCACTCCTAGTGTTGCCCAGCTGAGGGCAGAAATCAAAACTGGTGGGGGTGGGGGGATTCTGGTCTGTGGCGAATTACCCCCGCCATCGGGAAATACATACAAGCTTCATAAGCTATTTCTCTACACTGCCCCTATTTATAGATTTTTAAACTTGAGGCTTTATTCTATTGTATTATTTCTGAGCAGAAGAATACATGTTGGGACTGGGCTTCACATGCGCCCATGGATATACTATTATGTAAAAAGTAATGCCCATTGCATGTAAACACGTCGCGGTTTCATTTGGCTGCCCCGGCTCGTCAGGCAGCTAAATACCCCTTTCAAAATCCTCTTTATTGTAGAGTTGAGAGCTCTCACTGAGGTCAGTGCGCCATCTAGCACGATAATCGCGACAGCAGCAAACAATCCGTCTGAGTCAAAGCCTTGGGGGGGGGGGGGGGGGAGAGGCTGTTCCAATTGTCAAATGCATCTTTTTAAAAAATAAAGCTGACATTTTACACGTTGTTTTTTCGTACGTACTTTGCACATAGCTGGCCGCACAACTTCTTTTTCCTCTCTTAAAGGATATACAGACTCCTAACAACAGTGTCCAGGAAGTGACAAACCTACTTCCCCTTTGCATTTCAGCTGATTAGTAGTAGTAGGTGAGTGGACGGCTTCACATTAGGAAGAGAGGGGGGTTCTGAGGGAAGGGGAACGGTGAAGGATTGGTCGGATTCGAGGGAAGACTGTGGGGTTAGGAAGCAGGTGAGTGTAGTAAGGGGAATCCCAGGTATCTGATGTTAGAGCGGTTGAGACTGGTACAGGGAGTGGGTTGGGGAGGGTTAGCAGTGCCTGTGCCTCCCTGTCGTGGTGCAGCGTGGAGCGGCTGTGTGCGGATATTGTTACAATGTGTAGCGTCAGGCTCTGATACAGAGTTTGTGACAGCGCTGAGACAGCCGAGGAGCAGCGTGAACAACAGCTGAAACCTTTTTCACTGGGGTGAACATGTCCTCAGCCTCGCACCACCATCGGGAATTGTGAGAGGGAAAAAGAAAATAAAAACACACCCAAAGGAGCTGACATCCTGATCTGAAGAAATAACGTTCGAGTAAAATATATTTATTATCTATATTTTAATATATATACAGATCCAGCACGTCGCATCCTCTCCATCCTGAAAGGATGGATGATCCTGTGGGTATTAATTTTAATGTGACTATACAATAGTTTCATATCCAGCCCGTGTCAAAAGTAATATTTAAATAAATATATCCGAGAACGAGCAAAGAATGTAAAGCCTCATTTACATTTTGTAATATCGGAACCTATTGTTCAATAGTTTTGCTTTGATTTTTGTTGTTAAGAAATTTTGCTGTGGGTTTGGGGAAGGAGGAAATTCTTTATCTGTTGGGACGAGGTATTGGTGACATTTTTAGTGGGAGCCTCAGCTTTTCTTGGCGTGTCTGCTTTGGAGGCTGCTTGATTCCTTTGCAGTCCATTTAGTGCACTTTGCCAGGATACTGCTGGGTTGCACATGGTGAGGTCTCAGTGCACCGGTCTGCCCTTGAAGGAAAGTCGCGTTCCCAGCATTACGCCAGTGCTTTGGGAAACGCCAGTAATCCCGAGGGCTTTTCCTTCCAGTGTTTGTTTCTCGCTGTCACTTCTGCACAACCACGATTGTATTAAAGGGAAACTCCTTAAAGTTTTATTTTGGGGAAAACGAGGTTTGCAGTCGTGGTGAGTTTTAAAAGACATTTTTCTTACACTCTGAAAGCAAGAGTAGTTTCTGGTAAACAGGTCATTCCTCTGCTCAGCTGCCATCTCCAGTTTGAAACAGTAACATCCCCTGTCTGGGTGCATAGATCAACATTACTTTGCTCCATAGAAAGAATAAGATGGCAGTTGAAGTAATTATAAACATTTTTCATGCATTTGTGCTTTGCATGAGTACCTTTTGCAAGCATATAAAATGCAGACTTTGCCATATTTGCTGATCTGAAATGCCTCTTGGATTTTTTCAAGAGTTGACTGGGGCTTCTTGGTGCCATGAGACAAAGTGCAGATTATGCTCCTTTTAACTGTGTTGACAAATGAAGGCATGACTTGCTGCCAAGATCAGATACTGTAGTATATTCCTCCTGTACAGGCTAGTGCCACAATACGCAACTGTTTCTAGTTGGGAGGATGGAATGTGTAAGGTATTTTGAGGTTTGAGATTGGTGTCACATAGAGAACTCTGTACAGTAAGTAAATTTGGATGCCTTTGTGCAGGCAGCTGGCAGCAGTGTATGTATATAGAGTTGAGACATTGTAATACATGATGTCGTTTCTAATACACGAGTTGTACTTGTTCTGTTTTGTTGTCACTCACTGCTTACAGTGCATTTGTTAAAGTTCTATTTTTCCCACCAGATTCTCATTATTTTGAATGTTTGACGTTTTCCAAGGAAAACATTATACCATGGCTTATTATATTAGTTTTGCACTTGTTTCCTGTTAGGTTTTGCAGAAAAATGTAAAAAGATTAAATATAGGCCACCAACTAATGGGAAGTATATAGAAGAACAAATTTGCAAGGCAATTACAGAGAGGTGCAAGAATTATAGAGTAGTTATAATGGGGGACTTTAATTATCCTGATATAGACTGGGATATAATAGTGTAAAGGGTAGAGAGGGGCAAGAGTTTCTAGAGTGTTGAGGAGAATTTTCTACATCAGTGTGTTTCCTGTCCAATGAGGAAGGAGGGATTGCTGAATCTGGTTCTGGGAACAAGGTGGGCCAAGTGAATCAAGTGACAGTAGGGGAATATTTAAGGGACAGTGACCATAACATCATAAGGTTTAGGTTAGCTATGGAAATGGAAAAGGATAAGGAGCAATCCAGAGCAAAGATAATTAATTGGGGGATGACCAATTTCAGTGGAGTGAGAATGGATCTGGCCCAAGTAAATTGGAATCAAAGATTGGAAGGCAAGACTGCAACTGTACAATGGGCTGCTTTTAAAGAGGAGATAGCTCAGGTACATTCCCATAAGGGGGAAAGGTAGGGCAAACAGATCCAGAGATCCCTGGATGATGATAATAGTGAGTAAGATGATGGTAGAGAGTAAGATGAAGTGGGAAAAGGGTGCATATGACAGATGTCAACTGGATAACACAATTGAGAACCAGGTTGAATATAGAAGATTCAGAGGGTAAGTGAAAGAACAGATAAGAGAAGCAAAGAGAGAGTATGAGAAGAGACTCGCAGCTAACATAAAGGGGAATCTAAAAATCTTCTGTAGGCATATAAACAGTAAAAAGGTGGTAAAAGGAGTGGGGCTGATTAGGGACCTAAAAGGGGATTTACGTATGGAGATAGAGGGCATGGCTGAGGTACTAAATGAGTACTTTGCATCTGTCTTTACAAGGAAGAAGATGCTGCACAAGTCATGGTGAAAGAGGATGTAGTTGAGACAATGGATGGGCTAAAAATTGATAAAAAAGGAGGTATTAGAAAGGTTGGCTGTACTTAAAGTTGATAAGTCACCAGAACCAGATGAGATGCATCCAAGGATACTGAACGAAGTGAAGGTGGTAATTGCGGAGGCACTGGCCATAATCTTCCAATCCTTCTTAGATACAGATGTGGTGCCAGAGGACTGGAGAGCTGCAAATGTTACACCCTTGTTCAAAAAAGGGTGTAAAGACAAGCCTAGCAACTACAGGCCAGTCAATTTAACCTCGGTGGTGGGAAAGCTTTTGGAAACAATAATTCGGGACAAAATAAATAGTCACTTGGACAAAAGTGAATTAGTTAAGGAAAGCCAGCACAGATTTGTTAAAGGCAAATCGTGTTTAACTAACGTGTTTTTTGATGAGGTAACAGAGAGGGTTGATGAGGGTAATGCATTTGATGTGGTGTACATGGACTTCCAAAAGGCGTTTGATATAGTGCTACATACAGTCTTGACAGCAAAGTTAGAGCTTGTGGAATAAATGGAACAGTAGCAGCATGGATATGAAATTGGCTGACTGACAGGAAGCAGAGAACGATTGTTTTTCGGACTGGAGGAAGATTATATAGTGAAGTTCTGCAGGGGTCGGTGTTAGGACCCCTGCTTTTCCTGATATACATGAATGATCTAGACTTGGGTGCACAGGGCACAATTTCAAAATTTGTAAATGACACAAAATTTGGAAGTATAGTGAACTGTGAGAAAGATAGTGATAAACTTCAAGAGGACATAGCAATAGACAGGGCTAAGTGATCCCACAACCAACAGATCAGATCTAAACTCTGCTGTCCTGCCACATCCAGTCATGAATGGTGGTGGACAATTAAACAACTGTCAGGAGGAGGCTCCACAAATATCCCCATCCTCTACGATGGGGGAGCGGAGCACATCAGTGCAAAAGACAAGGATGAAGCATTTGCATCCATCTTCAGTCAGAAGTGAAAAGTGGATGATCCATCTCAGCATACTCTTGAGGTTCCCATCATCACAGATGCCAGTCTTCAGCCAATCCAATTCACTCCACATCACATCAAGAAACGGCTGAAGGCACTGGATACTGCAAAGGTTATGGGCCCTGACAACATTCCAGCAATAGTTCTGGAGACTTGTGCCCCTAGCAAAGCTTTTCCTGTACAGCTACAACACTGGCATCTCCTGGCAATGTGAAAAATTGCTCAGGTATGTCCTGTGCACAAAAAGCAGGACAAATCCAATGCAGCCAATTACTGTCCTATCAGTCTACTCCTAATCATCAGCAAAGTGATGGAAGGGGTTGTCAACAGTGCTATCAAGCAGCACTTATTCAGCAATAACCTGCTCACTGACGCTCCGTTTGGGTTCCGCCAGGTCCACTCAGCTCCTGACCTCATTACAGCCTTGGTCCAAACATGGACAAAAGAGCTGAACTCCAGAGGTGAGGTGAGAGTGACTGCCCTTGACATCAAGGTAGCATTTGACCGGGTATGGTATCAAGGAGCCCTGGCAAAACTGGAAACAGCGGGAATCGGGGAAAACTCTCCGCTGGTTGGAGTCATACCTAGCACAAAGGAAGATGGTTGTGGTTGTTGGAGGCCAATTATCAATGTCGCAGGACATTGCTGCAGGAGTTCCTTAGGGTAGTGTCCTAGGCCCAATCATCTTCAGCTGCTTTATCAATGATCTACCATCCATCATAAGGTCAAGTAACATTCGCGTCACAGACGTGCCAAGCAATGAGTATCTCAAACAAGAGAGAATCTAACCATCTCCTTTTGACATTCAATGGCATTACCTTCGCTGAATCCTCCACTATCAACATCCTGTGGGTCACCATTGACCAGAAATTGAACTGGACCAGTGACAGAAATGCTGTGGCTACAAAAGCAGGTCAGAGGCTGGGAATTTTGTGGCAAGTACCTCAACTCCTGTCTCCCCAAAACCTGTCCACCATCTACAAGGCACAAGTCAGGAGTATGATGGAATACTCTCCACTTGCCTGGATGGGTGCAGCTCCAACAACACTCAAGAAGCTCGACACCAAGCAGCATGCTTGATTGGCACCCCATCTATCACCTACAACATTCACTCCCTCCACCACAGATGCACAGTGGCAGCAGTGTGTACCTTCTACAAGATGCACTGCTGCAACTTACCAAGGCTTTTTACAAACCCGCCACCTCTACCATCTAAAAGGATTAGGGCAGCAGATGCATGGGAACACCACCACCTGCAAGTTCCCTTCTAAGCTACACACCATCCTGACTTGGAACTATATCGCTGTTCCTTCGCTGTTGCTGGGTCAAGATCCTGGAACTCCCTTCCTAACAGCACATGGACTGCAGTAGTTCAAGAAGGCAGCTCACCACCACCTTTACAAGGGCAATTAGGGATTGGCAATAAATGCTGGCCTAGCCAGTGATGCCCACATCCCCCGAAAAAAAAAAAAAAGGCTGAAATGCAGAAAATTGTGAAATGATTCACTTTGTCTGGAAGAATGAGGAGAGGTAATATAAATTAAAGAATACAATTCTAAAGTGGTGCAGAAGCAGAGGAACCTTGGGGTATATGTGCACAAATCATTTGAAGGTGGCAGTCGGTTGAGAAAGTGGTTAATAAAGCATACGAGATTCTGGGCTTTATAAATACAGGGTAGAGTACAAAAACAAGGAAGTTATGATAAACCTGTATAACACTCTGGTTCGGCTTCAACTAGAGTTTTGTGTCTAGTCCTAGGTACCACTCTTTCGGAAGGAGGTGAAGGCATTAGAGAGGGTGCGAAAAATATTCATGAGAATGTTTGCAGGAGTGAGGAATGTCAGTTACGTGGATAGGTTGGAGAAGCTGCGTCTGTTCTCCTTGGAGAAGAGCTTAAAAGGAGATTTGATAGAGGTGTTCAAAATCATGAGGGGTCTGGACAGAGCAGATAGGGAGAAACTATTCCCATTGGCTGAAGAATCTAGAACCAGAGGGCACTGATTTAAGGTGAGTGGCAAAAGAAGCAACAGTGAGCTGAGGAAAAACATTTTTACTCAGCAAGTAGTTAGGATCTGGAATGCACTGTCTGAGAGTGTGTTGGAGGCAGGTTCCATTGAGGCCTTCAGAAGAGGACTTGATAATTATCTGAAGAGAAAAAAATTGCAGGGCTATGGGGAAAAGGCGGGGGAGTGGGACTAGGTGAGTTGCTTTTGCAGAGAGTCTGCATGGACACGACAGGCCAAATGGCCTCTTTCTGTGCTGTAACCATTCTGTGATTCTATGTTTGAATGCTTTAAATTCTTTTGAGTTAGCAGATACACTGAGTATCTACCTTCCCAGAGAGGATCCACACTGAAAGTACTGTTTAAAAAGTCTATCTTTATGAACGTTTATGGAAGAGGGCTGAGGGATATATAATTAAACCATCAGATCTTGAAACGCATTATCCAAGGATGAATCCTTTACATGTAAGTACTTAATTCTCTAACAATATTCCCATTTAGATAGAACTGACTTGTATTTGTATTGCACATTTCATGTCTTCATGATGTTCTAAGTGTTATAGAGTCATTTACAGCATAGAAGGAGGCCATTCAGCCCATTGAGCCCATGCCAGCTCTCCATAGAGCAATCCAGTCAGTCCCATTCCTCCACTCTATCCCGTAACCATACAAGTTTATTTCCTTGAAGTGTCCATCCAATTTCCTTTCAAAATCATTGTCTCTGCCTCCACCACCCTCATAGACAGAGTGTTCCAGGTCATTACCACTTAGTGTAAAAAAAAAGTTCTTCCTCACATCCCCTGCTTCTCTTGCCCAAAACCTTAAATATGTGTCCCCTAGTCCTTGTACCATCAGCAAATGGAAACAGTTTTTCTTTGTCTACCTGATCCAAACCTGTGATAACCTTGTGCACCTCTATCAGATCTCCCCTTTGCTCCAAGGAGAACAACCCCAGCTTCGCCAACCTAACCTTGTAGCTAAAATCCCTCATCCCTGGAACCATTCTGGTAAATCTCCTCTGCACCCTCTCAAAGACCTTCACATCTTTCCTAAAGTGTGGTGGCCAAAACTGGATGCAATACTGTAGTTGTGGCCTAACCAGGGCTTTATAAAGGTTCAGCATAACTTCCCTGCTTTTGTACTCAATACCTCTATTTATGAAACCCATATCCCATTTGCTTTGCTAACCATACTCCTCAATATGTCCTGCCACCTTCAAAGATCAATGCACATGTACCCCCAGGTCCCTCTGTCCCTGCACACTCTTTAGAACTGTGCCATTAAGTCTATATGATCTTTCACCATCCTTCTGCCAAAATGCATCACCTCACACTTCTACATTAAATTCCACTTCTCTGCCCGTTCTGCTAGCCTATCTATCTTCAGTTGCAGTTGATTGGACCATCCTCACTTTTCCACTTCTCCAAGTTTGGTATCATTGGCAAATTTTGAAATGTTACTCTGTTTACTCTCTATTCCAATATCTAAGTCATTCATATATATATAAAAAACAGTGGTCCTTGCACTGAACCTTGGGGAACACCACTGTCTACCAACCATTTACCATGACTTGCTGTTTTAAGCCAATTTTTTATCCATTGGACACAGATCCTTGTATTTCATGAGCCTCAATTCTGTTAACCAGCTTTTTATGTGGGACTTTGTCAAACACTTTCTTAAAAGCTAAATAGAAAACATCAATTGCATTCCCTTCACCAACCTTCTCCGTTACTTCATCAAAAAAATTCAGTCAGATCCATGAAACGCAATCTGCGCTGGCTATCCTTAATTCTGGACAGAATATAAAAAATGGCAGAGAATGACTAAAAGTTTAATCAGGAGAAAGAAAGAGTATGAAAGGAAGCTAGCTAGGAGTGTAAAAACGGATAGCAAGAGTTTCTACACTTATTTAAAAGGGAAAAGAGTAAATAAAGTGAGTGTTGGTCCTCTAGAGAGTGAGAATGGAGAGTTAATAGTAGATAATAAGGAAATGGCGAATGAAATGAACAAATATTTTGCTTCAGTCTTCACTATAGAGGATACAAAAACCATTTCAGTAATAGCTGTAAATCAGGAGGTGAAAGGAAGAGAGGAACTTGGTGAAATTACAATCACCAGGGAAGCAGTACTGACCAATCTGATGGAGCACCGGGCTGACAAGTCCCCGGGTCCTGATGGACTTCATCCTGGGGTCTTAGAAGAGGTGGCAAATGAGGTAGTAGATCTGTTGGTGTTAATTTTTCAAAATTCGCTAGATTCTGGAAAGGTTCCATCAGACTGGAAAATAGCAAATATAACCCCTCTATTCAAGAAGTGGGGAGACAGAAAACAGATAACTATAGGCCAGTTAGCTTGACGTCTGTCACGGAGAAGGTGTTGGAATCGATCATTACGGAGGCTATAGTTGGGGACTTAGAAAAACTCAAGGTAATCAGGAATAATCAGCATGGTTTTGTGAAAGGGAAATCATGTTTAACCAATTTATTGGAGTTCTTTGAAGGAGTAACATGCGCTGTGGTGAATTGGCAAGCCTGTGGACGTACTGTACTTGGATTTCCAGAAGGCATTTGACAAGGTGCCACTTAAAAGGTTATTCTGCAAAGTAGGAGCTCATGGTGTAGGGGGTAACATATTAGCATGGATAGAAGATTAGCTGGCTGGCAAAAAACAGAATATACATAAATAAGTTGTTTTTTGATTGGCAGGACGTGATGAGTGGAGTCCCACAGGGGTCTGTGCTGGGGCCTCAACTTTTTACAATTATATCAATGCCTTAGATGAGAGGAGCGATGGCATGGTAGCTAAATTTGCAGATGACACAAAGGTAGGTAGCAAAGTATGTTGTGAAGAGGACAGAAGAAGCTTGCAGACTGATATAGATAGGTTGAGTGAGTGGACAGAAATCTGGCAGATGGAGTATAATGTGGGAAAATGTGAAGTTGGCAGGAAGAATAAAAAAGCGGAGTATTACTTAAACGGAGAACGACTGCAGAACTCCAAGGTGCAGAGGGATCTAGGTGTTCTAGTGCATGAATCACAAAAAGTTAGTATATGGGTACAACAAGTAATAAAGAAGGCTAATGGAAAGCTATCCTTTATTACGAGAGGAATTGAAAATAAAAGTAAGGGTGTTATGCTTCAGTTATACAGGGCATTGGTGAGACCGCATCTCGAATACTGTGTGCAGTTTTGGTCTCCTTATTTAAGGAAGGATGTAAATGTGTTGGAGGCGGTTCACTAGATTGATACCTGGAATGAATGGGTTATCTTATGAGGAAAGGTTGGACAGACTGGGCTTGTTTTCATTGGAGTTTAGAAGAGTGAGGGGAAATTTGATTGAGGTGTATAAGTTTCTGAACGGTCTTGACAGGGTGGATGTGGAAAGGATGTTTCCTCTTGTGGGGGAATTCTGAACAAGGGGGCATTGTTTTAAAATTAGGGGTCGCCCTTTTAGGAACGTGATGAGAAATTTTTTCTCTCAGGGTTGTGCGACTTGGGAACACTCTGCTTCAGCAAGTGGTGGAGGCAGGGTCATTGAATAATTTTAAGGCGGAGGTAGATAGATTCTTGTTAGGCAAGGGAATGAAAGAAAATCTAGCTAGATGGGAGTGTGAAATGTGAGACACAAACAGATCAGGTATGATCTTATTGAATGGCAGAGCAGACTGGAGGGGCCGAATGGCCTACTTCTGCTCTGATTTTGTATGCTCATATGTAATTAGCTCAAAGCTTTCCAAGCATCTGTTGATTTTGTCCCTGACTATTGTTTCTAAAACCTTACCCACCACTGATGTTAAACTGACTGGCCATTAGTTACTTGGACTGTCCTTACACCTTTTCTTGAATCGCTCCCCAATCCTCTAGCACCTCCCCCGTATCTAGGGAAGATTGGAAAATTATAGTAAGTCCGCGATCTCCACCCCCACTTCCTTTAGCAACCTTGGATGCAAGCCATTCAGACCAGGTGACTTATCCACTCTAAGCGTATCCAGTCTTTCCAGTACATCCTGCTTCTCAATTGTTAGCCCATCCATTACCTCTCCCATCTTCGCTTCTACTGAAAATTTATCAGCATCCTCTTCCTTAGTAAACACCGATACAAAGTACTCATTTAAGTATTCTAGTGCTACCTTGTGTCTCTAAGGATATATCGCCCTCCTTGTCCCGAATATGCAACACCCCACATCTTGCTACCCGCTTACCATTTACATGCCAGTAGAAGATTTTTGGGTTCCCTTTTATGTTGACTGCCATTCTATTCTCATATTCTCTCCTTGCCAGTCTTATTTTCCTGTTCACTTCCCCTCTCAATTTATTGCATCTGACCTGGTTCTCACTTGAAGCATTCACCTGACATGCATCATACACACTTTCTTTTTGTTTCATCACATTCTCTATCTCCCTTGTCATCCAAGCAGCCCTGGCTTTGGTTCCCTTATCTTTCTTCCTTGTAGGGATATACCTAGCCTGTACCTGAAGCATCCCCTCCTTAAAGATCACCCATTGTTCCGTTACAGTTTTTCCTACCAGTCTTTGGTTCCATTTTACCCTGACTAGATCCCTTCTCATCACATTGAAGTTAGCTCCCTTCCAAGTTCTACTTTAGATTGTTCCATGCTCTTCTCCATTACTAATCTAAACCTTATGATACAATGATCACTCTTGCCCAAATGTTCCCACAGACACTTGGTCCACATGGTCCACATCATTCTTGAGCACCAGATCCAGCACTGCCTCCTTCCTAGTTGATCGAGAATATACTGATCAAGGAAGTTCTCCTGAACACATTTCAGAAATTCCTCTGCCTCCTCTACTCTAATACTATCCCAATTGATATTTAGGTAATTAAAGTCCCCCAATATCAGCACACTATAGTTCTTGCACATCTCTGTGATTTTCCCTGAAGATTTGCTCCTCTATTTCTCCCTCATTATTTGGAGGCTCATTGAATACCCCCAGAAATGCGATCATCCCTTTTTTGCTTCTCAACTCTAGCCAAGTTGATTCTGTCCTTGCCACCCCCCACCACCAAGGACATCTGCTCTTTCCAACACCACAGTGTCTTCCCTAATCAGTACTGCCACCCCACCCTTTTTTCCTTCCCTATCCTTTCTGAACACTTGAATATTAAGCGGCCAGTCCTCACCATTTTTAAGCCACGTTTTCATTATTGCCACTGCGTCATATTCCCACATGGCTATTTGTGCTTGTAGCTCTCTAACCTTATTCACCACACTTTGTGCATTTACATACATGCATTGTAAACCTGTCCTTGTATTCCTCGTAGTCCTTCTTAGTCTGCTCCTATCTAATATGGTACTACTTCCTTCTCTAGCACTATCCAACACTCTCACTTTGTGCACCTTATTCTTGTTTTCTACTTCTTTATGCTGCTACCCCACCTCCCTGCCAATTTATTTTAAACCCTCGCCAACCACATTAGCAACACTCACCATGAGGACATTGGTCCTAGTCCTGTTGAAGTGCGACCTATCCCTTTTGAATAGGTGCCTCCTGCCCCAGAATTGGTCCCAAGAAATTGAAGCCCTCCCTCTTGCACCATGCCTCAAGCCATGCATTGATCCTCACTATCTTCCTATTTCTACTCTCACTAGCGCCCAGCACTGGAATTACTACCTTTGATGTCCTACTTTTTAACTTCCTCCCTAGCTACTGAAAATCTGACCATCGGACCTCAGTATCTGCTCTCTTTTTCTTGTTGATACCGATGTGTACCACAGCTTCTAGCTCACTTCCTTCCACCTGCAGAATATTCTGCACCCTCTTAGTGATGTCCTTTACCCTGGCACTAGGAGGCAACACACCATGCGGGACTCATGATGACGGTTACAGAAACGCCTTTCTGCCCATCTAACTATGAAATCTACTATAACAACTGCATTTCTACTCTTTGCTGTTCTCTCCTGTGCAGTCTCTTGCCCATTGCTGCTATGGTCTGAACTGCAGTCCTTCAAGATGTGTCATTACTCCCAGCAATCTCCAAAGCTGAGTACCAGTTTGAGAGTGGCACACACCCTGAAGATTCCGCACTTCCTGCCTCTTCCGGACGGCCACCCATCTGTTATCCTGAACTCACTGCCTATGGGGTGATCACCTCCTGGAACGTATAATTCAGGAAACTCTCCTGCTCCCTGATGCTTCACAGTGACTGCAGCTGCCCCTTGAGCTTGGAAATTCTGAGCTCAAGCTGAAATGTTTTATAGAGAATGGATTACATTTGAAGTGTAATCACTATTGTTTTGTGGGGAAACAATTTTGGTGTTTTTGGTTGCGGGAGGAATGTTGACCAGGAGACTAGGTAAACTCACTGCTTTTGGTTGAAAACATGTCATTTAACATCTCCTAGCATCACCAACCTTGCAGCATTCCCTCAGCACTACATTAAAGTATCAACCTCATTTATACGCTCACATTTTTGAGTGGGGGTTGAACCCACAATCTCTGACTCTGGAGCAAGAGTGCCACCAACCGAGTAAGCTGATGCATTACTTTTTCTTATAGCATTAAGACTCGGTCAATTTTTAACAACAACACTTTCATTTATATAGCACCTTTAATGCAGTAATAAGTTCCAAGGTGCTTCAGGAAACATTTAAGAAAGAAAGAACTTGCATTTGTATAGTGCCTTTCATGACCTTAGGATGTCAAAACTGCTTCACAGATAATGAAATGTTTTTGAAGTTTAGACACAATTGTAACATAGCCAATTTGCACACAGGGAAGTCCTATGAACACCAGTGAAATGTTGTTTAATGCATAAATATTGATCAGGACACTACGAGAACTCAACTATTCCTCTTCGAATTGTGCCATCGGATCATTTACGTCTACCTGAGAAAGGAGAGGTTTAGCATCTCATCTAAAGATGGCACCTCCGACAGTACAGATTTCCCTCTGCACTGTGCTGAAGTATCAGCCTGGATTATTTTTCAACAAGGAATGGTTTTAATTTAGTGTGAAGTACTGCTATTGTAGCAATAGAACCAATAGCTGAGTGTACTTTCTTTTCGCTAATGGTGCAATTGTGCCAGTTTAGTTTAGGCATGGTTAGAACAATGATATGGACTTGTGTGACACAATTAAACAGACTTGAGCATTGTCTGAATAGATTCTATCTTGTGGAAATTGTCAACTGATCAACTACATATCACTTGTTTTCTACAAGATGCAATGCACATTTGCATAACTCTTACAATTTTGAGGGAATTCCCTAATATTGAAGTGTAGTCTTGAAGCTCCCTCATTTGCTGTCGAACTGTGATGTTTCAACTGAAATAAAAACAAGAAGTGCTGGAAATACTCAGCAGGTCTGGCAGCATCTGTGGAGAGAGAAGCAGAGTTAACATTTCAGCTCAGTGACCCTTCATCAGAACTGGCAAAGGTTAGAAATGTAATAGGTTTTAAGCAAATAAAGTGGGGGTGAGGCAAGAGATAACAAAAGTAAAGGTGTTGCTAGGACAGGGTCACAGAGAATAACTGACCAGAGGTCATGGAGCAAAGGGAAACAGTATGTTAATGGTGTGTTGAAAGACAAGGTGTTAGTGCAGTGTTAATGGACAGAAAAGTGAATAGCCCAGGCACAAAGCAATCAGAGTATCAGCTGAAAACTGTCTTGAAAGATGCAAATGTTTACAAATTAGTAACTTTAAAACAAGAAAAAAATGTCATGTTTCCTTGGTCATCAATACCATAAAAGTAAAAGACAGCCATTTTAATTTAATTCCTGAGTTCCCTCCAGGTGATACAATGGGCATATGTTGGGATTGGGACTGGTGTGTGTTATTTTGGTTGCTGATGGGAATTTAGTCATATTTTTCACACCTTATTTACTTTACCATCACCGATGATAGTGTGAAGTAATTGATAAAATGGTAAAGTAAATAAACTGATGACCAGTTTAATCGGATGTAGTACCACAAAATTGGCACTAGCCCATACCGCTCATGTCTCTGCTGTTTCAAAGGACAAGATCACGCCTGCTGCACAGGCACCATGTTTTTGATCAAAGTGGCTAAAGCACTTGACAAGCACCATTTAGGCCATTTCTTTTGGTGACCTATTAATTACCATCTCAGTCATTGAAAAAAGCAGCAAATCAAAAAAAAAATCATGAATTGTGATTTTTGAATGCATATGTTGTAATATCTTTAAATGCTGCATTCATATATACAGTGTTTACATGTTGACCCAATACTGGACAAATTGCTTTGCAATATAAACAATATAATTTCCTCATCCTGATGGCTATAAAGCAGGAAGGTACCAGGATCGATTCCTGGTCCGTGCTGAGGTAGTTGATTCCAGTTAGGAAGCAGTAGGGGCATGAAAGTTGCATGCAGTTTCCCTGGAATAGGAAAAGGAAAATTGGTAGGAACGCCCACTCCTAATTGATAAACAACAATCCCTATCTGTGGATCTGTATCAGAAAGAAGGGGGCGAGAGGATAAAAAGGGTAATTTCTACAGCACTGCTTCTGGCTTTCCAGATACACTTGCCAATTTTCGAAGGTGAGCTGCAGTGTAAGTGCAGAAGCATCAACCAAGACTACTATTCCCAGTTGTTGCGGAATTTATTTTTCAAGTGTTGACCATTCCATGCAATTGGATAGTAAGGTTTCATATAAATAGATAATAATACAAAAGCAAAATACTGCAGATGCTGGAAATCTGAAACAAAAACAGAAAATGCTGGAACTACTCAGCAGGTCAGGGTAGCATCTGTGGAGAGAAAACCTAAGTTAACGTTTCAGGTCTGTGTGATCTTTCATCAGAACTCCTGAAAGGTCACAGACCTGAAATGTTAACTCTGTTTCTCTCTCCTCAGATGCTGCCTGACCTGTTGAGTATTTCCAGCATTTTCTGTTTTTGTCTCATTTAAATAGACACCGTCTCCCAGTAAAATCGTTGGCAAACCTTTCTTCAAGATGGAGGATGTTAGGAAGAGGAGCTCTGCACACTTTTTTGTCTCATAAGCATTACACATATGCGAAGTTATGATATGTTTGGCTTTGATTTACATTGTTCATCTGCAAACACTTTTTAATGGTAATAGTTTCCATTTGAGAGTTTTCATGAACATTACAGTAGCAATTGCTTTAAAAGTGATTTATTTGAAAACTGCAGGTTTTCATTGCAAAAGCTTGACTTTTTCTGGAATAAAAAATTCATGTGGGATTAAAACATGTTATGGTCATGTTACACTTACTGTCACTTTGGAATTGATTACCTGACAGTGACAAAGGGTGAGTTCATGGCAGTCCCTGCAAACATTGTTTTTTAATTTAGGATTTTTTCAGGATATTAATAGCAAATTTAAAACATTTGTTGAAACACTAATAGGACTGAATAATTCAATTGTACATGGATTGAATTAGCCTTTATATATATCACTTCAAAACTGAGAAGTTATCATCACCACATCCTGCCGTGCCTGTTAGCATTTTTTTCTGACAGTCCCTTGAGTTTTTTTTTAAAAAAACCTTCTCTATTCACTAAGTTTGAATGCACTGTTTAATTTTTTTGGGACTTTCTAGGATCTTTCCCCTGACCCCAGATCAAAGCTCGTTGGCCATCTATATAACCTGCACAAGTGTAAAACATATCTTGTAATGACATAGATACTTGGAAGTGATTGAAAGGCAGTAATTTAATCCAGGAGTTTAGATGCCGTCATCATAAACTTGGAGAGCAAATTGTGAATCATTCATAATGGCCATCAGATCAATAGATTAAAACGACTGTAGAGCTGCGAAGGTTTGTTTTTAATTCTGGGTTTGTGTTTTGGCAGTTACATAGAAGACAACTTGCTGCATACTTTGTGTTATTAATGTTTGCAAAGAAGGATTATTGATTAGAGATGCCTTTAGTATTAAATGATACGTAGTTGATTTACCAGAAAATGTACGTGGAGTACATTTTATAAATCAGTAAGTGTTGCATGGGCCTTGGCTACAAAAATCATTCAATGTTTGAAACTATGTATTGATGGAAAATGTATTTGCAAGCTACAGTTTTTCTGTAGTGAAGTTGGTGTGAAGTATAGTCTCTATTTCCGATCAAAGAGATGGAACAGGGCTGACAGCTATATTTATTATGAGGATCCATGGTTGATTACTGGTGTAACTTGAGATTTGCTATTTCATGGGATCCGTGTTTTTACGCTACAATAACATGACTTACCAGTCATCAGATCTGAGCAATCTGCCAGTTAGAAATTTATTTCAGACCCATGTGGCCTCTGGGTGAAAACGATTAGCAAGGCATTGAGGCAAATGGTACAATGGAACATTTTGTATTGTCACTTTTAGTTTGCCAGCTACAAAAACTAAGAATTTATGGGAAACAATAATAATAGGTCTGTATTCCCATATAAAGCTGTTTTCTTCATGAAAAACATTCAGGATGAATTGCTTTAAAACAATCACTTCAAAGTAAATGGGCAACTTTTTATAGGGACTGATAATGCCATTTGTAGAGATTTTTAACGTGGATTAGAATTTTATCTATAGGGTCAGTGCCAGCCATTACAAATTATCTCACAAGAGTCATTGTCCTCTTTATACATGGTGGAGAGTGCATTGACATCACTGGTATGATGTCATTGAGTTCAGTACCTCTTTTTTTATATTAGGTTAGTTTTTTTGAGAACTAAAATTATTAAAACCATATTGTAAAACTTTGTGGTGGTATAGAGATAGAGGCAGTAAAACCTAAGCAGAAGCCAGCATAGCAGGACTAAAATGGAGTTTCAGAGCTTTCCTGGGACTGTGCTTTTATGATACAAGCTGCTTCAAGCATGTTAGTCAAATGATCAAGCTGTTGGGCAAGATTGCGCAGCACTGTACATGACCCATTGCTTGTAGCCTCCTGAATTACTGAAATAAAGCAGTCACGATAGTTTGTTCTACTTATAAACTGCTGCAGTTCATTTATAGATTGATTCCAGAAAAATTCTAGCACAATATTAAGTGCTTAGAGAATAATGGCTAAACAGCAAGAAAACTAAACTGCAAACACTTGAACAGAAATACTGGAATTACACTTCAGGTCAGTCTGCAACAGTAAAAAGATCAATTAATGTTGCAGGTGTGAGACCTTTCCTTACAATATTGGACATCTGGGATTGATTACATTTCTTTAGAGGTTTTGGCGCATCCTAACTCATATTACTGAAATAGCTTGCAAGTGCCACCTTATTGAATCCCAGATATAAGATTACAGCTGTGACTCCTCGGGGTATATATCATTCTTATAAATTATGGATATAAAGTATTAGTATAATTATCAGCTGTTGGCATCTAAAATATTTGAAAGCTGTGATACATGTTAACCAAAAAGTTCGCTGGTTCTATAATGCAATGTGTTACAGAGTGATAGTGTTTAGGTATGAACACATGGTTTCTCACGCCGTGAAATATCAACTGGTCTGTGCCCTTGAGGTAGGTGCAGTGTAGAAGCTCAAAGCGATAGGTGGAAAAATGGAGCTTGTTGCCAATCACATCATAGATGCTTTGAAGTGGCCAGAACAAGAAACAACATTTTTGGCGACCGAGTAGCAGGTTCCTTGCTTGGCCTTCTCAGACAGGGAGTGGGTGGGGATAGCATTGAAAATGGCAGCAAGGGACATTTTGTGAGGTCTGCCATTTTGTAGGGGAGGAAATTCCATTGCAGGGGGTGATACAGCAGCACGGGGTGGGGGGTCACAATTTGAGGCGGGACCCACATTTGCCAGATTTAGCCCTTCGCAACTTCCCCAGTACCATTTCTAGGGTGGGCGAGCAGTCCTTCTGAAATGGCCTCCCGTCATGTCCAAGGACAACTTTGGGAGTATATCTGGGGAACTTTCCTAGACTTCCCTGGGAATTCCACCTAGCTCACCACTGCTAGGCCCAGTGAGCACCCACTGAGAGCAAGCATAGTTCCCTTTCTGAAGCTTGGAGAGGCCCCAAGAATAGATAAACAGTTAGTTGATCTCGGAGGCTGCCTGTTGCTCCCTGAGAGGATTTGTGACATTTGTAAAGCTATTTTTCTTTGGCCCTTTCCGAACCTCCTGCATCATCTTTAAGAGTGGCAGGGTGCTACTGCAATCTCTGACTCCTCAGTGAGGCAGGAGCCTCTGTTACACTGATACAGCTACAGGCCCACCCTGAGTATTTATAATGACCCCATCCCCTGGATTTGGTGTGGGGTCAACAGCAAAGCTAAGAAGAGGGCAGAAGTCTTATCATGTCATAATTTGGTCTCTTGAAACGAGTCTGTGAAAGTCCTAGGCTCATACCTTTTAATATTGAAATTAATGCAGGAGGCCCCCAAGAGTAGATCTGTTTAGTTGAAGGTCACAGTGGAGCACCATACCTTTTGGAATCACTTCTTTTATCATTTCCGTCTTTATTACCCATGTTCACTTTCAATTCCGGCTTCATGTTGTCTACCTTCAGATCCTCGTGGGAGAATAGGGATATGTTTTGGGGGTTCAAATTAGTTCCATACGTTTTCGAGTTTATTCTCCTGTATGTTGAGCAACTTATCACAGTGTAACACATTGTCTTGCTGAGTGATGTGAGTTTGACCTGTGATTTTTCTAACAGGAGTTTATGCTGTCAGTCATTGCATGCAGCAAATAGTGGTGCTGTTGCTGGCAAGATGATTATGCACAGAGGGAAAATTACTGCTCAATCATGCTGTGCTGTTCATGTACTCTTCTAAACAGCGAATTCCTGTGAATAGGTTTTCTACTCCTTGGTTGGGGAATGGTACAGGCACAAGAAAAAACAAAGAGTGGGAGAAAATAAAACACTTCTAAAAATGGCGACTTTGGGGCTCCCAATGTGTACTGTAGTATTGAGATAAAAAGTTCAGTCCTGGTCTACGCCACATTAGCTGGTCTCAACACGAGTGATGGCAGGGATGCTACAGTTGGCCTCAGCATCTCTGTTGGGGTTTTTCCACTCCTGATAACCAGTAGCTCCAGTTGGAATATGGTTGAAAATCCTGCTGACACTCGAGCCCAGTTTTCCAGTCGGTTTAACGCATTCAATTTAAACAGGTTAACGCTAATGTTAAAATAACTCCAATTGGAAGATCTAAGCTTTACTGTCTAGGCTCACACAAGAAACATGGCCATTTGGGTGAGCTACTGGGGTGGGCTGTCAGCACTAACTGCCTTATCCCACACGAGTCACCATCTTCAGAAGAAGAGAGGAGAAAATAAAAGGAATTAAAAATAATACATATTCTAGCATATGGATAAGATCCCAATGAGGTTTATGAACATAATGTGCTTGTGATGTTAAAAAAGCAAATATTTATTTTTAAGTGCTATTTTTCTCTGTTTATCTTTTCTATAATATATTGAGTACTTTGTGTGTGTCCCACTTCCTGTAAGTTTAGCTGTATCGCACTTTGTTGATATCCTTATGGTTGGAAAACAGCATGTGATGTGACTGCCCATGATCAACGCCATGGGAGATCTGACCTGTACGTATATAGTCTTGTGTCTACTATGTGTCAGTCACATTTGAAAGTATTACAAAAAGTGAAAAAGCCAGTCATTTCCTGCAGGCTCACTGTGATAACTTGGACTGTCCCTAAAGCCAGGAGCTGGGAATTTAGAAGCAGCTACTAGCCTACAGCAATTTCTTTGAACAATGAACCTCATTATAAATGTGTCTATGTAGACTGCTTTCCCACAGGGAATTCCTGACCAGGCTAGGTTAAACACTGATCAATCTTGGCAGCTAAACTTCACTACTGTGCTCCGGAAAACAAACTATCCATTAGCAAGGCTATGGAATATCAGCTAGTGTTTCAAATATGCAATATAATTAGAATATTGCACAGTAAATAGAGGACTGTGGTAAATATCTCTACTTATGAGCATGTGAAGTTATTTTCCCATCTTCTTGACAGCTATGAGATCCCCCAGTCCCTCAGAAGTATCCTCTCGGATAATTCTATAGAGACTAGTGATGAAAATGCGATTTTAGTTTTCACAATTTAAAAAAAAAATACATACTTACTGTAAGTAATCAAGGATTTCACAATTTCAGTGAACGTGCCACAATAGATCAATGGATAAAAGTAAAGAAAAATGCTTCTCTCTGTGTAACTGATTACCTGTCGTGCACTCTTTTTTTTTCTGTGTCTTTACCTCTTTTTGTTCCTTTGTTACTCTTGCTGTCTCGCACTCTTGTCTCCCTCCTTTCCCACACTCTCTATTCCTCAGAAACTTTCTTATGCGTTGTTTCTGCTGGTTTTGCTCTTTTCTCATTTTTTCTCTTTGCTTAATTCTGTGTGCAGGATTTTTGAGCACTACCGGGGACGGAATCAGAGGCAGACGGGGCCCATAAATATCGGCGTATGCTGGTTTCCCCCACCGTGTTCCTGGCACTGGACATTTTTGCTGAGGCGGATTTGGAGCTGGCAGAGCTACCTGCCCCCATATGGTGGGTAGGCGATTAAACTCGTTAAATCTTTTTAAAGCCAATTAAAGGAGGCTGAGTGGCAGCAGGCTAGTGGGCCTTGCTTCAGATAGACCTAGACTCCCTCCCTGGTTGTGGGTGCAGCACAGGCTGCCCTATCGAGGGATTTTCCCCCACAGCAGTGACCTGGCTACTGTATCTGTTTTTTTTTTAATTGAAGTTTTTAAAAAAGTTGGTGAAAGGGCACCTGCATGTTGAAGTGCCCTCTGAGTTGCTTACCATCTATTGCAGGCTGCTGCTCCTTTGAAGGCCTGTGATTGGCCTTCCAGCTTTGAGAGCCTGCTCACCACCCTTAATTGGACAGAGAATCTGTCTCCATTGCCAATTAAGGGCTGCCCTGGTCAAAATCCTCAAAATCCCAATGAGTGATTGGTTGTTGTCCCCAGCACCCACCTCCCCCGGAGGCGGGTTTGGTACCCAGAAACAGTCCCGAGCTCTGTTTCCTTCCCCCCCACAGAAGGAAAACCTAGCCCTCTATGTCTCTCCTTCCCCATGGCTCCACAAGCAGAGCGAGGGAATAGAGCTAGTTGGAATACTAGGGGAGTAGTGAGGGGGATTACTGGGAAAGGGCAAACCCAAAGCCAGAACACTGTAGGGGCCACCTGCAAAAACAGGATGGGGCTAAGATTTAAAAGTCTAGAAAGTTTAGCTGGGCTACAGGTAGGGTTTTTGCGCAAGCGCCTTTGGATTCCAGTCCATACATTGCTCTATTCTAGCCTCAAACGTGGGATCTCAAACTACAGAGACGGGTTGGCAGATCTGGTTCTTTCTGCTATTAAGTAGGGTATCAGCAGGTTTGCAGCTATTGATGAGGGCCAAGTAGGGATGGGGAACAGATGTTCAACTGATTGCTGATGGAATAGATAAGCTTATGGATCGATTTATGGAATTTTTTTTCATGACCGGAATACTCAGTTTTATTTTTAGGGACATGTTGTGAGGAGGTTGACAAACAGTCACAGTGATTATATCACTGAACCATAGAATGGCTACTGTGCAGAAGGAGGCCATTTGGCCCATCGTGTCTGCGCCAGCTCTCTGCAAGAGCAACTCGCCCAGTCCCACTCCCCTGCACAGTGGTTGGAGTGACTCTCCAAACCAACCAATTGCTGCCCCTTCAGTCTACTCTCAATCATCAGAAAAGTAATGGAAGGTGTCATCGACAGTGCTATCAAGTGACACTTATTCACCAATAACTTGCTTACCGAAGTTCAGTCTGCATTCCGGCAGGACCACTCATTACAAACACTTTTGTAATAAATTGCCACTAGACTTGAGCAGTATGGTTGTGGCCCATTTTATTCTTGTACAGATCAGTTCAATCTTCTTTTGCAGTACACTGGTGCTCTGATATACCAGCATCTCTTGATTTATAAATAAAAGGATTTTCCCCTCCAATTCACATACTGTCTGGACTTGGACATATACCATCACGCTCACCTGTTAAAAAATCCTGGAATTTATTTTTACCTAGTGTTCCCACATTAGCAATATCATCACAAGGACTGCAGGAATTCGAAGAGAAGACCCACCAGCACCTTCTCAGTGCAAGTAGGGATATGCAATTAATGCCACATCACCCACAAGCTAGTAACTATAATTTTATTTTGTCTGTGCATATAGCTAATTTCCTTGCTACTATCCATCTTGGTAACTCAAAACCAGTGATCCTGATGATGCAAATCAACATTTACTGTTTTAACCAACATTGTTTTTTTAAAAAAAAAAATAAAACAAATTAGATTGAAACTCCCTGACCTCCTTTGTGCCAAGTTAAGTATTCATTTCAAACATGGGATTTTTCTTAAAGGGAAACTGATGGTGGAATTCCATTTTTTTATTAAAAATCCCACAAACTCTCTATATCCCTATTGCCCTCAAAAAATATCATGTAAGGAAAAGATAATTGATAAAGTTTTTGGGCTATTGATAGCATTTGATCACCATTTTTTAAACATTATTATGTTATGGTTTGAAGGAGAAAATAAATGAAAACAGATTTTAGATGACTGTTAGAGTCCTGAAATGTAAATGCTGTTCTTCACAACACAGAGTGGAAAAATTCTGAGGTCACAACACCCAACACGGGGCTGACTACAGCATGAATCTAGGCCACAAAAATAACTTGACAGTATTTTGCCCTTAATCTCTGGTTCACATCAGAAGCTGGATATTGATACTGCTCATAAATTTGAAGAGCGACACATTAATAAGCAGAAACAAAATAGTCTCATACAATCTGTACAAACAAATTAACTTAAAGATATACAGTAAATTCTCAACTGGTTTCTAGCTTTTGTTTGAAATCAAAGTCAGCAAAGTACTTTATAACCTAAAACAAAAGCAAACAGTGGTCAAGTACATCATTTTCATAATATTTTAGCAGCAATTATTTATTCCTTCTCCCATTGTGGCCTCCTCCAGCTGAGATACTGGATAGTCTAAGCTGTGTTCCAAAAAATTTTTAGTTTTTATAGTCATCCAGATGAGGGTTGCTAATACTGGGACTGCAGCCAGTGCCAGAATTAAGCACTACCAGGCCAGGTCTCTGTGACTGTTTTCTACTCTCACAATGTGCCTCAGCCTCAAGCTCTGAAGAGCAGCCCTCTTTGGATCAGTGTGACATTTTCCATATACCGCACCAGACGTTTTATGGGCTTTCTTGATTGAGATTGCCAGTTAATGCCAGTTTGTGTTGGCCATGTATGCTTCCTGGAAGTTTAGTTGAAATTGCCTAAACTGATTTTACATAGGACTCGTCCAGATAGAGGAGACTTCCATTCATTCAGTCTAGGCTGTACTTTAACCCAGATCACTGAAGTCAAACAGTACTGTGCTAACTCACTGTGTCTTAGGTGCTTTTAGTGCAGATGAATGACCATTTTTTTTTCACCTGCCAGTGTAGACTACTGCCATCGGTGAAAATATTTCATTAGCCTGCAGTAACGTAGTAATAGGAGCTCAAACTTTGGGAACTCTTCAGTATCTGGAGAGTGGTTTATGATTTAAGGGTCCAGCCTTCATCTGGACTTGTGGCAATTCTGTTTGTCACAGAAACTACAACACTTGTATCTTGGTATAAGAGAAAATAATTTTTACAGTTGAGCTTAATCCCACCATTATGAAGCTTATCCATAAACATTACAGAAGCCAAAAGGCATCACCAGAAAGTTGTACAAAGCTTATCCTGTTGTGGAGACCATTTCAGATCTGCCTGCAAAGGCTACTTTTAAACTATAAGAGAAAACATGAGACTCGTTGCAAAGATTAAGGTCTAAGGTTTTAGAAAGTAGCAGGGTGGCATGGATATAGGGAAAGCTGAAAGAGAGAAAGTAGAGATAAATGGATGATTCTTGAATTGACAAGATCTAGCTAATGGTCTTCCCCAGGGATCTATGTTGCAATACTCTTGTTCTGTGTATACACAATTTGGAAGCAGGTGTATCACAATTTGCAAACTAAATTAGGATGCATGAAAGATTGAGGACATAGACAAGTTAGAGGAGTAGGCAAATATGTGGCAAATGCAATTCGATTTAGATGAATGGAAAGTGCTACATTTTTGGAGAAGGAACAGAGAATGGAATTATAATCTAAACAGTAACATTTTCAATAGTATGGAGGAAAAGAGCAGGCTTGAGGGTCTGAGTGGCCTACGCCTGCTCCTAATTCATATGTTTGTATCTAGAGGATCCAGATACACTGATCTTTAAACACTGGAGAGGTAGACCAGAGAAAAAAGTTGGCTGGTGAATCTGCAGAGAGAGAGAGATAGTTGGAGTAATGCATGCAGTTTTAGATACCCCATTGCACACACAATGTTGAAGCTCTAGAAAAGGTACAATGTAGGTTTACTAAGATGGTATCGGGGATGAGATGTTATTGAGATTTGACAGACTGAAACTGTATTCACTAGAGCAGAAGATGTTAAGGGACATCCATTACAGATGTTTGAAGTTTTGAGAGGGTAACTAGTGAAAATGATTTCTACTGGTGAAATTGGTAACAGGAGGCATATACTTGGGTCCCAATATTAATGGGGAGGGGGGAGAATTTAGGGGAAGCTGAAAATTGCTAAGAATTCTGCGAAGCCAGGAATGTGGAGGCCATGCCAATCTTAATGACAGAACTTATTAACATATTGTAGCTCTGCTTTTCTCCCTATAGCCGGCCAAATGGAAAGCCTGGCTGGCAGCTGGGAGAGATCACTAGTGGCAGCAGGCTGCAGCTGGGGATCCTTGGGGTTGGGGGAAGGCTGGCAATTCAGAAGGGTGGAGATCAACAATTGGGAGATGAGGGAGGGGGGGGGGGGTTTAACAATTGGGATGGGGTTGTCGGCAATCAGGAGGACTGCCTACAGGATGCTGAAGGCTTTCCTGAGGTGCACTGGGCGAGCACTGCTGCTTCTCCTTGCTCACGAGGAGTGCTGAAAGAGCCACTTATCTTGGGGAGCCGCAGCTCCCTCCTCCGATCAGCTACTGGGAACCCCAGAGCATGAGCCTCCCCACTTTTTGTTAAGTTTCAGTTGCAACAACGTTGATATGATTAGGCCCCCACATACCTTTTGCAGGAAACTCCTCCCTGCCCTGAATTATATCCTTTTAAAGGGATGGGAGTGAGGTCGGGTTGCCAAGTCCTTGTACTTTAACCCCCAGCTCTCACCTGACCATGAGTGGGGAGGGGATTAAAATCAAGGCCTTTTATATCAGCCATTAAAGACATTAAGGGAAAGAAATTGTTCATGTGCGAAGGCATTATCATAAATGGCTATTGAAGCCATAAATATTACAGCATTCAACAAGGAATTAGATAAATACCTGTGGAAAAATATTAAAGGATTATGGAGAAAGAACAGAGTAAACAAACTATAGTGGAGCTAGCATTAGCATAGGCAACGTGGACCACTTTGCCTCCTTCTTTACTGTAATGCAATGATTCTACTTCCAGTGAGCCCATGGCAAGATCCAAAGTTGAGAAGAGACAGCCTGGCCACTGTCTTTATCGTTATGGCAGAGATGTTCTTTGGTATCCTTTACCCTAACCTCTTTAATCTGTACAAACCTGTATGTTACATCTTTCTTCGGAATAGAGCAGAGAAACCTGCGGACATTACAGGAACAGGAAGGACCTGTTTCCCCTAGCGGAGAGGCCAATTACCAGGACACACAGATTTAAGGTGATTGGTAGACGGATTAGAGAGGACATGAGGAAAAATGTTTTCACTCAGAGGTGTCTGGAACTCACTGCCAGGAACGGTGGTGGAGGCAGAAAGCCTCAATTCTTTTAAAAGGTATCTGGACATGCACCTGAAGTGCTCTAACTGGCAATGCTATGGACGAGGTGCTGGAAAGTGGGATTAGATTGGGTGGCAAGTTTTTTCAGCTGGCACGGACACGATGGGCTGAATGGCCTTCTGTGCCGTAATTTTTCTATGGTTCTATTATCGATGAATCGCCCCTTTGGGCTAACGTATACCTCTATCTGGAGGCAGGGTGAAGGACATCTAAGAGACAATTTCCTAAGCAGTACATATATGAATATTAATTTAACCAGTCACAACCACATGGCCAAATTCATTATTTCACTCAGTAAAGCTGTCTCAGTAGATAAGGAGGAACTATTTCTTTATTTATTGTGAGGAGAACATAAAGAGGCTGCGAAAAGATAAAGACAGGTTAAATGAATGGGCAACAAGGTGGCAGATGGAGTATAATGTGGGGAAATGTAAGGTTATTCGCTATTCACCGGTAAGAATAGAAAAGCAGAATATCTTTTTAAAAGCATGAAACTTGTAAATATTGATATTCAGAGGGACTTTGGTGTACTCGTACAAGAAACGCAAAGTTAACATGCAGGTAAAGCAAACAATTAGGAAGGAAAATAGCATGTTGGCCTTCATTGTAAGGGGATTGGAGTGCAAGAATAAAGAACTCTTGCTACAATTGTATAGGGCTTTGGTGAGACAACAGCTGGAGTACTGTGCTCAGTTTTGGTCTCCATATTTAAAGAATGATATACTTGCATTGGAGGTGGTAGAGCGAAGGTTCACCTAGAATAGATACTGGGATGAGAGGGTTGTCCTATAGTGAGAGGCTGAGTAAATTGAGTCGATATTTGCTGGACTTAAGAAGAATGGAAAGTGATCTCATTGAAACATACAGGATTCTGAAGATGCTCGACAGGGTGGACACTGAGATGTTGTTTCTCCTGGCTGGAGAATCTAGAATACCAGGGCACAGGCTCAGGAAAAGGAGCTGATCATTTAGGACTGAGATGAGGAGAAAATTCTTCACTCAAAGGAATTGTGAATCTTTGGAATTCTCTACCCCAGAGGTTTGTGGATGCTTCATCGTTGAATATAGTTAAGGATGGGATAGACAGATTTTTGGTCTCTTGGAATTAAGGGGTATGGGGAGCGGATGGGAAAGTGGAGTTGAAGCCAAGGGTCAGCCATGATCGCATTGAATGGCGGAGCAGGTTCGAGGGGCCAGACGGTCTACGACTCTTATTCCTTCTTTTCTTACTTTCACCATCTTTTATTGCTCTTCATCAAAGTCAGCCTAGCTATGATAGAATTGAGTAAATTCTGAATTCCTACTTGCACACCTGAATAACTGGTTCAACCACTTATTTTCAGTAACTGTACAAACTTTGATTGCAATCACCAGACAGGGTAGACTACTGGTGATGATAACTAACTAATAACTGCCAAATACTGAAATGCTGATAAACATATTACAGATGCCACCAGCTCCTTTTCAAAAAAATTCTAATCACTAGAATGAAATCAAACGATAAATTTTTGGTCTGTGGGAGAATATGTAAAACAAAAACACCATGAGCAGCAAACATTTGATTAATCCTTGTGCCCTGAATTTGGCAAGTTCTTCGTCCCTGCATAGGGACTTACTCCATGTTGGCACCCAACTCTCCTCAACTTAGGGTGGAATTTTAGCTGGATCTGGCTTACTACAGAAACCTTGTGAACCATATTTGGGAGGGCACAAAAGGGGAAAAGGTATGTATATGGCTGAATGGGAGTATTTATTGAGGTCTATCCATATTTAGGTTGGTAAAGGAAATGTATTCCCGTCAGGGGTTGTTGGGTCAACTATGTAGTCACCGCCACCAGGAATATTGGGTTCTAAACTCCTGAACTGAATCTCTGTTTCCCACTCAGCCAAAATGGCCAATTTGGTAGCAGAGTGCTTGAGTGTATGGTGCAAGGTGATCCCCAACATCTCCATTCAAGTAGAAACAGAATGACATTCTGTAGAAATGTGAGCTGTCACCCTGCCACTAATGCAGGCAGGTCTCTAGACTGCTTTGTGGATGTGATCCTCCCCAGTGGATCAACTGTTCATTAGCTGCAAGTGGTCTCTCTCCACTTGTTGCGGCACATTAACAGATAGGTCTTTTTATTAGGTGCTTTGGTTCTGCACTGGTGGCAGAATGCCTCATCCATCTGGCTTGCATAATTCATGGGTGTTCATGGTGTCGTTTCCTGCACTTCTTGCAGTGTTTTTCTTTCTGTTGATCTTTGTCATTTGTCTGACATATTACCACAGTTACATCCATCAGTGCATCAGTAACATCAATAGCTGCTGTCGTCTTAGTCCTGTCCTAAATCATTGGCGGCTTCTAGCATGAAGAACAGTGCACAAAAGGAATGAGTGCTTCTAGAGTCTCACTCTCAAGTCAAAATCTTCTGTTTCGTCTCCACTTTGCACTTTGTGTACAGATTCTTCAGTTCTGGCATCTGTTGAGCATATCATGAATCCAACCAATGTGAATATTGCAGAGAAGAATCCTGGTATTTCATAAGTGAAAAATCAAACCTTATTTTAGCACAGCTCAAAGTCCCAGTAGAGCTTCAAGAAGCATGCTTTCCCTGGAAACTTTTCAAATATGCATTAATATACAAACAGACTGTGATTCAACCTCCAGCGGAAAGCTGGGTGCTTTGCTATGATGGCAAAAGGAATTTTTAAACTTCCAGTTTTTGAGCTTTTCTATTATTCTGTTAGCATTTGGTTAACAAGCGTCATGTGTGTACCTCTATTTTCAAACAAAGCTCATCAGTTCAATGATAGGTGAATTATTTAAGTTAATGAAGTCCAAGTTTTCTTCAAAACCTACGCAAAAAGGCACTGTTTATGTAGAAGGTAATCCTGCTATGTAAATTAATTTAAATTTGACAAAGGCAACATATCCTGCCAGAAAAATCCACCTTTTTTCCAAAGTTATAACTGAAAATGAAAAATACAACATGCATCATCTGTATAATTTAGAATTTCAGTTCAAATGCTGTGCATTTACTGAAAGGATAAATAGTGATCTGGTATCTACATGTGGTGTAAGCATTGTTGGAATAAGCAACATCCTCAATATTAGGAATTTAAAAAGTCTTTCTTTTGATTGTTAAAATCCAGAGACAGCAAAGCATCTTTATTAGGCAGTTGTGGGTTTTGCTGCATACTGTCTTGGCAAGTTTGTTATATGCTTAACCAGACAGTAGTGTGAGGTCTATTAGCGGGGCTCAATCACAGTCTGAGCAGACAACTCTTTACTTTGTGGGCTCTGTTTCACAGTGACATCCCACAGCAGCTATATCAACAACTTATATTTATATAGCATCTTTAATGTACTAAAACATCCCAAGGCACTTCACAGGAGCATTATAAAACAAAATATGACATTGAGCCACATAAGGAGATATTAGGTCAGATGACCAAAAACTTGGTCAAAGAGGTAGATTTTAAGGAGTGTCTTCAAGGAGAAAAACAAGTTAGAGAAGCGGAGAGGTACAGGGAGGGTATTCCAGAGCTTAGGGCCTCAGCAACTGAAAGCGTGGCCACTAATAGAGGAGTGATTAAAATTGGGGATGCTCAAGAGGCCAGAAGTAGATGAGAGTGGATATCTTGGAGGGTTGTGGGGTTGGAGGAGATTAGAGATATGGAGGGGAGTGGTGAGGGCTTTGTAAACCAGGATGAGAATTTTAAAATCAAGATGTTGCTTGACTGGGAGCCAATATAGGTCAGCAAATCAGGGGTGATAGGGGAACGGGATTTTGTCGAGTTAAGACACCAGCAGAGTTTTGGATGACCTCAAATTTACCGAGGGTAGAATGTGGGAGACCAGTCAGGAGTGCTTGAGAGTAGCCAAGTATAGAGGTAACAAAGAAATGAATGAGGGTTTCAGCAGCAGATGAGCTGAGGCAGGGGTGAAGTCGATGTTATGGAAGTGGAAATAGGTGGTCTTAGTGATGGCATGAATCTGAGGTTGGAAGCCCACCTTGGAGTAAAATATGACACCAAAGTTGCAAATGACTGGTTTAGTCTCAGACAGTTGCCAGGGAGAGAGATGGTGTCAGTAGTTAGGGAATGAAGTTTGGAGCAGGGACGGAAAACAATGGCTTCAGGCTTCCCAATATTTAGTTGAAAGAAATTTTCTGATCATCCAGTACTGGATGCTGGATAAGCAGTCTGATTTAGCAAGAGTGGAGGAGTTGAAAGGTGGCGTTGAGGTAGAGCTGAGTATCAGCAGCGTACATGAGAAAACTAATGCTGTGCTTTCAGATGATGTCACTCAGGAGCAGCATGCAGATGAGAAATAGGATGGGCCAAAGGATAGGTCCTTGGGGGCCACCAGAGGTAAGGATGTGGAAGCAGGAATAGAAGCCATTGCAAGTGATACATTTAGCTAGAAAACGATGGAACCAGGTGAGAGCAGTCCCACCCAGCTGGGTGACAGTGGAAAGGCATTGGAGGAGGATGGGGTGGTCAATTGTCAAAGGCTACAGACAGGTTGAGAAGGACAAGGAAGGAAAGTTTTCTTTTGTCACAGTCACATAGGATGTCATTTGTGACTTCGATGAGAACTGTTTCGGCACTGTGGCAGTGGCAAAAACCTGATTGGAGGGATTCAGACATGCAATTTTGGGAAAGATGGGCACGGATTTGGGAGATAAAAGCACATTCAAGGACTTTGGATAGGAAAGGGAGGTTGGAGATGGGGCTTTAGTTTGCAAGAATGGTCGGGTCAAGGATTGTTTGTTATTTTTTTGAGAGGGGTGATGACAAATTTAAAGGGGAAAAGGACAACAGCTGAAGAAAGTTAATTGTATTGGCTAACATGAGGACCAGGAGGGGAAGTTGGGTTATCAGCAGTTCAATGGGATTGAGGGAGCAGAAGGTGGGACTCATGGACAAGATGAGCTCTGAGAGGGCACTAGGTGAGATAGAGGAGAAACTAGAGAAAGATGCGAGTTCAGAGCTAGGGTTGGGAGGAGGTTTAGAGGAAGTTTGACCCAGTGAGCTAGTGGATAGGAGGAATGCAGCAGAGGTAGCTGATCAGATGGTCTCGATCTTAGTGACAAAGATGTCCGTGAGCTCCTTGCACTTATTGTTGGAGGTGAGGGTGGAGGAGACAGGGGAGAGGGGTTTAAGAAGATGATTTGCAGTACTTCAGCTTCATCATTCAACTGAACTCATTGCCCTCACTTAACAATGGAGGACAGCATTTTAGCTGACCACAGAATCACACAATAATACAGTGCCGAAGAGGCCCTTCAGCCCATCGAGTCGGCACCGATGCATTAAAGACACCTGACCTGTCTACCTAATCCCATTTGCCAGCGTTTGGCCCATAGCCTTGAATGTTATGACGTGCCAAGTGCTCATCCAGGTATTTTTTAAAGGATGTGAGGCTACCACCCTCCCAGGCAGGGTATTCCAGACCATCACCACCCTCTGGGTAAAAATGTTCTTCCTCAAATCCCCCTTAAACCTCCCGCCCCTCACCTTAAATGTGTGTCCCCTCGTAACTGACCCTTCAACTAAGGGGAACAGTTGCTCCCTATCCACCCTGTCCATGCCCCTCATAATCTTGTACACCTCGATCAGGTCACCCCTCAGTCTTCTCTGCTCCAGCGAAAACAACCCAAGCCTATCCAACCTCTCTTCTACAGGATCATCTACAGGATTCAAATGAAGTACAACTAACTTGTTTCATTGTAGGAAAAATGTGTGCGCTTAGATTGCTAAGTATCTTGTGTGTGCAAAGTATTAAGTCTGCTTGCCCAAGAAACCACAGGTATTTATCTATTTAAAAATATTAAATCACTGTTACGTGAAGTAAACTAGTAGGGTGCAAGTAAAACTAACCACTGCAGTGCTAGTTTATTTGGAGAGAAATTGGATGCAATGTACAATCTGTTTTTCAATGGAATACCTTTGGGATTTTTGCTCTTTCATCCAGATACTAAGGAACTTTTCTATGAAATCAAATATAGAAATTTGTGGCAGTTTTTTAATGTTCATATTTCCCATCAATTCTGTTTAACAACTGGCCCTCAGTTTATTCTATGCAAGCATTCAAAGACACAACGTATTAAAAATGTACAATGATGTGGCACTGAGTTTAGGATCTGGGTTCATACATGTGATTCCCCACATGTTGATTCCCTGACCTGAGTCACAACATTAGGGGGACACAATGGAAGCCAGTCACCTCTCCAAACAGAAAATGAAGTTTCACGGGGAGATTACTATGAGTTCTTATTTTATTAAGTTGCAAATGGTTAGCGAGCAGAGTTGCCAGAAATCTGGATGCAAATCACTTGACAAATCTTGCCTGGACTTGATGCATGGCACACCAAGGGGAGGAAATAAATATTCAGTAGATGTTTAATTCTTCAAGTTTGTGATTTATTGAACAAAACAACTCACCTGTACCTCTCTGTGTTTTTCTCTCCTTTGCGGTATTGGACAGTTATGAAGAGCATTGCAGTAGTATATTCACAGCTAGCTTTCATGCTGACTTGAAATGGAAGATGTGGCCTAAAATGATGATCACTAACTACTGCCCACAGTGTAATGGACCCAGAGAGATGACTATGTTACCATGGTGACTCTTTTAACCAAAGGTCTGGAAAACAAGGGCTTGGATTATGGTATATGCAACAGCTTCAACGCAGAACTGGTAAGTTTTTAATGAAGTCTAATGTGTGGATCATTTTTAAACATTTACTTTGAGCTTCTAATGTAAATATTTTCAGAAGATAACTTCTATGGGTAGGTTATATTGTGCAGTTTTGCAATCTTAAGTGAATTCTTCAGAAAGCCTCAAAAGTTGTATTGTGAGCCTTTTCTTAATTGGTGCCACTACTAATATGTAAATTTAATTTCAACCTGGCTTTCTCTGGCCAATTTAGTTTGATTTCATTGGAATGGCTGTTTTTACCTGATTCTGCACTGATACCTAGAGCATTGCATTATTCCTGAGTAACTCACCTCCTGACTCCCCAAAGCCTATCCACCATCTACAAGGCACAAGTCAGGAGTATGATGGAATACTCTCCACTTGCCTGGATGGGTGCAGCTCCAACAACACTCAAGAAACTCGACACCATCCAGGACAAAGCAGCCCGCTTGATTGGCACCCCATCTACAAACATTCACTCCCTCCACCAACGACGCACAGTGGCAGCAATCTGTACCATCTACAAGATGCACTGCAGCAACGCACCAAGGCTCCTTAGACAGCACCTTCCAAACCCGTGACCTCTACCAACTAGAAGAACAAGGGCAGCAAATGCATGGGAACACCACCACCTGCAAGTTCCCCTCCAAGTCACACACCATCCTGACTTGGAACTATATCGCCGTTCCTTCACTGTCACTGGGTCAAAATCCTGGAACTCCCTTCCTAACAGCACTGTGGGTATACCTACCCCAAATGGACTGCAGCGGTTCAAGAAGGCAGCTCACCACCACCTTCTTAAGGGCAATTAGGGATGGGCAATAAATGCTGACCTGGCCAGCGACGCCCACATCCCGTGAATGAATAAAAAAAAAATCAGAACAGCAGCCATGTAATAATCACGGCTGGTACTCGGGGCAGCTGCTGAAATAATAAGTTCAGAGAAGTTAGTTCAAATTAAATTTCACATATTTGCAGCTGGCAGTACATGAGGGAACACGACCAATGTTTAAGGAAAGTCTCACAAAGGCGTTTGGTGTGAGCTTTCTGGGAATATTCCATTGAAACTAACAGATAAGTTTATATCAATGGCAAAAATGTTGTTCAGAGTTTAAGTTCCATCTACAGCAAATATTTAATGTTGACAGTTTTTGCCACTAATATTTATGTGAGTTGGCCAACGAATCTATTTTCCCACAATATGGAAGCGTTTACCCGTTCTCCAAATGGAGAGTCTGTGCGGTTAACCTACTTGGTCCTGTATGCATTCTAGGGTACATTCTAGGCTGTGTTGTACTTATGTTAGATCTACATAGATAAACAGAGTTAATTATTATCCCATAAGGGTGATGCAAAGCATAATTCTGAGTGTAAATGCTTCCAAGTTCCACTTTCTTTATAGGCTTTCTAAGAATAAGTCTCAAAGACAAAACAAGCCAAACCAGATTGTTTTCATTAATTCCAATATTAGTGTTGTTCAATTTAGATTGAGAGGTATGAGGGTATACTTCACTTAACAACTGCAAATGGCATTTCCCACTAGTCGTAGGATAGTGATGAAGCTTAAAAAGAGAGAAAGAAAATGGCACTATGCTTGTTGGAAACACCAGTTTGAATCAGGATGAGTGTGTTTAAATAATTGATTTGCTGCAACACATGTGATACTCTTAGTGCAAAAGGCTATGACATTTGGCCAACTTTATAATGTCATCCTGTGATGAAACATAGGTATAATAGGCTTAATTAGGTAGAATTTAGATATAATTAATACATTATACCATTTAGAATTAAAGATTGAATAAATGGTCAGTTTTCAAGACTCACTGAACTCCCCTTTTAACAGCAGAGTTAAAACATCTATAAACATCCCTGTTACAATAGAATGTGAACCAGAAACATTTTTTAAGTTTAAATAAATCCATTCCAAGGTCTCTGCTACAATAGAATTAGAAGATGAAACACACTGGGATATCCTATGTGAGGTCAGTACTGATAACTATAAACTTAATTATTTGGTAGTGTTAGTGATATAGACAGACTCACTCAAGAGGATGGTACAAGGTATCATAAAAATCAATTACAGATAATAAATCACTGCTGGACCGAACTTTAGCCAATGGTAAAAATATATCTGGAATATAATGTATGAAAGCACTGAAGATGTTATAGAAGTTTACAATGCCAGGCCTATTCATAATGGCACAACATAGTTATTCCCTGTGTAGAATGTGAAAAGTTCATTATTTTTTATCTGTCCAATATTTCAAAAAGAAAAACTGAGCTATAGATTTTTGTTTTCTTCATGAAGATCAGGGCTTCAATTGAATTCTATTCCTAGGTGATGGCATTATCTTAGAAGTGGAATAATTGATTGTAACATTTTCTTTTTAATCTACCAAATTGAATTGAAGAGAGATTGATAATCAAGATCATGAAGTAAAGTTTGACGCTGAACTATCACGGTGTGAATCTCGCTAAATGGAAATGTTGCTTCTGGTTTTGCATGCTGAAAAGCAATTTTATTATTAACTGATCGACTAACAAGCCCTCCATCCATTTGTATCGATTCAGTAGGTTGTCGCTTCTGATAACCCTTTGTGATGTTCAGTACTAAGCGTCCAGGAAGGAACATTATTTACATTACATTTGGTGCTAAAGAGCAGCTTTGTGCTTGTTAAAGCATCAGAAAAAAATTACTGCTTACACAGCTTAATACAAAGTACGAGGTACAATATATCTGTAGCGTTTAACTTTTAACTTGCTTTTCCGTTGGACTTTGCCTTTCAAGATGTGGTCTTGCACCCCTGCTTCTGAATTCTGCTGGATCTTTGGATCTTCTATGTCTGTTGTTTGGTTTTGACTGCATCTGCCATGTTGTCTGGTTTTGATTGTATTGGAAGTTCTCCTATTGTATCTTTAATGTTATGTGCCTATAATGCAGAGGATTGGTTTACTGTACAACAGGCACCTGACAGGAAAATACAGTAGAAGAATTCACTGTGCTGCCTTTTGCTTCCAATTTGTCTCAACTCCTTCTGGGTAAAACATTTATATGCTCCAGCCATTCTGCACCACTCCCTTGTGAGAGGGTGCCCTGCAGTATCAAACCCTCCTTTTCCCCTCTCTTCCATGAGCATCTGAACTGCTGTATTTGTTGTTCTGAATATTCTTGGGTGCAAAAAATGGCTGGTGCTGGAAATATGAAACAAAAACGGAAAATGCTGGGAAAACTCAGCAGATCAGGCAGCATCTGTAGAGTGAACAGATAGATAAGTTCATCTTTTGACTGTGGACCCTACAGAGGGTCTACACCTGAAATGTTAACTGATCTGTTCGCTGCTCAGATGGTCCTAGAACTCCTGAAATTCCTTTTTGCCTGACAAAAGTCCCTTCTCTTCAAAAGGTTATAGTAGCCCTTTAAATAGTTGCAGCAGTCCCAGATATTCCACCCCCAAATCTGTGAGCTCACAGAGATTGGTGGATTGAATGATTGTAGCTCAGGATGAATAAGTAATTCAGGTCAGTAGCTCCAGAAGATTTGATGGGGTTGGCCATTCCTTACTCAGACAGATGCAGTATTTCTGCTGCATTCATGCACATCATGGAGAATCTATTGGATGGTGACAACAAGGGGAGATTTTCTTCTTCAATGCCTTGGCATGGGAGCTTGGAAAGGTGGAAATATTTATCACACATTTGGGCACAAGTTCCTCATAATTTTCCATTCATTCAATTATCAGCCACTTTTGTCCTAGTTTGCAATAAGCACTTCTGCTTTGCCAAACTCCTATGCCTGGACATTGAAGAGTAAGATTTCCCCCCATGTTCTGAAACAGAATTTAGATCTGGTTGACAAAGCAAGCTGAATGGATTAGTAATTTTACTAAAGGTACACATCCCCAGAAATTACATTTGGTGATATCAACCAACAAAAGCTTAGCTCATTCCTTTGTCCAGTACTTAATCAAGGCGTTAATTTGTTTAATTTAAATAAATTAACTCTTCCATTAAAGTTGCAAACAATGGATTTTAACACAAATGTTAACCATTTGCCTGCTAATATTTGGCAACAGTAATTTCTAGGCTTGCAAGTGTCATCATCTAGAAATAGTTTTCTTTTAATATCACTACTCAGCCAGAGTAGCAGACATGATATTTATAGAAGTTTGGATGGGATATGGCATTCTGAGTTTCACTTCATTGAAAAAGTGGCTGCACCCCCATCATCCTGTATCAATTTGAAAAACCTATACAGAATATATGAGGAAATAAGCTTCAGACACTGGCTTTCCTGTGGATCTCCCTCCCAGAAGGTGCAACAACATGGAATTGTGTCCCTTGTTTAACAGGGGAAGGATTTTTAGGCCCTGATGGGGGTGAGTGCAGAGGTGGGTGGGTGTGAAAATTAGTGCTACGGGCCTGTGCCGGTTTTGACACCTCTGTTCTGACCGTTGGCGATTTTGCTCTGGGCACACACATCTCCCACGTTCAGGAGCACCATCCACACTCCGGCTGCTCAGCTGTTGTTTCTGCTGGTGGCATCAGACCTGGGGTTTGTCATCTGGGGCTCGCGTTACACTCACCTTGCCAGAATGAGAAGGTCATTAAACTTTGTGACACTGCACCCAGTTCCTCCGCACAACACTTCAGTTGCTCACTGTTGCTGCCACCTCCAGCCAGGCCTGCTTTCTTTGACTGGGTGGCCTTCTCCTGTCAACCTCTGGAAGCAGGACCTCTCACCTCTCTCTCACAGCCTCCAACAGAATCTCAGGGATTGCATTGGTGGGGCAGCCCTGCCCCGGGTGCCTGACCTTTGCCTGTCCTCCTGGTGAGCTGCAGCTTGCATGCTGAATCAAAGTGTCTGCAGTGATGCCTTTAAAATTGGGCCTACACTTTGCAAGTCCTGCCTCCATCCCACACCCGCCGCCGCTAATTGGCCGCAAAACCTGCCATCCATCGAATTAGCAGCAGACATTGGGGAAAATTGCGGCCTGTGACTTCATCCCCGGTGTGGGGTCAGGACCCGGAAATGGATCCGACAAAGAACAAAGAACAGTACAGCACGGGACCAAGCCATTCGGCCCTCCAAGCCTGCGCCGATCTTGATGCCTGTCTAAAATAAAACCTTCTGCACTTCTGGGGTCCGTATCTCTATATTCCCATCCTATTCAGGTATTTGTCAAGATGCCTCTTAAATGTCGCTATCGTACCTACTTCCACCATCTCCCCCAGCAGCAAGTTCCAGGCACTCACCACCCTCTGTGTAAAGAACTTGCCTCGCACATCCCCTCTAAACTTTGCCCCTCTCACCTTAAACCTATGTCCCCTAGTAACTGACTCTTCCACCCTGGGAAAAAGCTTCTGACTATCCACTCTGTCCATGCCGCTTATAACTTTGTAAACCTCTATCATGTCGCCCCTCCACCTCCGTCGTTCCAGTGAAAACAATCCGAGTTTATCCAACCTCTCCTCATAGCTAATGCCCTCCAGACCAGGCAACATCCTGGTAAACCTCTTCTGTACCCTCTCCAAAGCCTCCACATCCTTCTGGTAGTGTGGCGACCAGAATTGCACGCAATATTCTAAGTGTGGCCGAACTAAGGTTCTGTACAGCTGCAACATGACTTGCCAGTTTTTATACTCTATGCCCCGACCGATGAAGGCAAGCATGCCGTATGCTTTCTTGACTACCTTATCCACCTGCATTGCCACTTTGTGACCTGTGAACTTGTACGCCCAGATCTCTCTGACTGTCAATACTCCTAAGGGTTCTGCCATTTACTGTATACTTCCCACCTGTATTAGATCTTCCAAAATGCATTACCTCACTTTTGTCCAGATTAAACTCCATCTGCCATTTCTCCGCCCGAGTCTCCAACCGATTTATATCCTGCTGTATTCTCTGACAATCCTCATCACTAACCGCAACTCCACCAACCTTTGTGTCGTCCGCAAACTTACTAATCAGACCAGCTACATTTTCCTCCAAATCATTTATATATAATACAAACAGCAAAGGTTCCAGCACTGATCCCTGCGGAACACCATTAGTCACAGCCCTCCATTCAGAAAAGCACCCTCTGTCTTCTATGACCAAGCCAGTTCTGTATCCATCTTGCCAGCTCACCTCTGATCCCGTGTGACTTCACCTTTTGTACCAGTCTGCCATGAGGGACCTTGTCAAAGGCTTTACTGAAGTCCATATAGATAACATCCACTGCCCTTCCTTCATCAATCATCTTCGTCACTTCCTCAAAAAACTCGATCAAGGTAGTGAGACACGACCTCCCCTTCACAAAACCATGCTGCCTCTCGCTAATAAGTTCATTTGTTTCCAAATGGGAGTAAATCATGTCCCGAAGAATCCTCTCTAATAATTTCCCTACCACTGACGTAAGGCTCACTGGCCTATAAAATCCTGGATTATCCTTGCCACCCCTCTTAAACAAAGGAACAACATTGGCTATTCTCCAGTCCTCTGGGACCTCACCTGTAGCCAATGAGGATACAAAGATTTCTGTCAAGGCCCCAGCAATTTCCTCCCTTGCCTCCCTCAGTATTCTGGGGTAGATCCCATCAGGCCCTCGGTACTTACCTACCTTAATGCTTTGCAAGACGCCTAACACCTCCGCCTTTTTGATAACGACATGACCCAGACTATCTACACTCCCTTCCCTAGACTCATCATCCACCAAGTCCTTCTCTTTGGTGAATACTGATGCAAAGTATTCATTTAATACCTCGCCCATTTCCTCTGGCTCCACACATAGATTCCCTCCTCTGTCCTTGAGAGGGCCAACCCTTTCCCTGGTTACCCTCTTGCTCTTTATATACGTATAAAAAGCCTTGGGATTCTCCTTAATCCTGTTTGCCAATGACTCTTCATGACGCCTTTTAGCCCTCCTAACTCCTTGCTTAAGTTCCTTCCAACTTTCTTTATATTCCTCAAGGGCTTGGTCTGTTCCCAGCCTTCCAGCCCTTACAAATGCTTCCTTTTTCTTTTTGACTAGGCTCACGATATCCCTCGTTATCCAAGGTTCCCGAAACTTGCCAAACTTATCCTTCTTCCTCACAGGAACATACCGGTCCTGGATTCCAATCAACTGACGTTTGAAAAACTCCCACATGTCAGATGTTGATTTACCCTCAAACAGCCGCCCCCAATCTAAATTCTCCAGTTCCTGCCTAATATTGTTATAATTAGCCTTCCCCCCAATTTAGCACCTTCACCCGAGGACTACTCTTATCCTTATCCACAAGTACCTTAAAACTTAGGGAATTATAGTCACTGTTCCCGAAATGCTCCCCTACTGAGTCTTCGACCACCTGGCCGGGCTCATTCCCCAATACCAGGTCCAGTACGGCCCCTTCTCTAGTTGGACTATCTACATATTGTTTCAAGAAGCTCTCCTGGATGCTCCTTACAAATTCTGCCCCATCCAAGCCCCTAGCACTAAGTGAGTCCCAGTCAATATAGGGGAAGTTAAAATCACTCACCACTACAACCTTGGTACCTTTACATCTTTCCAAAATCTGTCTACATATCTGCTCCTCTACCTCCCGCTGACTGTTGGGAGGCCTGTAGTAAACCCCCAACATCGTGACTGCACCCTTCCAATTCCTGAGCTCCACCCATATTGCCTCGTTGCATGACCCCTCCGAGGTGTCCTCCCGCAGTACAGCTGTGATATTCTCCTTCACAAGTAATGCAACTCCCCCACCCCTTTTACATCCCCCTCTATCCCGCCTGAAGCTTCTAAATCCCAGAACATTTAGCTGCCAATCCAGTCCTTCCCTCAACCAAGTCTCTGTAATAGCAACAACATCATAGTTCCAAGTACTAATCCAAGCTCTAAGTTCATCTGCCTTACCTGTTATACTTCTTGCATTGAAACAAATGCACTTCAGACCACCAGTCCCGCTGTGCTCAGCAACATCTCCCTGCCTGCTCTTCCTCTTAGTCTTACTGGCCTTATTTACTGGTTCCCACTCAGTTATTTCACCTGCTGTCCTACTGCCCTGGTTCCCACCCCCCGCCACACTAGTTTAAACCCTCCCGAGTGACACTAGCAAACCTTGCAGCCAGGATATTTGTGCCCCTCCAGTTTAGATGCAACCCGTCCTTCTTGTACAGGTCCCACCTGTTTCTGAAGAGATCCCAATGATCCAAATATCTGAAACCCTCCCTCCTACACCAGCTGTTCAGCCACGTGTTTAGCTGCACTATCTTCCTATTTCTAGCCTCACTGGCACGTGGCACAGGGAGTAATCCCGAGATTACAACCCTAGAGGTTCTGTCTTTTAATTTTCTACCTAACTCCCTAAACTCCCCCTGCAGGACCTCGTCACTCTTCCTGCCTATGTCGTTGGTACCGATGTGTACCACAACCTCTGGATGTTCACCCTCCCCCTTCAGAATGCCCCTGTCAGTTCAGAGACATCCTTGACCCTGGCACCAGGGAGGCAACATACCATCCTGGAGTCTCTTTCACGTCCATAGACGTTGCGGGGTTGGGACCCGAAAATGTTTCTGATGTCGGTTTCCCGAGCCCGAAGGCAAAATCCTGCCCTAGGAGTTCAAATAGACAGTTATCACTTGATAAACTTGGGTTGATGCAGCATGTGATAAGTTTATGGGAGATCTCTAATAGGAGAGTTTCCCCTTTTGCACTCCCAGTGACTATTGAGCTCAAGTTTGTGAGAGATTTGCCTTTGTTACGCTCAGTGTTTGTTTTGGGCTCTGTTTGGACGTGAAACCAGTGTTTACTGGTTCACGACCAAACAGATTTTTGACTGCAATACAGCACTTGCTGAAATGGAATGGAACTGGTGGTCTTATTTCTTTACAGTATCAGTTGATTAAATTGAAGAGGTACTCGATGTTCTATACTTGTATGAGGCAGACTGTTAAAATTCAGAATTTTGATTTTAAATAAAAGCTCGTGGTCAGTTAATGGGGAGAGGGTGGGGAGCTGCTTATAGTGGAAAATGAAGGCTATGGAGAAAGACGTAGGAGTCTGGTCTGACTTGGATTACCTGTTCCAGTTTACTGATTGCTGATCTTCAGAGCAAAGAAGTGTTGGTTTTAACTCCTAAGGCAGTACAAGCAGGGAGTTTAAAACAGCACAGGAATTCCTGCAGCTGCAATTGTTTGAACTAAACTCGAGACCATGGAGATGCAAAAACTGCCTAAGGGTCAGTGTAGGTTCCAGCACCACAGAACAGAAAGAAGTTAAATTCTCTTTACAGTAACAAGAAATTTGCTTGTTATTTAATGGAACCGGGGCAGGATTTACCCTGCAGGCTTCCGGACCCTGCCGTCAGGTTCAAATGGGGGTCAGAAGCCCACACTGTGTGGGGAACAGTCACTCACCTGTGTTTTTTTTCTGAACTGGCCAATTAATGGTCAGAATTCAATTAAGGATGGCAAGCGTGCTCTTGAAGCTGGAGAGCCAATAGGAGGCCCTCCAGCGTTAAAGAAGAAGCTGGCCATTCAAGGTAAGTGAGGGAGAAGGCACCCCAAGATGGAGGCACCCTCTCTCCAACATTTAAAAAAAAATGTAAAATAAAAAATAGATCAAGCAGCTGTGCCACCATTGTGGAGGGGGAACCCCCCCCCCCCCCCCCACTTCCACAGGTTGGCCTGCAGCTGTAGCTGAAGCCTGGTAGGCAGGGAGGGCCTCTGAGCTTGCCTGGAGTGCTGGCTCCCGGGTCTGTCACCAGGAGGCCGCCTCCAGTCAGCTACACCGTTCTCTGTTGCCTCTGGGGACCTGGAGGCTGATTGGAAAATCTCAGTTGGCCTCCAACAATCGTCGGCCTCAATAAGCCTGTAATTAGTTGAGTCGGCTACCCTCAGCTTGCGGAAAATGGCCCTGGGGCGGGGTGAGGACAGGGGACTGACGTGCTGGCCAGCAGCAGGAAATTCCGTACCTGCCTGCCTGCCCCTGTACCCACCCCATTGGGGCCTAAAAGTTCAGTCCTTGAGTTCAGTTGGAAGCTAGACTTATGCTGGATAATTGACGCATTACTGATATTCTTCTTGCATGCATATATAATAGCACATGCTGATTATTATGCTTCATAGTGCTGCTTGTTTGTAAAGGAAGATATTAGTTGCTTTAATTGGTAAACTTCTGGTCTGTGTTGTAATATTTGCCATTTCAAAGAGAATTTGTTAATGTAGCACAAATATATGTTAATTCCAATAGACCGATGACATTCAGTGGAGTAATGGTCAGCTTCTTGGGAATATGCTGGTTTGGGTGCAGATGGTTCAGTTTATAGGATCTAAGCAATAAAGTATATTTTTGGGGAAAAAAGGAGATTCTCCCAGGGGAAAGGTCACTATGTAAGGCCCTCCCACCATAGTTTCTGGCACCTCGCTATACAGTGTTAAACCCCTCGGGCTGTATGCACCAGAGAATATAACCTGTGTTGGCACGTGTAGTGAGGCACCTCATGTAATGTATTGAATGAAACTATCTGTATTGCACTTTATTGAATATCAAATTCAGACTGTTATGTAATGTAATTTTAGAAGTTTTATGAATAAAGTATATTTTTGAAAAATAAAGTGCTAAAAAGTGACATTTTAACATCTATTATTGCAAAAATAAATTCTAAACAGAACTATACAGATGTACCAAGTCAAAAAGATTTATATATTTTGAGGGATTTCATTTTTGTTGCTTCGCACTCCATGTAAAAAAAAAAATGTTTATTTTAAAAGTTCTTACGTTGGTGATATTCAAAGTCAGTCAGTTAGTGGTGTCATAATATCATGTGGTCATATGACACAATTCTTTTGTTGTGATTGGGTAATTTTACTTGCTGTAAAATGTCAAGTTACATCAGTAATTTTGTCAATTACCTGTCTTTCCTCCTGAGTTGTGATTGGTTGTTTTTCATGACCTATTTGTAGTAATGTTTTTTTAATGTATTTTTTTAGTTAGCTTCCTGTAAGTGCATTTTCTATATTAAATACTCTTTAAACTGCAAGTTATTATAAATTCTGTCTTAACAACATTTTTGATTATTTTCAGCACCATCCAAAGAAGATGAGTAAAGGACCTACTCTCCTCTCATGTGCAATCATGGGTAAGTGTAGAAATTATTTGATATTAAAAACATTTGACCAAATGGTCATTGTGTGCCAATAGTTATCTTCTAAGATACAATCCTAAGGTGGGTAAGCTTCCTATAATAAAATTAATTTAGGGAGGCTAATTCCACAGACTTAATGTTGTTTTCTCTGGAGTTTGGTTAGTTTTCATGGTTGTTGGTCAGAGTTTCTGGACACGAAGAGTTCTAGTTCTGAAAGGAAATTATTAGAGTCCTTTTTGCAGCAAATGAAACATAGCTTCAAAGATAATGATCCTATGGAGTAAGTACAATATTGCACATACATTGAGAGACACAAAACTTTAAATGGACCACAGTTTTGGAAACCACTGTGATAATGTGGAAAGCATCATAAGGTGTTATTGAACTATGGAGCAAATTTGCTAATCGTGTGCTCCCAGAATTGAGCTGTGCTTGGAGGGAATGTGGATCTGAATTAGTGCTATAGTATTGCAGCCCTGCCTCTGACTTGTGTTTCCTTCAAATGTAGTTCCACATTGGGAGCACAGGATCACTGAATTTGTCTTTATGTGAGTGTAGGTTGCAAAGGGAGACCAATCCATGGTGCAAACAAACCTTCCTCCCATATCCCGATGGCATTGTAGACCAATTAAAATATGGGCTTAAAATTCTGTCAGTAGGATAAGCGAGCTGATTTTAGTAATGTAAATGCAGGGAGTTGGCCATGTAAGTTTGTTTTCTGCAGAGTCCCATATAAAATCAGAGCTTAGCATTTCTACAGAGACTAGCTCCATACCCAGGTCTAAAAATGGGAAAGAGACACATTGCAATTGCTTTCCTGAAACTGCATGAACTACAGTACCCAAATATAAAACCGCTATGTTGAAAAGAACAAAGGGTGTAACTACCTCATCCCTTTAATTGACTGGGAAGAGGAATTGCCACCCTATATAGTTTGAATCATGGGATTGCTTCAGGTACATGATAGGTAATGCCAGATACACACAACTAAGCCAATGAGCTGTAAATGTGTAAACTACTGACCATTCCTAAACTATTAACCTATCATATACAACAAAAACAAAAAGTGCTGGAAATACTCAGCAGGTCAGACAGCATCTGTGGAGAGAAAAACAGTTAACATTTTCAGGTCTGTGACCTTTCATCTGAGTACATCTGAAAACAGGTCAGTGTTTCAATTGCAAAAGCTTTCTTCAGCATTTTAAAATATTACACCTGGTGTTTCTGGCAAGGTTTTAACGCTACATGGATTTTGAGCAATATTTTGAGTCTTAACTAATCAGAATTTGGTTGATTTAGCATTTTAATCTGAAAAGTAATGATTTGGCTGATTGAAAATACAGAGCAAATTTTTGAAAAAGTTAGATAAATCATTGATTAAAGATACATTGAAAGCTGAACCTTGCTTTTGCTGAATGAAGTTTAGACGAGACATAAAAGTATATGTAATTTAACAATCAATGTAATATTTTTTGTGGGGAGAAATAACTTGGGTGGGATGTAGCATAACACCGTACTATATTCCAACTCTCTATACAGTGAACTGGTACTATACAGACCAATAGTAGAGGCTGCCCAATCCCAGACATGTCTTTGGGGCAGAGATAATTGGCAGAGGTCATGTACCTGCCCTCTTGGCTTCAGTATGATGCATGATATTGAGAAGAAGCCATTGAAAAAAAAAATTGTGGCATGGATTAGCAGTGTGAGAATTTTGCTGATTTTTCTCCGTTTGAGCATTATACGTCATCAGGACATCAGCAAAGGTTGCCAAGAATTTTGTGCACCTCCTTGTTTGGTAGGTTCTTTTCCATCAACCCAAATAGTAATTGGTTGGCATTCTTCTCTATTTGTAAGTTATTCTACCACCTCATGTTACACCATTCCTGCTGGGAAGAGAAAATGACAAACATCTGCCAGTGTACCCCTTGAGAGTGAGGAAGCAGTGCCGTGATGGTGACAACTGACACCTGTTTCCTCTGTCAATCATGGTTAGCATAAAAACTTCAGAAATTGGTTTGACCTAACAATGGTCCCCTTGAGTGAAGTTTCCTTTAAATTTTCTGTTAGTTTTTAAGAAGGGGGCATTTATAACCTCTATTAATTGATAAACGCTTGTAATTGGTTGAATTTAAAAGAGGTAGACTGTTTCCATAGTGATGGGACTGGATGGGCTGAAGCAGTATTATCAGAAATGCAAGTTTACTTTTGGTTGTAATCTTTACAACTTGCTTAGATTGTTTCAACAGTATAACCTTGTTCTTTTTAAAAAGAAATTCCTTTACATGAAAATTAGAACTTCATGTTAAGGATTGTGCCAGGGCTGCATTTTTCCCAATATTTGAGGCTGTAGTCAACCACTTTATACACACAGACAATCCTGATAATGTGATGGAATATAGGTATAATAGGCTTAATTAAGTAGAATTTGGAAATAGTTAGTGTATTATGCTTTTTAGAAGTAAAGATTGAATAAATGGTCAGTTTTCAGACATCACTGAAATTCCCCTTAGAGAAGGTAGAGTTAAGTATTTCAAGGTCCCTGTTAGAATAATTTCTGTTGCCAGGGAATTGGAAGATAAACCACACATTGAAATATCCTGTGTGACCTCAGTAAGAGGTAGCAATAAACGTAATTAGTTTATGGGGTTGTTGATGTAGACAAATCGGCTCCGGAGGTTGTTTTAAGGTATCATAAAAATTGCAATTATAGAAAATGGATTTACAGGAATAAGAGGTCAAGTAAACACAATTATAAGCATTTTGACCAGATAAAGGCTTATAACTTCAAAAACTAGGGGTTTCCAATAAAACATTAAGTGGAGAATTAGTTCATGATGCTATCAAATATGGATTTTAAAAGGAACACAGGAAGGTCACATAAATTCTGGAAGTCAGATGACACCTTAGAAATAGTATAAAAATGAGAGGTTTTGAAAGCAAAGTTTAGAGGTGTTGTATTTTCAAACAACACTTCTCATCCCATGCATGGCTTGGGGGATTTAAGGTAAAAGTTTACTTTAAAATTTTGTTGGATATTCTAGGATAATTTTGCTGTAACATTAGGAAGATTAAACTTTTGGATTCTATGTTAGAAATAAGAATGTGTATTACATCTCTCAGTAATATTTGATACTGTGATATACTTATCTAGTTAAGTTTATTACATGTTCAATTCTTTAATAAATCTATAAAAGTTAATAAATCATCTCGTAGTATTCTGTATACAACTACAAGAACCCCCTCTCTGTGTCTCTTTAAATGGAGAGATAAGTATTGAAAAGAGTTTCCCAGACCCTTATAATATCTGGGATATTTATGACATAGCCTATTTTTAATATTTATGGCTATCTGAAAGATGGTAATATTCTCTGTTGGTTTTCTTTCTTTGAGGGAAAGCTAGTACAATTCTTTGGACCCAAATAAGTGTCTGAGAATTTGTCTGGTTTGAACTTGATTAAAGGAGATTCATAGGGATGTACTCCTGATTTGGTTTAGTTCCTGTAAGGGGTTAAAGTCATAAATCACATCAATAATATTCAACTTTTAAAATGGGCTGTGTGCTCCCATACAGCAGATACCATTGTACTGTTGCAATGATACAACATGGATTCCCAGGAATGACGTGTTTTTATTAGGTTCACGTGGTAATGTCTTCTGGAATCCTAGCCTTTTCTATTTAGTATTGTATAAATAAAAATGGGAGAAGGTGGAGTGATTCTAGTGTAATGATAGCGGAGCAAGAACCCAACATAAAAAATGGTGAGTCAGAGAGCCTGCCCATGGCTATGGTTCCTGTGGCAATAACTGCAAAATTTGGAAACGCAAAGGAATAACCAAATAATAAATATTGTTAACGTCAAGGAGCTCCAATAGAGCAGCAGCTGTGATTTTAACATTTTTGTTAAAATTGCATTTTGGGTGGGGGAAGGAGGAATTAAGTTTGTCTCTGACATGGGATCTTTGAATATTATGACCAGGCGGAGGCTTTAAGCAGATAGCTCTTTCTGACAGCCAGTACAGGTGCAATAACTTAGTCTCATTGTCCTGCCCTGTTCCACATCTCTCTTCATTAAAGGCCTTTTGGGCATTGGGCTCCCCCTGTGGAGTGACACTCACAGGAGGTACATGGTGCTAAAGCACAGGTTGTGCAATTCCATGTGAGTACCATTCCCCATTGGAAATGCAGCATTCCTTTTAAATTTCATATGGGATCTATTAACCCAACTTACTAAATTGTCACCTGCAGTCCTTTTCATGGTTAAACAGGTCTTGTGTTGCAAGAACATAACATAAAAAATAGGAGCAGGAGTAGATCATATGACCCCTCGAGCCTGCTTCATTTTTCAATACAATCATGGCTGATCTGCCTCAACTCCACTTTCCTCATATTCCTTGATTCCTTGAGAGACCAAAAATCTGTCTATTTCAGCATTAAATATACTCAACGATGGAACATCTACAAACCTCTGGGGTAGACTATTCAAAAGATTCAAAAGCCTTTGAGTGAAGAAATTTCTCCTCACCTCAATCCTAAATAATCGTCCCTTTATCTTGAGACTTTGCCCCCATGTTCTAGATTCCCTAGCCAGGAGAAACAACCTCAGTGTCCACCCTATCCAGCCTCTTCAGAATCTTGTTTGTTTCAATGAGATCAACTCTCATTCTTCTAAATGCCAGAGAGTATAGGCCCAATTTACTCAGCCTCTCATCATAGGACAACCCTCTCATCCCAGGAATCAATCTAGTGAACCTTGCCTCCAATGCAAGTGTATCCATTCCTTAGATATGAGACTAAAACTGGGTACAATACTCCATGTGTGGTCTTACAAAAGCTATGTACAATTGTAGCGAGACTTTCTTATTCTGGTACTCCAATCCTCTTGCAATAAAGACCAACATGCCATTTGCCCTCCTAATTGCTTGCTGTGCCTACATGTTAACCTTCTGTGATTTCCAGCATCTGCAGTATTTTGCTTTTATTTTAGTGTTACCTTTCTGTGTTCCCTGTATGAGTACACCCAAGTACATTTGAACATCAACATTTAGAAGTTTCATGTCTTTTTAAAAACTATTCTGCTTTTCTATTCTTACTAGTGAATAGTGAATAACCTCACACTTTCCCACATTATACTCCATCTGCCACCTTGTTGCTCATTCACTTGGCCTGTCTATATCTCTTTGCAGTCTCTTTGTGTCCTCACAGCTTACATTCCCATCAAGCTTTGCATCATCAGCAAACTTAGATGCATTACTTTGTCTAAGTCATTAATACAGATTGTAAATAACTGAGGCCCCAGCACCAATCCTTGCGGCACTCCACTAGTTACAGCCTGCCAAGTTGAAAACACCCGTTTATCCCTGCTCTTCACATTCTGTCCGCTAGTCAATCTTCTATCCATGCTAATATATTACCCCTAACTCCACGAGCCCTTATCTTGCATATTACTTTTGTGTGGCACCTTTATCGAATGCCTTTTGGAAATCTAAGTATACTACATTAACTGATTCCCCTTTATCTACCCTACTAGTTACATCCTCAAAAAAACTCTAATAAATTTGTCAACATGATTTCCCTTTCGTAAAACCATGTTGAGGTTGTCTGATCATACTATGATTTTCTAAGTGCATTATTAAGATTTCCTTAATAGATATCAGCATTTTCCCAACAACTGATGTCAGGCTAACTGGCCGGTAGTTCCCTGTTTTCTCTCTCGCTCCTTTCCTGAATAGATATGTTTACATTTGCTAACTTCCAATCTGCTGGGACTGTTCTAGAATCTAGACAATTTTGGAAAATCATAAACAGTGCATTACTATTTCTGCAGCTATCTCTTTTAGAACCCTACGATGTAGGCCTTCAGGTCCTGGGGATTTGTCCTTTAGTCTCTAAGTTTCTCCAATACATTTTCTCTGCTGATATTAATTACCTTAGGTTCCTCACTCTTACTCGCCCCTTAATTACCTTCTATTTCTGGTATGTAATTTGCGTCTTCTATTGTGAAGACAGACACCAAATATTTGTTCAACATTTCTGCCATTTCCTCATTCCCGATAATAATTTCTCCTGTAGTTTATAGGCCCCTAACAGTAGTTATACTGACAGATCATTAAGCAAGAAATAATTAGAGCTTGTAACTAAGGAAATGTAATAATAGTGGGAGACTTTAATCTTCATATAGGGACCAAAATTTACTTTAGTTAATATCCTTTTTATATTCTTGCAAAAGCTCTTACAAATCTGTTTTTTATATTCCTGGCTAGTTTACTCATATTTTATTTCCCTTTTTGTCAACCTTTTGGTCGCCTTTTGCTGGTTTTTAAAACACTCCCAATCCTTTGCAATATTATAAACCTCTTTTAATCTAATACTATCCTTAACTTCCCTAGTAAGTGATGGAAGGATCTTTCTTTCTGAGTTTTCGTTTTTAATAGAATTAATTTTTGTTGAATATTTTGAATTGTTTCTTTAAATGTTTCCTACTGTTTATTTACTGTCATACCCTTTAGTCTATTAATCGGCCTCAGCCAGCTCTCCCCTCATACCTATGTAATTGGCTTTGTTTAAGATTCTTGTTTGGGACTGGAGTATGTCGTTCTCAAGCTTAATATGGAATTCAATTGTATTGTGATCATTTTTTCCCATCTTTTACTATGAGATTACTAATTAACTCCACCTCATCGCACAATACTAGATCTAAAATAATTTTGTGTTTCTAGTTGGTTCCACAACATATTAGTCCATAAAATTGTCACAAAAGCATTTGACAAACTTATCTTTCAGCCTTGCTTAGCCAATTGATTTGTCCAGTGTGTATGAAGATTGAAGTCCCCCACCATTATTACATTGCCTTAGTTACAAGCTCCAATTATTTCTTGCTTAATGCTCTAACAGTATATAGTATATCTAACAGTATACCTAACAGTATAACTACTGTCAGGGAGCCTATAAACTACTCCCACCTCCCACCAGTGTTTTCTGACCCATGTTGTGCTGAATCTCCACCCATATTGATTTTACTTCCTGATCTTCTGAGCCAAGATCCTTTCACACTACTGTCCTTCTGTCATCCTTTGCTATCAGGGTCTGCTCCTCCTCCTTTTCTATTCAGTCTTTTCAAAATGTTGTGTACCTGGAATGTTTATTTCCCAATCTTGGTCACCTTGTAACCATGTCTCTGTAATGGCGATTAGATCTAAATCTGTATTTGTGCTGCTCTTTCATCCATATTGTGAATATTTCATGTATTCAGATAATGAGCCTTTAATTTTTTTTTACTGCAGTTATTTGCATGGACCTTATTCACCGATGCACTATTACCTCTAAACTCTCTGTCCCTTCCTGTCGCACTCTTCTGTCTTTACCCAAATTGTTCCTGTCTCACTCTTCTGTCTTTACCCAAATTGTTACACTGTTCTATTGCCTTGACTTTTCTCTTTAGATTTCTAAATATTCCTTCACCTGAACCCTGATGTAGTGCCCAATATAGCTTTTTTAAAAAAAGCACAATGCTCTTAAAACTGAAACTTAACAAATACCACTGTCCATATCACCCAAGTCTAAAAAGCACCCATTAACAACTGCTCTTTGTTTTCTGTGCTCTTGCCAACTTTCTGTCTATGCTGACACATTCTCTATAATTTTCACCTTAATTCACCTTAATTTTGCTAACAAAAATCCATATGCCAACATCTGCATTTCCATTGTCAATCCACTTCACATTATTTCTTCAAAGAACTTTATTAGATTTGCTAGACACACATTGCCTTTTATAAGTTTGTCCTGCTTACCTTAATTAACCCATATCTTTCTAAGTGAATATTAATTTCATCACATATCATTGTGGCCTCTGGAAACTTACCCACTGCTGATGTTAGGCTGGCTGCTTTAGAGTTACCCAATTTTTCCCTTTTTCAGCGAAAGTGCTGCTAGCAGCCCTGCAGTTCTCTGACCACAATCCTTCCAACATCCTCACATATGGAAATGTGCCAGAGTATCTGCTATCTCCATTCCCACTCCTCTCATTATGCTCTCACACCCTGACGCTTCTTCCACTTTTGAGTTTCACCTGTGTTTTTTTTGATGGCATCCTTTTTTTAAAGTTTTCCTGTCTAACCTTCTCTTGAATATTTTCATTTCCATAATTATACACTTCTGTGAAAAATAAGGCACATCATTTAGTATCTTCACCGCTCCTTTGACCTCCATGAGAAAACTACCTTTTTATTAAAATCGCAGCTTCAGTAAGCCCTTTGGCCTTTTCTCAGCCTGCCCTTTTAAGGTCCTTATGATAGCTGAGATTACTAAAGTCCAGGCACAAAACTATGCATAGGTGTGCCATGATGTCTTTCTCCACTCCAAGAACTCTGTCTGAATCCGAATGTATGCTTCCACACTAAAAACTGTTCTAGGTAAAAGGAGCGAATAGTAATAATTTTGGAGATCAGTGGCAACAACTATTAAATCTCCCTTCTGTATTTGAGGTGCACAGTGTTGCAAATCACAAAGTCACACTGCACATTTAAGCTTGTTATGTACAAGTCTCATTTCCAAATAGTTCTATTTATGTCTGCCAACTCATAGGCATATGGCAGAAGGGCTTTCTTTGGCTTCTGCTTAAGATTCAGGAGCAAGCTATGAGGAGGAATCATGGCAAGAAGGGGATAG